>NC_032010.1:22600801-22601102 GCF_001865875.1 Lupinus angustifolius
GAATCACACTTAGTTGTTGTTAAGAGAATCATGAAATATCTTAAAGGCACACTAATGTTGGACTGTGGTATCCAAAGGAAAGTATATGTGACTTGGTTGGATATTCAGATTCAGATTTTGCAGGATGCAAAACTGAGAGGAAAAGTATAAGTGGTACTTGTCATATTTTAGGGAATGCTTTAGTTTCTTGGTCATGTAAGAACCAAGCACGTGTAGCCCTAAGCACTGCTGAAGTAGAATATATTGCAGCAGGTAGTTGTTGCGCCCAAGTGTTGTGGCTTAAGCAACAATTACGAGATTA
>NC_032010.1:22601202-22689800 GCF_001865875.1 Lupinus angustifolius
TGCAGAATTTGTTGATACTCATAACCAACTAGCAGATATATTCACTAAACCTTTGGCAAAAGAACATTTCTATAAAATTAGTCGAGAATTAGGCATTCTTGATGAAGCATATTTAACTTAAATGCCTGTATATGACTATATGTATGCTTCATTATATTTATTTCATGCCTACTTGAACTTAAATGTGTTTATTTATATTTAAAAATTTCAATTTTTGGGTTAGAAAACATTTTCATAGCTTAATTTTGCCTAAAAATAAGTTTTTCTAGGGTTAGTAATCGATTACACTACAGAGTAACCAATTACAGGGTTGAACAACGTGTTTCAGTAACCGATTACCCAAAGTGAGTAATCGATTACTCTAAGTTGCTATTTGAAAATTTTAAAAAATTTAATTTGAGCAACCGATTACTCAAAGTGAGTAACCGATTACTCTATATTGTTATATATGTATTTTTTGCATTTTTTTTTACTTTTTCAAACTTATCTTCCTCACTCAACTCGTGCTCTCTCCTACTCAACCTTCTCCAACCCTAAAATATTTGTTTTTGATCCGTTTTAAGTGATTTTCGTGTCTATTCTTATCACAATTTCACTCTTAAACACTTCTAAACCTTCATTTTCGTGTTTAGTATCCTAAATAAAAAACCCACAAATCTCCAAAACCTCAAAACCTAAAACTTCAAAACCGAAAATCAATGGTTTCCTCTTCCAAAACCAAGAAGCAATGCACCTCCACGACTCAAAAGAGGCAAGGAACTACTTCTATGGCGTCCAACCCTCTGGATTTGGCAAGACTTCTAGCTAATGAGGAACAACACAAAGTGTTTGAAGAATACTTCCATGGATGCATCATTTTCACTCCAAAATTGGATAATGTTGGAAATTTTGAGTTTGAAGATTTTCTTTTCCCTTATCTTTTACGTCAATAAAACCTCTTTGATTTTTGTTGTGAGACAAATGAAATTTATGCAGAACTTGTGCGAGTATTTTACTGTAACTTGAACTTTCGGAAAAATCGTCTTACTTCCTATGTCAAAGGAAAAGACATTATTTTGGATCTTAAAACTTTTAGTTCATTGTTATGTAACATACTCTATCAAGGTAGCATAACGGGTTACGACCTTGTGTGTGAATGGGATAATTATGATCGGAAGGATTTTTATCATACTTTATGTAGACTTTCAAAAAGGGAAATAGAACTGCGTAAGCAACAGGGCTTTGGCGAGACCGTCAAAAACCGAGACATCCTATCTGTTGGATATCTCAAGCTTGAGGACTGTTTGCTTCATTATTTTTTTGAGCTATGTCATCTTACAAAAAATTTCAAATCATTCTCAAATAAGTGACATAGAACTCCAATTGATGTATGCTTTAAAGTTTAACATCAAGATCAATTGGGCTCTAATGATAATGAGACAAATGTGGACTGTTAGAGGTACTCAAAGTCTTTTGCCACATGCAATCTTCATAACCAACATTCTTCAGCATTTCAGTGTTTCTATAAATGGTGAAACAAAGGTGCCTCTGAATCTTCGAGAAATCCAAATTGATGTGGAAGTGATCCACAAAATGGGTTTCACCCAAGACCTTCGAACCCGCACCTACAAACATAGAACCGACAAGTCGACTGCTGCTGTTGAACCATCTGAACTTGAAGCTCCTAACCCTCTTGAACCACAACCGTCTGAGTTTCATGCTCAATCATCTTCATCTGCTGCCATGCCTATGAACCAAATGATTATGGATGAGTTGTTTTCTCTCTAAGGCTACATCACTAACCGAATGGATGCTCTCGACTCTCAGAATCAACAAATCCAATATGAACTTCATTGTCTCTCCTCTAGGATGGATAGCATGGATATTGATGAAGACAATTCGGAGCCTGAGTCTTAGAATATTTGTTGTTAGGATTTTTTTGGTTGTATTATTTTCAAAATTCGGACAAAATTTTGATTCTGCTTATTTATTGTTTTTAAGTTATTGCTGCATATTCCTGGACAAGTTACTTTATGATGTTTTGTGCTTTATTATTCCATTCCTGGATACATGTTTGAAACATCTTATTTATGCATTGTAATACTTGCCTATCTATATCTTAATCCATACATGAGTATATGCTATCATATTGATATATCTTGATTATATAAGTGTATGTATGGTATATATTGTGCTGGAATCTCTTTGCTTTTCTACTATTTGATGAAGTCAAAAGGGGGAGAAAAGGTTGGGGAAAGTGTATTTTTTGTAAAATTATTTCAGGTACATTACTCCAAAAGAAAGGGGGAGCATACATGATAGGGGGAGCATACTCAAGTCAAACTTCAACGTATCTCAAAGTATGCTGCTCTCAAGAAATGTACACTATCAAGAAGATCTTGGTTTGTCATCATAAAAAATGGAGAGATTGTGAAGAAGATCTTTGCTCCTGACCTTGACAAGGTTTTGATGAAAACACCAACATCACCAAAAAGAAGAAAAAGGAAGATTACTTATGAAGACCAAGAAGATTAAAGCTTCAAGACAATTAGTCTAAGTCTAATAGGTACTTCTATCCTATACTCTTTTATATACTAAAGTAGTAATGCTCAAATAATTTAAAAGAAATTGAAACACTTCAAGTTTTAAATGAAAACATTTTTTTAAATAATGTGTAACATGTTACTGAAATTTGAATAACAGGTTACATGAGTGAGAATCAGTTATCCAACAATATTTAAATTGGAGTAATCGATTACTCATATTTGAGTAACCGATTACTCCAAGTGAATTTTAAATTCACTGTTGGACCGAGAGTTTGAGTAACCGATTACTCAAGTGAGTAACCGATTACACAATGTAATTTTTCAAAATGTCACGTTTGGGTAACCGATTACCCACTTGCTGTGATCGGTTACTGAGAGCTGTTATATCAGTTTTTCAGATTTGAAACTCAAGGGTTTTCATCCCAAACGAAATGTCTTCATTCCAAATAATTCCTACTCTTTCATAAAGGCACAATGACTAATTGGAAAGCCTATTTGAAGGCCTTAGAACTCACAATGAAAAACAACTCTTTCACACTTTTCTCACAACTTTCCTACACTTTTCTGAAATAGTTTTCTGAAAGTTTAGTGAGCCTATTTGTACCTAGCATATTAACCTTATATTGTCGGTAGGAACTAGGAAGTCTGCTGGGCTCTATGTTTGCATATGAATTTCGTAATTTTCTATGTATGCTTAGGATGTAAACATTTTGTAACTTTATGACTTGTGGTAAATTTGCTGATACAGACGAAGATTAGCTGTGGACAACACTCCATCCCAGCAAATGGAAATGTCTATGGTGCAGCAAGTTGTTCCTCGGCACGAAAACTATGCTCAAAGTCGGGCAACTGCTTTGCACAACGTGGAATCTACTATCACAGAACTTAGTGGTATCTTCACAAACTTGGCTACAATGGTTGCCCATCAAGGGGAACTAGCTATCAGGTTTATCTCTCTTTTACTTGAATATATGATATTTGGTACTCAGTCCCACATTGCTGCACTGCACTACCTTTTTCTCCCCTTAATTGAGATTTTGGTGTATGCCGAAAATCCGAATAATATAATATTATAGTATGTGAGTCTCTGTAGATGTTCACATATCTTGAAATTAGGAATAAATCTTCCTAATTGACATGGGCAGGATTGATGACAACATGGATGAGTCATTGGCCAATGTTGAAGGAGCTCACAGTTCCTTACTGAGGCATTTCAACCAAATATCATCAAATAGATGGCTTCTAATCAAGATATTTGTCGTTTTGATAATTTTTCTGATAATCTTCTTATTCTTCCTGGCCTAATATACTTTCGTATGCCAATCATCGAAGTTTTATTTCATGGCTTACTCAGATAGTTGAATGTGTCTTCCTCCCTTCATGGAGGAGGCAAAAACGCAAGAGCAACTAAATGAAGATTTATACATGTGACAGACGTATTCTATTTGCGTGTGCATAGGGCTCTGTTGATATGCCAACTTTTTCTTTCCCTCGTTATGTATGCTATTTGGTTATCACTATAAGGTATTTTTAAGATTTCCGGTGGTTTATGATAAGCCCCAAAGCTTCATAGGACTGTGAATGCAGATTAAGCAGTTAGAGTTGTACAAGTGCTTGGTAAGTTGATATAGATTCACAATATTCTTTTGAAACGTGTTGGAGATTTGCATTTTGGGAATGAGAAGACAATGGTTCTAATTGTTAAGTTACAGAGAAATTGTGGTAACATAGAAGTCCTTTGTTTCAATTATGCCATGCATACCAAAAATTGATCTATTTCTTTGAAGTTTTATTTATTGAAATGTTTTTTTTATTCATGCTATACTATAGATCTATAATATCTTATGGTTTTCTCTATTTTATTATCTGTAATGAGTGCAATGAAGTTTGTGGTTGCATATGTTAAATGAGAAAAGTATGTATACACCATTATCACTACATTATCTATCATTCATATTTAATTATTATTGACTCTTCAAAAAAAAAAAAGTATTCCAAATGAATGATGAATAATGTAATGACTGTATATAAATCTTTACACTGACACTGTATAGATATTACACTCATGTTAAATTTTATGTGGTTTCTTGTTTTCCCCCTTCCTTTTTAGGCACAAGAGGGGTTATTGTACTGCTTAAATATTTCAACATGCTATTCAAGTAGTCTTTACAGTTAGGAAAAGGCTCAGTTGAAGTGAGCAAGTCATAATGTATATTTCAGGTTAAAAAACACCCCTGGAACTTAGTGTGATGTGTGAACTAGTCATTGAACTTCAAAAAAATATGCAGAAATGATCTTGAACTTTGGTTCGGATGCAAAATAGTCCATCACCATCTAAAATGTTAAAATTTAATGAAAAATGTTTGTGTAGATTATAAATCAGAGTTTTAGGTCCTTTTGGCACATGTTTTGAAGTTGAATGACTAAATCACACATTATGCAATGTTCAGGGATACTTCTGATGATGAAAAACTATTTTGCACCAAATGAAAGTTTATGGTCCTTTTGCACAATTTTAAAATTAAGGGACTAATTACACATCACACTAATTAATTGTGATTTCAACTCACTATTGGTTTAAGAATCCACTAACTTATTTGCTCCAGCTATTGCTAAGAATCTCCTTTTTCTTGCCAGTTCTTAAGCTTATTTCACTAGTTCTGTTTGCCACTACCCGTTTGACTTTACCAAAGGTATTTCTTGTTGGACCTTGACTGTGACAAGGAGCTTCGAATCATCGGGGAGTTCTATTGTTACCAGGGTATAGGAATGATGGAGAGACACAAATGAGATATCACATCTTGAACCAAAACATTAAGACAATGGTTCTATGAGTTTGTCTACTTATAAAATCTTTCAACCCTTCAATCATATCCAATAATCTACTTTCATTTTTCATAATGTATTACCATAATTAACATTTTGACTACAATTACTGGTAGTAGATATGAATTCATGATTGCAGATGACACAGGAATTTTCATTTTTCATAATGTATTACCATATTAGAGGAATCTCCACTTTGAAAGGCAATCATAGGTTCAGGGCATACAAGCTTTGAGGCTTTATTTTTAACATGTAATCTGTAAAGCATGTTCAATGCATATAAATTCACTTAACTCTTTCCTTCAAATCTTATAACTTGTTCAAGTTAGCACTAAATTAAATTGGAAAATTCTATGGTACCTATAATTAGTGCTAACTTGTCTAGTAACTAATATTGTTATATGTTGAATGAATCTAAAATTCTAAATGCATCTCATATCAGATAGTGGTTAACCATACTATCAAATTGTCTGCAACACCAGTAGTTTGAGGATACCATTGAACTCTTTTTATCAAACCATTTAAAGTTTTAATGATATACTTTAATTGTGTTACAATTTACATAAGAGTTTAATCATATTTATCTATGATTACAATTTTAAAAAAGCTTATAATTTAAAAATAAGAAAAAGAGTATCTAGCAAACATAAGCTAATTTGGATTTTTGTAAGAAAGAAAGCTAATGAGTTTATATTGACTCTTACATAGTGCAATATATCACATCTAATAGGCCATGTTGAAGTGTACCAAACATGACATGGTGGTAAGTGTCCAAATTCCATATAAGGTATATAAAAATCATAGTATGATTGAAACTAGGCAGAATAATTTCGCCTCATCTGAAGGAAGATGATCAGATATGACTTTTTGACAATAGGGGTGTGGTGTTGGATCTCCTAGACTTGTAAAATCTTCTAGTTCAAGCACTGTTCTCCTACACTTTTTTTGACAATTCTGATCTCAGTTTGAATGATGACAGAAACCAAGGATTGTGTCAATGAGTTTTTCACTGTTGCATCATAATCCAATAGTCCTCTGCTTTGGGAGGAAAATGATTAATCTTGGATTTCAATGGTGACAGGTAGAAGTGAATAAAAATATTCGATTAAATAGATGAGTTTCACTTCATTGTAAGTTTAGCTTTTTTTAAAGATAGTACCTTTTGATTGGCTTTTAAGGTTGTAATGTTGTAAGAGGTAAAAAAATGTTTGAGAATTGAGACATGGAGGATCTTACTATGTAAGAAGTTTATGATATTATAATTTCATTTACTACCATTATTACTTAAGTCACCACTCACATCATTTAAGGTGAGATAAATTTCAACTTTTTAGGATGATTTCATTTCTTACAATCCAATATAGTCACCTCAACTATTTCTAGTACAAATGGCAACCAAAATCTACTACACACTAACAAGATGTTGGTCTAATGGTTTAAAGCTATGCTAAATTAGTATAAAGATCAAAATGTTAAAGGTTTAGTTTATATGAACGACATTTATTGGGAGAGACAACCATGCACCCAAAAAGAATTAGTTACTTATCCATAAAATAAGAATACTTTTGCTAGTACCAAAAAAAATCTACTAATCATATCCAAAGAAAAGAGTTTACAGATTCCAAAATCTTGTGAGTTGAGTGGCTTGATGGTGACAAACCCTGAACTAATGGCAGGCACAAGGAGAAAAAATTCAAGTCTTAGTCTTGTCCCAATGATAGATTTAGTAGCTGGTGAAGGGTATCCATCAATTAGACCTAAGAAGTAACAATGCTAAATCAGTGGAATCTTCCTCTAAGACCCACAGGGCCAAAACCTTGGGCAGTGATTGAAAGTGATGTTACAATGCCAAGAAAACACTTGTACTGTTACATACATCACCTAATATTTGCATCATTTCTATCATCAGTTTATAATTGGGCCACCATTCATTCTAGATATATAGTGCTTGGTACCCAAGATAGAATGGAATATAAATTGAATTGAAAAGACCAAGACATTAATAGAATGATTGTGGAAGCCTAAATATATTACTTTTTAATTTTGTTATGTTGTGTTTTATATATAAGACATGTCAAATATAGAATTCAACTTATGTTTGCCTCTTTCACCTTATAACATCTCTATTACAATAGGGTGACATTAGTTTGTATCTTAACGTTTGTTTGCGAGTTAATTTTTAGAGAAAAATAAATAAAAAAAGAGGGTTTAAAAATTATCTCACAAGTGTATTTTATAATTTTAAAGTCTTTTCCTATCGTTCATTGTCCTCCAATAGTCAACTCATAAACTAACTCTTATAGTTTATGTTGTAAAGTATAGTAACAAAAACAAGAGGGTAAGATAGGTGTATAACCTTTCACAATTTTCTGTGGCTGAAGTAGGAAGGATTGCTGTAATACATTTGTGGGAAACAATTTCGATGCTCTATAATACGTTTAGTGTAACATTAATGTTATTGTTTCATGAGTTCAAATCTTAGAAATAACCTACTGTTAAGTAAAGTCTCATGTATTTAACCTTATTTTTTTATCAATGGATCTTTCTTAATATTGGTCAATCTTTCACGTAAAATAATTCTTATGTGAATTGATCAAAATATCACCTAACCAATCTGAAGATAAAACTACCACTATTATAGATAGCTATAGAAAAAGCATGGTGCAAAAGGATTGGATCGTCCCATGTGAAGAATGGAAAGTATAAAATTGATTGTGGTGGGTTTTGAAGTGGGAAATGATGATATAAATCATATAATTGTTATGTGACTTTATTATTTGGTGGATTTTGCCGGTTTTATCTTCCACATTCATATCAAATTTGATGTAACATTTTCCTTGATTTTAGTGACAATACAATAATGCCACACCAAGAAAAATGACTAGAAAATGCCTTGTATAGCAATTAGAAAGGCTAGCGTTTGTTTTGTGGCTTAGAGGAGACCTATAAACGCTTCCTTTGACAATTCTTGAAGGGATAGTATTAACTATTGATCATGAATCATGATGGCAATAATTTTCTCAGACTTCGTTTGTAAGTTGAGTTTTAGAGGAGAAATGAAAGAAAACGATAGCTTAAAAGTCATGAAACTTATTGAAAGATGACTTCAAAGTCTTATTTTTCTTTTATTTCCTCTTTAAAACTTAACTCATTAGCACAGTCATAAAAGAATTGAATGTGAAACTTCTAGAAACTGTAAAATAGTACCCTATCTTACCACACTTTTTCACTCATGACATCCGTACACTTTTTTAGTGTAAAATAATTTCACAGGGTAAGAAGTAAGAACTATACTATATGTAACTTTATAAACAAAAAATCTATAGGTTAGACTTTCCTCACAAGTGAAGTTTTCTAAACATGAACTTTTGTCCTCTCTTAAAATCTTAACTTATCATTAGTCTCTCTTCCTTTGAGTATGTCTTATCACACTGAATAATTATAGGGTGGAATTAAATTAAAGACAAGAAATAAAAATTTCCTTTTCAGTAAATTTATAGTAAAGACTTCATGATAACGTTGATTACATTCTGATAATTTAAAGAGTATCTCAAACTTGTGTTTCATTCCACCATTATTGTACCAAAAGAATAAAAATTTAATGTAAAAAAAGTCCAATATTTCAAACATTTAAACAGTGTCATTATTCTTATTCTCTCTAAAATAGTGTATTAGGTTATTTCTGTGACAGCTTGAGTTTTTATGCAGATAATGTTCAGATTCCATATTACAACTGCAATATATATTAAATGGCAACAAAATATTGTTGAAATAATGCATCCTTAAACAATTCGTCTATGCTTAGGATGGACCAATCTAGTGTAAATTGAGGAAAAAGGTAGAGCAAAAAAAAACTTATTATTCTTAGATAAACTCATCACGACTTCTCTTGTCTAATAGTTTATATCATTTCATGTGTCATTGGCTTGTGATTGATCAGAAAAATATATTTAAATTAAAATTTAATTAATAAATATTTTTCTGATCAATCATAAACTCATGACATATATAGTGATACATATTATGAGATAACAAATATGTACCAATAAATTCAGCCACATAATAACTGGGCTTGGAACTTCTCAAATACTAAACAGTCAAATACTAAAATTAAAATTTAGTTTTATAATTTATAGTTTTGTTAAGTATATATGTGATTGTTATTATCTAATATTGGAGGGTGAAATACTGTAAACCACTTAAAAACACGAAAATATGTGTCACTTTAGTTTCATTATAAAAATGAAGCTATGAATTTTATAGGTGAGGTTTTTTTAAGGGAAAGATACTTTATTGATCAATAGCGAAGAACATAAAAAAGGAAGAGGTTGTTAAACCACACACTCCTTTGAACTAGAACAAATACATTTTGTGAATACAACTTTCACCTCACTTGCTAATTTTACACCAATCAATTATTGATGAATTTACCAGCTCATCTATCTCTTTCACGTTTCTCTTTAATAATGTAGTAATGCAATTTTGAAATAAATAATAATAATGGAGTAATGCACTACTAAACAACTCTTAATAATGAAACCAATTATAGCAATGATGAAAGGCCCCAAACCCCATAATATTTAGGAGCCCACATTGTAGGGATGAATGATCGAATTCAAGTCAGTATATTAGAAGAAAGAAGCAAAAAAGAAGAGTGAATTCAAATCAGTATAGCCATCATTACTTGGGACTCATGCTGCAACAAAAAATCATAGCCCATGCCACCACATTAACATAATCAAAGATTTTTCTTCTCAATGGTTGATTGGCGAGTTGAATTTTGTAAGAGAAAAAATAAAAATGAAAGATTTAATAATTATAAAATATACTTATAAGATCGTTCTGAAGTCTTTATTTTTCTTTTATTACTATTTGAAACTCAACTTGCCAACAACCTCTCAAATAAAATAAAATAAAATATGGATAGATAGTATTGTTTACTTGAATGATATAGTGGGTACTTGAGTATTATTTTTATTCTCAATATATTTATTATTTCCTTAAAAAGTTACTGTTTATGTAATATTTCCTTTATGAGGAGGCTTTGTATGAAGAATTATATAAAGATTCTGTATATAAAAGCTGGGTCAATTTCTCAATTTGAACTGCATCTCAACAAAGGGCTGGAACCAATCATATTGTTTCTCTTGCATTCATATATATTATTAGCACGAATATAAATTTATTGTCTCATATTCTGTCTCATATGTTATTTCATACTAATAAAAATATAATATATCAATTAAATTTCATTGTTATTGATTTTTTTTTATTTCATTAACATTATTGTTTGTCTAATACAAGATATGAGACAATAAATCTTATCAATTGTTGCAATTGAAATGGGGATTGAGCACTTTGTAGAATGGTAAAGTGGCTTTGGAATTAGCATAGGCATACATAATAGAAGTTCCGTGCCCAGCATTCATAATTCTTGGTCCTACGTTCATAATTATCCCACTACGAGTTTCAATTAGTAGCTAGCCATAAAATAGTTTGGAGTAAATTTGATTAGAATACAAAACGTATACTACATTTTATCTTCACCACAATTGTATATGATAATAGATAAATATTTTCTTTCTAATCAAATGTATGATTGAACTCTTAATTAAACTTACGCTGTGGGGACTAATGTCCACAAACATGTCCTAGGATGCTTGTTTCTAATCTTATTCATTAGTTCAATTTATTAAAGTCGATTCCAAAGACGGAAAGGTAGAGAAAATAGAGATTTAGGCACACAAAAAAGCAAAGCAGAGTTAGCACCATATAAATGTTTTCAAGGGATAAAATTCGAAAAGAAGCTTTTGAAGATAATAAAAGGCCAAATAAATCCAACACTTTCCTTTTCGTTGGTATTTTAATATATATCTATATATTTTAATTTTGTGGGTACCCAAAAATTCCTTCTAGTAATCATTTTAAGGATGGACCCTCTGGGTCGTGAATGACTAGTAGAGTACTAGTGGTGCTTAGCTTCTTGCGATATAGTGTAGAGTTTCTTTGTAAATTTAGTTTTGAATATTAAGAAATGAAAAATATAGGCTAGAGTGTACAATACACTAGTGGTATTTTTCTGATACTAGGAACTCTCGACTTTCTGGTATTTCTAGAGATTTAATAGGACCTTATGCCACTAAGCTAGTGTCTTATTAATAAATACACTTATGATATTAATTCTATACTTTCATTTTAATTTTTATTATTCCCTCTTTAAAACCTAACTCGCAAACTACCACATACTCCTGACAAAGGAAGGGACCCAATTTTCATCTTCTTGGAAAACTCCAATATCTTGGGTGTTGATGTGAATCAACCTCATATGGCTATGTTTATCAAACATAAGTACTTGGGTGAATAATGGAATCTATACAGCTAGTAACTTAAGGGGAAATAAAGATAAGGTTGAAGCTTTCTTCCTTCAAAATGCACTTTTACCTAACCGCTTCATAATTGTCATTGATTGATGGTCAAGTATTTAGTGTGATACATATAATTGTCCATAATTCACCTAATTAATAAACAATTGCGTATATGGTATAAACTTTCCTTGTATGGTAGTTAGGATACTTTTTTCTTTCTCACAAAGTGGAAAAGAGAAGACTTTCTCTCTCAAAATTTGGCACGTAAATATGAGTGCTCTTGTACTTGTAATCATTCATCTTCTCGACCATGATTTATTGTCCCAAAATTTATCATAGATCATGTTTTATATTAATGTCCCCATCTAATCAGAGAATTTTATTTGATTAAAATTAAAAATTATAATAACATAAATTACTATTCTATAATATTTAATTGGCTTGACACGTGATGACATAATTTTCTTGGGACATAGAATCCTTGTGCTGATTAAACGCCTCATGATATAAATTTCTATTCTGTAATGGTGTTTGGAATAGCCTAGATATTGACGAAATGTTCATCACTGAAACAGTGGATTTGATAGTTTAAACATGAGATAGGATAAGGATAATGCTAAACTATGTAAAAATGAACAAATTGAGTAACTAAGATAAATAATCACCGGAAGCAAATAATTATAATGAGTCAAAATTTAGAGGAAACGAGGGAATAAAGGGCATGTATTATGGAAAAGTTAGAAACCGAGTGAAGGAGAGGGGGCCCTAACCACTAAGCATGTTAATTTAGCTCATTGATAAGGAAAGCTAATGCTAATATTGGTAGATCTATATATAAGACCGAGATCCTTTGTCTCGAAAAGTTGTTGTTCTTATGTCCCTATCCAATAATATTCCATAAAATAATATAAAATATTGATTTATTTTTTATAATTTTTTCCCTAATTAAATAATGCATTTTAATTGGTTTGAGGCATTGGAGACACTAATGGAGACAAGATATCTCGATCCCTGTATATAAACAAACAAAAAAACATCCAATTCATGCTCTCTCTTTTGACTAACCAAGGATTAGTTAACCAAACTCTTTTACAAAGACTTCCACTTTTCTTCATCATCTTTAGAATATAATAATGAAAATATTAAAATACAAAGCTTTTCCCACGCATCTTTTAAGAAATCAAATATATGCATATTAGAATTATATAAATACAGCGCCTTGGTTTAATTTATAAAAAAAAAGAGTTAAAAATGGGTTTGGGTCATTTCTTGGTTTCCATACTCACTGTGCAATACTTTTCTTAGAGTATTAACGAAAAGGAAATTAGCATCTAGCAATGGGTCGAGCCAGCTAATCAACCTTTGAAACTAGGCTTGTTAACAATTTTATAAGCTAAAAAAACTGGCTATTTTTTTTTTAAAGGAATACAAATAAATGAAACTAGCCTTAAAAAATCAAGTGTTTATTAGGTTTCGGAAAAACTTCTAGAAAACTACTTCTAAATATCTAGTTATTGTACTCATATATTGTATATATTTTTACTCGGTACATTTGGATATAATATATGTATTATCATTACAAAGATTTATACATATTTAATATATTATTTTTTATTTGTTTTAATTTTTTAAAAAGTTAATAATAATTAAAGATTAATAATAAATGATACATAACATTGTATTAAACTCATATAATATCAGTACATATTTTCTTTCTATTTCTAAAATGTTTTAGAAGCTAAAAAGGTTTTGAAATTCAACCTTCAAAAAACATCAGCCATCACCATTATATTTTTCACTACACAACGGAATTTTTAAGAAGAGAATTCCATGAAGATTTTCAGATAATCTGATTTTGACATATGTCAAACTATACTATTTTCAGAAATACTTTTCATCTTAAAAAATTGTAAAACTTACTAATAATTGATTATAAAAGGTAGGATTAATAGTTTGAATTCTAAGAACTCTCTCTAATGCTCTGCCGAATTAATAGTTTGGATTCTAATTTAAAACAGTGAAATGGCAACAAGGAATTAAGTCACCTATTGAAAAAGAGAAAAAATATATATCCACGAAAAATGTATGAGTTTTATACACCTCAATGCATCATACAATATTCATGTTCATTAATTCTTCAGACAAAAATAATACAAATAAATGTTGAATAATATACTGAGTGTATAAATCTTTACGTTAATAGTATATATACATTATTGAATCAATAGTTAGGATTAAGTAACCTATTGAATTATTAGTTTTGGATTCTAACAGCTCTTTACAATGCTCTGCCTAATTTGATCCAGATATGTAATTCAATTCAAGGGAAACAAGTGATTGGAATGATATTCCCTAATTTGTCATATAGTATTGTTTCTTCATTTAATACTTACTAAGTAATAAAATAATGCATAGAATACAAAATGCTTCTTTTGAATAAAATACTTATAATTATTTAAATGTAATTCCACTATACAGTAAGATAAACAAAGTTACTTCTGCAATGGGTAATTATACACAGTACTTTATCATCACACAAGGAAAAATATTTTTACATATCAACTTTTTCACATTCTTTTTACATCAATAATTAATGTAAAAATCTAGTATAAAAATGGTGTGAATAACATAAATAAGTTAACATAGCACTATAATAAGAGAAGCCAAAGCCATATCTTTATCTGTAATAAACCAAAGAGATAGTATAAACAGTTTTCTTCTACCCTTATTGGTTTCTTTATTAAGGGTCATACCAAGTTTCAAGCACCTTCAACTATAACTTCACTCTCTCATGTGTACCTTTTGTCAGATCTCGATCCTCTAAGTTCAGGAATCAAACTCAACCCTCTTTAATAGGAACCTGTAACTGTTTCTTGCTTCATCAGTTTCCACTTTCCATAATCTTAGTATATACATATATATATATATATATAACAATATATATATTAGTAAGATATGCATTGAGAGTTTGAAACTACTAGCTTCCTTGCACATAACCCACATTCAAGAGCTTTAGTGCATAGTAACACATAGCTTTCACTAGAAAAAAGTATCTGATTTTCTCTTATTCTGAGTTATAAACTAGGAAGAGAAGAAACCTTTGACACAAAGCAACTTTGACCAAAGAGTAGACTAGGTAGGTAACTTTTTGTTAGTTTTTTCTACATGGTTTGGTATCTTTGATTCACACACAAAAATCTATTTTTTTTTCTTCTTTTGAGTTTGATCATGGTGTTGGTAAATGTCTAACTCAGTTGTTGATACTTGTCACTGTGTATTATGTGTCTTTAGATCTTTATAATCTGAAAAACAATGTCACCCCAGAAGCAAGGTGAAGAAACAATGATGTCAAGCCTTAATGAAACAATTGAGCATGATGAAAGAGAGGAAGAGAACAAAGGAATTTCACATTCTGGTTTGAAAAACTTTCTTTGGCATGGTGGGTCAGTTTATGATGCTTGGTTCAGCTGTGCTTCAAATCAGGTAATAAGATATGAATCTTGAAATGCCACTCTCATGATTAGAGCTTAGATTCTGTACTCTTGTTTGGTGTTTTTTCATAGTGTAAAGAGAACCTGATTCGTTTCTGGTTTATGCAGGTTGCTCAGGTTCTGTTAACACTACCATATTCTTTCTCTCAGCTTGGAATGATTTCAGGCATCATATTCCAAGTCTTTTATGGCATTCTTGGTAGTTGGACTGCTTATTTGATTAGCATTCTGTACATAGAGTACAGGAGCCGAAAAGAGAAAGAGAATGTTAACTTCAAAAACCATGTCATTCAGGTTAGACCAAAAAAAGATACAACAATCTTTCTTTAACCAACCATTTCATTGTGATAATCTTGTTTAAATTTTGTTGGGTAGGTAATGTTTCTTTAACCTTTATCACTTTTTATTTCATCCAACCACTACCCATGTTCTTGAATTCTGTCAAATTAATGAGTAATTTTGGCTAATTTTTTTACCCTATGTAACATTACACAAATCTTTATTGAACTTGGTTCATGATTTAATTTCATTATGTGTAGTGGTTTGAAGTGTTGGAAGGTTTACTTGGTCCATATTGGAAAGCTGTTGGATTAGCCTTCAATTGTACTTTTCTCCTCTTTGGATCTGTTATCCAGCTTATAGCTTGTGCAAGGTTTGCACCATTTCCTTAGATTATATATATAATTTGAAAGACAATGAAATTTGTTTATTTCAATTATCTTGGTTTTCTAATTTTGGGTCATATATATATATATATATATGTATGCACTATGCAGTAACATATACTACATAAATGACCACTTGGACAAGAGGACTTGGACTTACATATTTGGAGCATGCTGTGCCACCACAGTGTTCATACCCTCATTCCATAATTACAGGATTTGGTCCTTCCTTGGCCTTGGCATGACCACATACACAGCTTGGTACTTGACCATTGCAGCCCTTGTTAATGGCAAGGTAAGTGTCCCACAGTTTGTATCACTCTATGTGTCATCAGCTACGATTGGTCGAAAACAATGCATTTAAATTAAAGATTTAATTATTAAATATTTTTCTAATAAATTATAATTTGTTTGATTTCATAGTGGGTCCTCTTGTTTGAATTCATTTGATATTAACTTGGTATAAAATTTGTATTTTTTTAGGCTGAAAATGTGACACACACAGGCCCAAACAAAATGGTATTGTATTTCACAGGTGCCACTAATATCCTATACACTTTCGGCGGGCACGCTGTTACAGTGTAAGTAACCCTTTTTCTTATAATAATTTTTTATCATAAGCTAGACAAAACAATGATGATAGTTTTCTTTATTGTCTTAGGACAATGAAACATAAAAAATAATACTACAAGTTTATTATACGACCACTTTTCTTAAGTTGCAGCTTTTGCCTCCAATGTAATGAAATAAGACAAACAGTAAATCTGGCACTTATGATTCTCTGAACAACCATTACAGTAGTGTCTTGGCTTATAGTTATACTCTGTCATTAGCATTAAAAAATTCAAACCCCAGTTTAACTTTTTCTTTAATCTGAAGCTCTTATGTTAAGAATTCAGATTTTGCTTTTCTACCAAGTCACCTTCAATGTGGTAGATTTGCATCTATATTATTATTATAACTGAGTAGTGACATTTTACCTCATTATCATTTATACCAATCTTCTAGTTTACATTTCTCACAGTAAAAGGAAAGGGTAACTACATAGACAAATATGCAATATAAAATATATTATACTTTTCACCCTTTATTAATTTATATATATGTTTTTCTCTCTAATTTGCTTAGAAGTATTATCCAAAAGTAAATGTTTGACGGTCCAGGTAAAATTTCACTTTAAATTATTACAGTGAAATCCAATTCTAACATATTTGGACTTTGGACATAATATTATTACAGTGAAATCATGCATGCAATGTGGAAACCTCAGAAGTTCAAATGTATCTATCTTTATGCTACACTTTATGTATTTACCCTCACACTACCATCTGCTACTGCTATGTATTGGGCCTTTGGTGACAAACTCTTAGACCATTCCAATGCCTTTGCTCTTCTCCCTCGTTCTGCTTGGCGTGATGCTGCTGTAGTATTAATGCTCATTCATCAGGTCCATATACATTGTTTTTCCTATCTTCTTTCTTATAATTATTTTTTGTATCTCATTTAATTTGTATTGTAATTTGCAGTTTATCACGTTTGGATTTGCTTGTACTCCATTGTATTTTGTGTGGGAGAAAGTAATAGGAATGCATGACACAAAGAGCATATTCTTGAGAGCTCTAGCAAGATTACCTGTGGTGATACCAATATGGTTTTTAGCTATTATTTTCCCTTTCTTTGGTCCCATTAACTCAGCTGTGGGGGCTCTTTTGGTTAGCTTCACTGTCTATATCATCCCTGCTTCTGCCCATATGCTCACTTTCAAATCTGCTTCTGCAAGACAGGTATATGCTCCAATCTCAACACATCTTATCTTTTCTTTAAAGTTTCTATCTAACTGGTGGGACGGATCCAGGCCGAGTTATGCTTGTCTCATACCCAATTCTAAATATTGACAAAGTCTAATTTTTAAACTCAAACCTAATCCCAAACATGATGAGACCACCCTATTCGGGCCTGATCATGATCAGAAAAAGCTGAATGAGCGGAAGGGTCGGGTCCTGCTCGCTTGTAGTCTCACTCATCTAATTTTACTGTATACACAGTGAATTTCTCTTCATTTATAATTATAACATATCTAATATCACTATTAAGGCATGCTCATGTCAATCTAGGCTTTAATAGGGAAAAATAGTAGTAACATAACATGTCTCTCTTACATATGTTATGTGACAGAATATATTAAAGTATATAAGTATGAAGAAAATATGAGGTGTCTATTTATATCTATATTACAAATAGTTGTATTAATTGATGTGATGTGTAAGTGGTATGGTATCTAATATATTGTCTCTAATAATCAGCATGTACATTCTGTTTACAGCCTGTAACTACCTATAATGATACACCAAATTTAGGCACTGTGGTATATGTCCTACACAAAAGCTAAACCTTTAAAACAAAATCTTTTCAATGAGAAGAACTATAATGGAAATCCAAGATTTTCCATTTTTATGACCAAATCTTAGAAAAATGTCTAATGGGGTTCTTAAAACTCCTTGTGGTGTGCATGTGTCAAAGGATAGGATAGGATTCTAGCTTCATGATTTAACTTGGAAGTGACTCCCAATATCACTAGTTCTATTAATTATTCGAATTTGGAGATTTATGAGATATGGTGAGGTTGGTGTCATTTCTTTGTCATTCAGTTATATGCTATAGTCATATTACCCTCTGATACTATATGAGCCACATTTTTAACAATGAGCTGGGGTCATGACCAACCTAACACTCTTATGTGACCCTACTCACTAGTACTCATGTTACTATTCTGTCCTTGTTCCTAATAGATGCTCATAATGAGTTAGCAATTTATTACAGGTGTTGGTCAAGTGGCATAAGACCTTGTTAGATTTTAAGGATGACCAAAATGTTAAAGTTTTGATTCATGTGAGTGACATTTGTTGGAAGAGACATCTACTACCCCTTCTTTACAAAAAAAACCATAAGTTAACAATTTCAAAGGTCCTTATTTCAGTACTAGAGACACAAGTTATTGATTTTGCTTTTATATTCAAGGATAAAAGTGTCATCACATTGCAATATAAAAAGCATAAAAGTGTCACATCATACCATTTTTTTTCTTTTGTTTTTCATGCACTTCATTCTTTCAATATTGGAGAGGATCGAGACCCACTTAGTTCATTATTTATTTGTTCTTTTTTTTTCAGAATGCTGCAGAGAAATTGCCCTTCTTCATCCCAAGCTGGACTTTAATGTATGTGATCAATGCATTCGTGGTTGTGTGGGTTCTAGTTGTAGGCTTTGGATTTGGAGGTTGGGCTAGCATGACAAATTTCATTAGGCAAGTTGACACATTTGGACTATTTGCCAAGTGCTATCAGTGCCCACCAAAAGTCCCAGCTACCAACCAAACACTGCATCACTGAAAAATTATGTTCTTTGTTGTTAGCATCTCCTCCATTGTGTGGTGTGAGCTCTATTTTTTCCCTTTTTTGTTGTCTAATCTCCTTATAGATACATTGTTGTTAATGTTGATGTTCTTTTGTGTTGCATATGGCAACATTGTTGTTATTTTGCATATGAATCATTTTGGTTAATTATGTAAAGATGATTATGGCTAACTTAGGATTTGGTGTTTGATAATTGGCATATGGTGGCCTCAAAGTAAAGCATGGAAAGTTTCTAGTAATGTATGAACTCTTAGATAAGATAATCAGTTTTTAATCTTCATAAATGACCACTTGGACAAGAGGACTTGGACTTACATATTTGGAGCATGCTGTGCCACCACAGTGTTCATACCCTCATTCCATAATTACAGGATTTGGTCCTTCCTTGGCCTTGGCATGACCACATACACAGCTTGGTACTTGACCATTGCAGCCCTTGTTAATGGCAAGGTAAGTGTCCCACAGTTTGTATCACTCTATGTGTCATCAGCTACGATTGGTCGAAAACAATGCATTTAAATTAAAGATTTAATTATTAAATATTTTTCTAATAAATTATAATTTGTTTGATTTCATAGTGGGTCCTCTTGTTTGAATTCATTTGATATTAACTTGGTATAAAATTTGTATTTTTTTAGGCTGAAAATGTGACACACACAGGCCCAAACAAAATGGTATTGTATTTCACAGGTGCCACTAATATCCTATACACTTTCGGCGGGCACGCTGTTACAGTGTAAGTAACCCTTTTTCTTATAATAATTTTTTATCATAAGCTAGACAAAACAATGATGATAGTTTTCTTTATTGTCTTAGGACAATGAAACATAAAAAATAATACTACAAGTTTATTATACGACCACTTTTCTTAAGTTGCAGCTTTTGCCTCCAATGTAATGAAATAAGACAAACAGTAAATCTGGCACTTATGATTCTCTGAACAACCATTACAGTAGTGTCTTGGCTTATAGTTATACTCTGTCATTAGCATTAAAAAATTCAAACCCCAGTTTAACTTTTTCTTTAATCTGAAGCTCTTATGTTAAGAATTCAGATTTTGCTTTTCTACCAAGTCACCTTCAATGTGGTAGATTTGCATCTATATTATTATTATAACTGAGTAGTGACATTTTACCTCATTATCATTTATACCAATCTTCTAGTTTACATTTCTCACAGTAAAAGGAAAGGGTAACTACATAGACAAATATGCAATATAAAATATATTATACTTTTCACCCTTTATTAATTTATATATATGTTTTTCTCTCTAATTTGCTTAGAAGTATTATCCAAAAGTAAATGTTTGACGGTCCAGGTAAAATTTCACTTTAAATTATTACAGTGAAATCCAATTCTAACATATTTGGACTTTGGACATAATATTATTACAGTGAAATCATGCATGCAATGTGGAAACCTCAGAAGTTCAAATGTATCTATCTTTATGCTACACTTTATGTATTTACCCTCACACTACCATCTGCTACTGCTATGTATTGGGCCTTTGGTGACAAACTCTTAGACCATTCCAATGCCTTTGCTCTTCTCCCTCGTTCTGCTTGGCGTGATGCTGCTGTAGTATTAATGCTCATTCATCAGGTCCATATACATTGTTTTTCCTATCTTCTTTCTTATAATTATTTTTTGTATCTCATTTAATTTGTATTGTAATTTGCAGTTTATCACGTTTGGATTTGCTTGTACTCCATTGTATTTTGTGTGGGAGAAAGTAATAGGAATGCATGACACAAAGAGCATATTCTTGAGAGCTCTAGCAAGATTACCTGTGGTGATACCAATATGGTTTTTAGCTATTATTTTCCCTTTCTTTGGTCCCATTAACTCAGCTGTGGGGGCTCTTTTGGTTAGCTTCACTGTCTATATCATCCCTGCTTCTGCCCATATGCTCACTTTCAAATCTGCTTCTGCAAGACAGGTATATGCTCCAATCTCAACACATCTTATCTTTTCTTTAAAGTTTCTATCTAACTGGTGGGACGGATCCAGGCCGAGTTATGCTTGTCTCATACCCAATTCTAAATATTGACAAAGTCTAATTTTTAAACTCAAACCTAATCCCAAACATGATGAGACCACCCTATTCGGGCCTGATCATGATCAGAAAAAGCTGAATGAGCGGAAGGGTCGGGTCCTGCTCGCTTGTAGTCTCACTCATCTAATTTTACTGTATACACAGTGAATTTCTCTTCATTTATAATTATAACATATCTAATATCACTATTAAGGCATGCTCATGTCAATCTAGGCTTTAATAGGGAAAAATAGTAGTAACATAACATGTCTCTCTTACATATGTTATGTGACAGAATATATTAAAGTATATAAGTATGAAGAAAATATGAGGTGTCTATTTATATCTATATTACAAATAGTTGTATTAATTGATGTGATGTGTAAGTGGTATGGTATCTAATATATTGTCTCTAATAATCAGCATGTACATTCTGTTTACAGCCTGTAACTACCTATAATGATACACCAAATTTAGGCACTGTGGTATATGTCCTACACAAAAGCTAAACCTTTAAAACAAAATCTTTTCAATGAGAAGAACTATAATGGAAATCCAAGATTTTCCATTTTTATGACCAAATCTTAGAAAAATGTCTAATGGGGTTCTTAAAACTCCTTGTGGTGTGCATGTGTCAAAGGATAGGATAGGATTCTAGCTTCATGATTTAACTTGGAAGTGACTCCCAATATCACTAGTTCTATTAATTATTCGAATTTGGAGATTTATGAGATATGGTGAGGTTGGTGTCATTTCTTTGTCATTCAGTTATATGCTATAGTCATATTACCCTCTGATACTATATGAGCCACATTTTTAACAATGAGCTGGGGTCATGACCAACCTAACACTCTTATGTGACCCTACTCACTAGTACTCATGTTACTATTCTGTCCTTGTTCCTAATAGATGCTCATAATGAGTTAGCAATTTATTACAGGTGTTGGTCAAGTGGCATAAGACCTTGTTAGATTTTAAGGATGACCAAAATGTTAAAGTTTTGATTCATGTGAGTGACATTTGTTGGAAGAGACATCTACTACCCCTTCTTTACAAAAAAAACCATAAGTTAACAATTTCAAAGGTCCTTATTTCAGTACTAGAGACACAAGTTATTGATTTTGCTTTTATATTCAAGGATAAAAGTGTCATCACATTGCAATATAAAAAGCATAAAAGTGTCACATCATACCATTTTTTTTCTTTTGTTTTTCATGCACTTCATTCTTTCAATATTGGAGAGGATCGAGACCCACTTAGTTCATTATTTATTTGTTCTTTTTTTTTCAGAATGCTGCAGAGAAATTGCCCTTCTTCATCCCAAGCTGGACTTTAATGTATGTGATCAATGCATTCGTGGTTGTGTGGGTTCTAGTTGTAGGCTTTGGATTTGGAGGTTGGGCTAGCATGACAAATTTCATTAGGCAAGTTGACACATTTGGACTATTTGCCAAGTGCTATCAGTGCCCACCAAAAGTCCCAGCTACCAACCAAACACTGCATCACTGAAAAATTATGTTCTTTGTTGTTAGCATCTCCTCCATTGTGTGGTGTGAGCTCTATTTTTTCCCTTTTTTGTTGTCTAATCTCCTTATAGATACATTGTTGTTAATGTTGATGTTCTTTTGTGTTGCATATGGCAACATTGTTGTTATTTTGCATATGAATCATTTTGGTTAATTATGTAAAGATGATTATGGCTAACTTAGGATTTGGTGTTTGATAATTGGCATATGGTGGCCTCAAAGTAAAGCATGGAAAGTTTCTAGTAATGTATGAACTCTTAGATAAGATAATCAGTTTTTAATCTTTAAAAAAGTATTAAAAAATTATCTAGCATTAAAAAGTTACTAGTCATAAATATTAATGCAAAATCAAGAGATTACAAATATTGGAATTAAAAATTATCTACATTAACATATATATCTTGCAAAGGAAAAATTATTCCCCATCCTCAAACAAAAAGTATATGTTGAATAGTAAATTTGGACTTTGATAAATGAAATAGCATTTGGATTTGCATCACTTGGAAAGGTTGTAGAGTTTGGTAGGCAATTATTGAAGGTTTTATAAAGGCTAATTTGAGTTTGGTATTTTTACATTTCACCTTTATCCCTGAATCTTTGTCCTATCACCTCTTCAGTTTGATGATTTATATTACTTTGGTTGAGAGTCAATAATTAATAATTTGTTGACAGTATAAAAAACACTTATAATATAAGTGTATACATATTAAATCCTTTCAAATTTACTACATAAATTATAAGGATGAGTAGGTCTTCCATTACAAAATCTTTTTAATGGAATTGCAAGGTAGATATTGGGAATGAGCTGGATTATTTTAAATGAAGAAAAGGTTATTAGTGCTATCAAATGTTTTTCCCTTGTATTTACAAATAGGAACAATAATGAAATAACTTACTTGATAGTCATAAACTTCAAAATCAGTTACTAAATATGCTATTTATGCATTTGTAACTTTAATTGGATTATTTTAAATGCTTTTTATGTGGCTAAATCCTTGTCTTAAAAAAATAATCATTAAGAATAACTTTTTACATATAGAAAAAATATATATGAAATAACATTTATTGATATTTTTCCACAGAAGCTATGGGTGGTCGATAAACTAATTCCTGATTATAATTAAAGATTATTAAAGTGAGTTTTATCTCTATCTATCGAGTAGTTTTAATCATTTTCATACATATGAGATTTATTTCTATTAATAACACATTTTTCATGTACATGACAAATACTCAGCTAGATTTTTTCCCTAACAATAGAATAGGTTGATTTTGAGTAATGCCTAAATAGAAATACGTGCATCAATATAATCATTCTTAATTCTTAAACCTTAATTTAAAATCTGTGCACTGACAGTGTAAAGTTTTTTACACTATTAGCACACCATATAAAAAATACTTACATTGTTAGTATATACATATTAAATCCTCTTTTTTTTTATAGATGTTGTTACATAACCTTAAATGTCTTGTTTTTTATTTTATTTGTTATAATATCATTCCCTCAACTAATAGTAGTCTAATTTTACAACGTACATATACTAGGAAACACATATTTAAAAAAATACTTAATGATAGTTCATACATAATATATCACATTGAGAGATATATTGTAGGATAAAAAATATGCTCAAACATATTATGATAAGATATTTAAGTGTATATATAAGAGTATAATATCTATATATCAAAATAAAAATTTATATATAATCAATACATCATTCACTATCATTTATCTTACTTTTCGAAATATAAATAATAAATAAATATGAATAATAGACGATACAATAACACTATATAAATATAAAGCTCTTAAATTTTAACCTTCTTTTCTCAATTTAATAATCAAATTCAAAACTTTATATTTGTTTTTTTAGAGATTTACTATAAACTCATGTTCTATACTAAATTTGATCCTAAAATGAGGGAAAATGTGAATATCTATCTACATTATCTTGGCATTCAAAACTTGGATGTCCTAGAAACAATAGAAAATATCTTTGAACCTTCAATTTCTTTTGGTTTCACTTGTCTCCTAGTGCTGTTGTTCCATTTTCCCCCTCTCTTAGATAAGCCTTCATTTCTTTCATTTCTTCACTTCAATGGCGTTAGGGTTTCATCTCAATTAAACTCACACGTTACCTCTCTCTCAATACATAACCATGAATTTCTCACTATCCACTTCACCTTTTCGTGGTAACTTCATTCCTCTATCATTGCATTCCACTTCTTGCTTCGATTTCGATCTTCGTTTCAAGCCCTACCTCCTTTCCTCCAACGGTTTTCGCCGTTCGCGATGTTGTCGGAGTTCGTTTAAGTTTATCCAGGATTCGAGGTATGAGTCGTTGATTCCATTTTTTTATTATTATTAATGATTTAGCTTCAAATGCTGATTTGGTTTTGAATCAAATGATGAAAGATTAAGCAGGAAGAGAGTTATTGTTTGTAATGTTACTGAGCCACATACTGAGCCTGATGGTAACAACGAGGAGGTACTTACTATATTTGCTCATATATCTGTTTCAACTTCATTTTAAGCATGCTAAGGATTTGTTTGGGTTATGTTAATATTCGACTTAAGAAATTGAGTTTGCAAAATTTGTTATAAGTTCTAATTGGCTTAGTTATGGAATTTGGATAACAGATATGAAACTTCGATCACCAGTGTATTGGTGTTATCTACATGCAACTGGTTAAACTAGTATTTATATTTGGCTGGATTTAGGTCCGTATTCGCAAATGATTTCATGAAGGAGAAGCTTGAGTACAAATTAAAGGATAAAACTTAGAACACGTTCTGGGTGCTTGTGGTGCGAAATCATGTGTAATTGTATATTATTTTCTTATAAGTGGTCAATGAAAAAAATGATCAGATGATACATGTTACATTTTTATTAGAAAACGAGTAAACAATGCAATAATATAAGCACTAGAATAACTTCATACCTATTTTTTTACTAAATTAAGTTACTTGCTTATCATTGGATGGCGGCTAAAAAGGAAAGACTTGTCATGCGTGATGGGGATATTTCAGCAAATTAAAAATCAAGGGATTTTTTAGTGAGTTATATCTTAGTTAAAAGAACCAAAATGAATACTCATTTTTATATGCACCCAAAAAGACTTTGTAGAAAGAATTTATGCCACCTAGGTTGCATGGATATAGGGTCCAAGTACAGATACCAACATAAGGTATGGGTATGAGCTATCGGTAAATTTCTTAAAATCAGCATATAATATAGAGAGATATCATATACAACAACAACCAAGCCTTAGTCCCACACTCCCACTAGGTGTGGCCAACACCATAATGCTCTATCATATCTTAACATTTTTACACCATTGGTCGATATCATAGAGATTCAGCAAAGTTTTACATTGACTTTTGACCGCCTAACACAAGCTTCACATTTTATCTGGGCTTAGACCGGTTATGCATAGCATCGAATATAAATAATATATACAAATATATGTTATTATGTATAGAGATATACTATATATACACATAAAAATTCAAACAGTAAATAATTAAATAATAAGCAAAAATACCTTAAGATGGGACAGGAGTTGAAGGATGAAGAAATGTTTTGTTACATTTAGTAGCAAAATCGACTTGCAGTTAAGTTATATCAGCTCGTTGTGTTGCTTTACCAAAATTTAGCCGAAAGTGTTTGAGTAGCAAATTTGAAAGAAAAAAATAGGTACATATCTATGTGTCAGTGTATCCAAGAAGTATTGATACTGGAGTGCAGGTACAACAACCATTTAGGAGTACAAAGTACCCATGCATCATACATTGTCACTTGTGAGCTCTACAAGTTGGCATTTTGCTTGACAATGCTCAATTTTCAAATTTTCCTAGGAGGAAGACGCACATCAAAATGAAGAAACACAGGCTTTGGAAAATTCCTTTGAGCAAAATAGCCCTCAGCCTATAGATGCAGAACAACTAAACAAGTTCAGTGATGAAAATAAGGATCAAAATGATGTGCAGGTAATGTTTGACTTATTTAGCAAATTTGAAAGAAAAAAATAGGTACATATCTATGTGTCAGCGTATCCAAGAAGTATTGATACTGGAGTGCGGGTACAACAACCATTTAGGAGTACGAAGTACCCATGCATCATAAATTGTCACTTGTGAGCTCTACAAGTTGGCATTTTGCTCGACGATGCTCAATTTTCAAATTTTCCTAGCAGGAAGGCACATATAAAAATGAAGAAACGCAGGCTTTAGAAAATTCTTTTGAGCAAAATAGCCCTCAGCCTATAGATGCAGAACAACTAAACAAGTTCAGTGATGAAAATAAGGATCAAAATGATGTGCAGGTAATGTTTGACTTATTTAGCAAATTTGAAAGAAAAAAATAGGTACATATCTATGTGTCAGCGTATCCAAGAAGTATTGATACTGGAGTGCGGGTACAACAACCATTTAGGAGTACGAAGTACCCATGCATCATACATTGTCACTTGTGAGCTCTACAAGTTGGCATTTTGCTTGACGATGCTCAAATTTCAAATTTTCCTAGGAGGAAGGCACATATAAAAATGAAGAAACGCGGGCTTTAGAAAATTCTTTTGAGCAAAATAGCCCTCAGCCTATAGATGCAGAACAACTAAACAAGTTCAGTGATGAAAATAAGGATCAAAATGATGTGCAGGTAATGTTTGACTTATTTAGTGGTTATTTTAAATTTGGTCAGAAACTGATTTGTTACAAAATGTGTTTAACACCCTTTTATTTGCCATTGTTTAATATCTTAATGAAACACTGCTGAAGGGGTTGTTACCGTTTCCACAATATACTCAAGAATCTATTAAATTAAATTATTCTTTTGACCACTCATGATGTGTGAAAGAGCTACATTTTGTTTTAGTTGTAATTAAAAGTACTTTCCATATTTCTATGATAATCAGTGGAAAGAGCAGTGAAACTATTTGACTATAAAGGCTCCTGGCCATTGCTTGCACATTGAAAATGTTCACAACCATGTCCATATATTTTTAATTTGGGTAAACCAAATCCTTAAAAAATCAGACCTAGTTTTGCTATTATGATTATTACATTATTTGTTGCTTGGCACTTAGTATTCAAAACATCATGCGGACAGTCAGATAGGTTATGACACTATGATTGTTTTATTTCCCTAATTTTTTACTTTTTCATTATGAGCTCTATTTTGTTAGAATTAAAAGAATAAAATAAAGAGGAAGCGGCATTTTGAATTAGGTACATTATGCAGTAAATTTCTTCTCTTATTCTTTGGGCTTGTGATGACAACAGAGTGTGGATAGCATAGAAGTTGCCAGTGGATCGCCTCTGCCAGGTGTGAAGGTGATTACATTCTATGTTCAATCTTTCCTGCTTTAGAAGAGTCATTCTCGATTTCTTATTTCTCTTCTGTGCTTTATATGTTTTAAACAGCCTCGGCAACTGGGTGAAGCAATAAAAATTCCCAAGGAAACGATTGATATTTTGAAGAACCAAGTTTTTGGCTTCGATACTTTCTTTGTGACAAGCCAAGATCCTTACGAGGTGTGTGCAAATCTCCCCTCTATTTTGTTTAGCGTATGCACAAAGGTCTTGTCATATGAAAGATTGGGTCTTTTTTGCTTTCTACTAGGGTGGAGTGTTGTTCAAGGGAAACTTGCGAGGGCAGCCTGGTAAAAGTTATGATAAGATATCAAAGAGACTGCATGTAGGTTCTCTCTCTCTCTCTATCTATCTATCTATATATATATATATAAACGTATGTATATATACATACTTTTGTGTTACTTATGTGGATTTGTGAGTGTTTCCTTGTTAAAATCAGTGTCTGAACTAGATTTCTGTATAAATTCCATACAGGATAAATTTGGAAATGAATACAAGTTTTTCCTTCTGGTAAATCCTGAGGATGATAAGCCTGTGGCTGTAGTGGTTCCCAGAACAACCTTACAACCAGAGACAACTGGTACTTGTTTAGCTCGTGTGAAATCATGGATCAAAAGTTTCCTTTTACTAAAGCTCGTGATTTGTACTTAATGCTATTATTTGTCTTTTTAGCTGTACCTGAGTGGTTCGCAGCTGGAGCTTTTGGACTGGTTACAGTGTTTACCTTGCTGCTTCACAATGTTCCAGTTTTACAATCCGATTTATTGTGAGCAATTTCCTTATGACTCAAGTTGTTTCCACATGCTCTGTTAACTCTTGAACCAAATGTATTGTACAACAAAACTGTTTCATGCAATTCTCTATACTAAACTCCATCCTTCAAGTAACATGTTCAGGACAGTCTTCACAAATATATTGTTTGGGCGTAAATTTGTTGGATATTCTAGGCTTTATGCTTCTTTAATTGGATAAAGTTTAAAAACTTTATATTTTGATGAATTCTTGTTTGCCTTTCATGGAATAAATCCTTTTCCTTGTCAGCACTTCTCTGATTGACTAATATCGTTTCATGTCATGAGTTTTCAGTTAATCATATAGTGTAAATTTAGTTTTGTGCATACTTAAGGTTTTAGTTACTGCATAAATTTGTATCTGTGCATAGGCACTAATATTTTATTACCATTTAAAGATATATATTCTGAAATGTCAAATAGAAGATTTCTTTTAGTAAACCTGTTTTGCATTTTGGTGTTTCACCAGCAATATGTCATTATTGTTACAGGTCAACTTTTTACAATCTGAACTTGTTAAAGGATGGTCTACCTGGAGCCCTAGTCACTGGACTTGTTCTGGGGATACATGAACTTGGTCACTTTGTAGTTGCCCAAAACACTGGAGTTAAGCTTGGAGTCCCGTTCTTTGTTCCTAGCTGGCAGGTTGTATGATAGTAATCTTCATCTTCTAGTACAACTTATTTTATTCTATATGTTTTAAAATATATTTCTTCTTTGATTCTTTAATTTACTGATATATATTAATTGAGTGCGTCATGCTTTCCATTTAGTATACTTGCTTAGAGATTTCATTCATTTTAAATCTTTTAATTAATTCTCTATCTTTGTGATGCATGTCAACTGGAAGGAAACTATCTCTGTTTGTCTTGCGCAATGTTTCTGGTGATTTATATTTATATTTAGTAGCTTAAGTATATTGTCATCTGGGAGTTGCTTTTTGTAGCTTTCCTTCAAAATTAAGCCTAAACATGCATCTCATGACTAAGTCGTCATGCATCTCCAAAAAATTGTAATCATCTAAGTTCTTTCAGAGTAGTCAATATAGTGGTACTTCAGGAGGAGTATTATATGCCTTTTTTGGTGTGTTTTACTTGCTATCTAATTTAATTTGTCATAGAATGATGTCAAGGTTTGAATTGACAATTTGGTGATATGTACCATTTGAGTATGTTGGCCAATTTTCCTGTTGCTGCTATGTACAATTTCTAAAATACTAGAACAAAAATAAATTCTGATGATTAGTTTGGTGGCAGATAGGCTCTTTTGGTGCTATTACAAGGATACGAAGCATAGTACCAAATCGTGAAGATCTGCTCAAGGTTGCAGCTGCTGGACCAATAGCTGGCTTTTCCTTGGGTCTCCTGCTTCTGCTCTTAGGTTTTGTCTTGCCTCCCAGTGATGGTATTGGCATCATTGTTGATGCTTCTGTATTTCACGAATCATTTCTTGCCGGTGGTATTGGTAAGCTTATACCATTAAAAGTTTAAACAAGCATGTTGAAATATGTATTCATGTGATTCATTTGTGTTATATCATAATCATTTCGAATGAAAACTTATTTGTCATTACCAAACAAAACAATTTTATTCCCAGGATTGCATATGTCGCCGATAATATGCAATTTTATTTGCTGCTCAGTGACGTTTTTTCCCTTTACTTCTTTAGCTAAGCTGCTTCTCGGTAACGTACTCAAAGATGGAACTCCAATTTCTGTCAACCCTCTCGTGATTTGGGCTTGGGCAGGACTCCTTATTAATGCCATTAACAGCATTCCTGCTGGAGAGCTTGATGGAGGGCGAATTTCTTTTGCCATTTGGGGAAGAAAGGTATCACATTTATATTTTTGAACAAGAAAACATTTGAGTGAAACTTGGTTTGCCAGTATCTCAAACAGTATCTGGTTCACTATATAATTGCCTTTTACTTCCTTCTACGTGAGGATACTAAATTAAGCCTATTTCACAGGCTTCATTTCGCTTCACCGGAGTCTCAATCGTGTTACTTGGACTCTCATCACTAATCAATGATGTAGCATTCTACTGGGTAGTTCTCCTATTCTTCTTGCAGAGAGGTCCAATTGCTCCCCTTTCTGACGAAATAACTGATCCTGATCAAAAGTATGTTGCTTTAGGAGTAACAGTTTTGCTCCTAGGCTTGTTGGTATGCTTGCCCTATCCCTTCCCATTTACTGATGAAACCCTCATTAGTTTCTAGCTCCATGAGTGCTACTAAATATTTTTGACAATTGTGAGAACCCATCAGGCTTCACACGTCTTAGGCTTCGCACGTCCTGTTTTGTAATTCAGTAGCAAAAGGGCAGTTTTTATTTTTCATTTATATTGTTCACAGCGTATAATGTTGGAACTAGAATAATAATTTGAATATCAATAGTAAAAATGTCATATATTGTTTGTCACATTGAATAATTAAACTCACAAGGGGGATTTATGTGCTAGCAAGTTTGAATTTAGTGATTGTTGACTTTCTTTGATGTCAAGAATTCAAGTCAAGAAATTACTTATATCGAGGGACAATTAGTGTTTTGCTGGTGTGGAGAAATCTGTAAGAAAAGGAAAATCAATGGATTGTACTCCTCTAACTAGTGGGGCATACATGATTTTATAATGTAAATGAAACGACCGGAAACTTATGAGTCAATTTTTTAGAGCTTGCTCACAAATTAAAGTCGTAGTAGTTATCCAGAGGGTTCATCTACTTCACCCTTCGAAACAAATTCCTATACATTGATCCTCTTTCAAACATTGTGACACTCTTGCCTGCCCAAAAAATTTCTTTATGGTCTCAACCATACCAGTCACAAGCGTTCCCATTGGGTTCTAGCCCTCACTCATTTTGAGAAAAAGGTCAAAGATTCAAATTTTGATTGCAAAAATGTGAGTGCTTTAAAATTTGAAGGGTGATTGAGGATACCCAGATGAATGAATTGTGAAAAATCATCAAAGATGATTTATCTAGGAAAGAGAACTGTAAAATATGATTTTGGAAAACAAAATGATATGATTTTTAAAATTAAAAGTGAAGGAAGATGTGATGAAATTAGAAAGAATTGGAATTGGAAAGAAATGTCAATATCTAAGAACAGAACAACCAGCCTCCAAAGCATTGATGTAAGAAACAAATTCCAGAGACTACATGTATGTAAGAAAAGAAAATTCCCAAAGAAAAATAAAGGATTCCACCGTTCTCTACAAAAATAAAATATTCAAATTGATACCTAAAAATATCAATCTCTAGAATAACAGCAGCAACAAGAATAAGGAAAAAGTACATATATAACATCAAAATTGTACTATATTGATCAACCTTCAAAAAAAAAAGTACTACATTGATCACAAAAGAAGGAATTTGAAATTTTAACGATGTATATACTATATAATGGTGACTTTCTGCTGACATTCATAACAATGAACCGAACTAACTCAGTATTCGTTTGAAAATCTATTCGTTATTGAGCTCGATAAACTTGGCTCATGAACCAAATGAACTTAACTTAAGCTGGAAATTGAGCTCCTGACTCGATATATATATATATATATATATCTTAAACTAATTTTTAAGTTTATTATAACCCATATATTATTTTTTATATTTATTTTTATTATATATATAAACAAGATTATATTTATATATATAAAACTTTTTTTGAAGTGTTTTTTTCAAAATTTAATTAATTATTTGAGTTGTCCAAATGAACTATTCGAACTAAATCGAACAGTTTGCGAACTTTAACTGAGTCGAACTCGAACTAAAATAATAATTTGTATTGAACTCGAGTCAAATTTCGAGTCAAACCATTCCCTATTCAGAACATAAAAGAACAGTTAACATGGAACTACAAGAATCCTAGATTTTACTAACTTCCCCAAATATTCAAAACTTCTAAGTTGATCATAAAAAGTTGAAATTTTAACAAGTATATACTGGTGTAACTTTCTGCTAACATTCATAGCAGCAAGAATAAGGAAAAAAGTAGCAACAAAATACTGCTATGTGCTAGTGTGACTTTCTTCAGACTTGTTTCTTCACTGACCAGGAATCCAGCTCCATGGAGTGAGGAAAGAATTATCTGACTCTAAGAAAGATAATAGCCTTGGTGGAAGAAAGAATTGCACCTTTTCTTTTTCTTGATCCTTCTGTTTCTGCACTATCCCTTCTTCACCAAAATCATCAAAAGAACTTTCTTGCAGCAGTACATCACTTTGATCTTCCACATGCTCCAATGGGTAGTAAAAATCATCATAATCATCTATGTCCAATGAATAACCTTGTGTTTCTTGATGTTGTTGTTCCTGGTCCTCCTTCTCTTTTTCGGGTTCCTGCACTTCCTTTTCTTGACAAAGACAAAAAGTTTCTTGCAGCAGCAGCATATTATTTTGATCTTCAACATGCTCCAATGGGGGATGAAGAGCATCATCAACTATGGTAGCCATGGCCATTGAAAAAGCTTGTGTTTCTTGATGTAGCTGGTCATAGAATCCCTTCTCTTCTTCACCAAAAGTAGGAGTTTCTTGCAGCATTGGAGCCGTTTTTGTTTCTACCTTCTGTTGTTTCATAATCTCCTTTAGTGGCTTAACTTCTAATGGTGCAAGAAGATTCCATGGTCCCTCCATTGTAGAACTCAACATGGTAATGGTAGAATGTGTTGATTATGAAGTTTGTGAATTCTATTTCTTTTCAACTTGAATGAACTTATATATACTAGAGAAGTTGAGGCCCAACCGACTATTTTTTTCTCACCACTTAATATTTTCGCTTCCTAATTGCATTTAGAATTAGAAAGTAGTGTCCTTACTCTAATTTTGTATGTTATATATTGAGTTTATTCAAGTGTGAAGTTCTACATTGGATATGTGAGATGAGTGAAATAGTTTATAAGAAGAAAAGATCCATAAAGTTTTGGTTCAAGACGTGGTGTCTCACTTGTCGCAGTCTGGTCCAACAAGTGGTATCAGAGCCGATAGTTCAACTGGGACATGGTGGACTTAAGGGGGAGCGAACTGGAAAGTGTGTGATAGTGAAGTCCCGGTTCAAACAGGATTGCCTCAAGTGCGAGGATACATGTGAGAAATCAAAAAAACTGATTCTAAGTGCAAAAGTTTCCCTTTGAACCAAATTATTAACATGGATAAGTTTTTTTTGGTAAATTTCATTTTGATCCATGAATTCTAACCAAATGAATTCATTATTGATTGGGTTGGTTTGAATGAGACTATCCGGTCTAATGTGAAAATTTTCATACACAATTTATAAAAAATAGATAAAAGAGAAAAAAAAAATGATTGTATTTCTTCAATGCAACCCAAACAATGCTACCATTCAAAATCAAAGTAGTTAGATTATATGATTCTAATATTACTAAAAGGAAGAAAAATAGTACTTCTAATGGTGAAACAAACAGTCATTGATGGACTCAGATGTGTATGACTAAATGTGAACAACGGTAACCCAAGTGAGATATTTTCACAAGTTCTAAAAGTACATCATTTTATGCTGTGTTTTGGGCCTATTGGATTTATTTGGTTCCAAGTAAAGTCAAATCCAAGAAAGGTAATAATTAGAAATGATAACAAGATGGACCGGGGTCGGTTTATACTTACTCAACCCTAAAATTCAGAATTCAAACTCAACCCCAAACGGATTGAAAATATCCCGTCGGGTTTCAGATAACCCGAACCCGACGAGAAACCCAAAACTCTCAAAATCCCACATTCTGTGGCTATAGTCTTAGCAATATTAATATTCTCTAATAAACATCCTCACTGTTATTCTAGCATAAGAACATTGAACTACAAATTCCTTAACACTGAGATGAACAAGATCTTTGATACTAACAACTCCTACACAAGTATAAGTCGGAAGAGGAATATGATCTTCATCAGAGAACTTGTTTTTCAATTCCATATATTATTAGTGCATCATTAGCAAACTAGTTTATTGTAGTCTTAAGATGGTTACACAGTTCTTCATCAAGAGGGACAATCTGCTTGTTTCAAAATAATGGTCAAGCAACTTAATGAAATAATGGTCAAGCAACTTAATGAAATAATATAGTTTCAAAATTTGTTTCAGGGATCAAAGATATTGATCAAAAGTACTAGCTTGTAAAACAAACCAAACCAGATTAATGGAAGAATATAGATGTTGAAGGCTCAAATCAAATACAATATATTATTCTATCACAAAATAATTTTTTACTTATTTTATGGGTTGGTTTAACAAAAATTTCCAATATCTATATTTTGGTGACTAGTCACAAAAATTTAGTCCATGCAGTTAACCACATCTAAGTCCAAATGATATCTTATGTTCCAAAACTAACATTTACATGTTTTAGCACTTGTGATTGGTCAGAAAAATATTTAATTATTAAATTTTTAATTTAAATATATCTTTTTAATCAATCATAAGTGAGTGACATGGAGTAATACATTTTTTGTGAGAGAAGATGTGCTCCCAACTAAAATCTTAGTTATTCATGTGGTTTCTATATATGCAAAAAAAAAAATGGGTGATGATATAAATCTCGGTAACATGGTCATTATGGTTGACTTGGAATGTTTCTACTTTTAGGAATGATAATTTGAATGTACTACATTTATTGAATTTATTAAAGTTCTTACTTGACATTATTGGTTTAATAAGTAAATCTATCTTGTATTATATATATATATGTTGACTTTTTTATATTTGGGTTGAGTATCCTAGTCCTCTCTTCTAATTCATCTTGCTTTATAAAAAACATATCTTACAATTTTATTGTTCATATACATAGATTCTTCATGTATTTAACATTTAGGAAACAGTTCATTGGCCAATCAATTACCCTGATAGTTTAGATTCCAAATTTCCAACGAATCCTAGGTTGAACCTGAGAAAATAAGAGAAAATATATATTATGCACTAAGTGTATGAGTTTTATATATTATCACATCAATCGTATTTAATTATCATTGTCTCTTCAAACAGAAAGTAATCGAAATAAATGGTGAATGATATAGTGATTATGTATAAATCTTTATACTGATGTGCATAAATATTATACTCCAAAAACAATGCAACATCATACATTTCCTAAATGCATTTTTCTTGCCAAATATCACCACTCGAGAGAAAAAATAGAAAGAATAAAACTTGAAACAAACACTTCAGAACATAATCTACCTAAAATCACAAATACATTTCATTATGCAAGGTTACATCACTTCAAATAAACTTTAGGATACAATGTTTGTGCTACTTAACTATGGGTAGAGGATTTCCCAATCTCTATAAATCCACATGTACTGAAGAGCAACAAAGAAAGGAGATAAAGGAATGTACAATTGAATTGTAAATGGTAGGATAGTTAAACATCATCTGCATCACTTCCACCAACATGTGGTTCATGGTTACTGACCCAGTAATTGCTGCCATCAGGGCCTGACAACTTGAACCTGCCCAAAAACAAAAAATATATGATTCACTTCTTACTTGAAAAACACTCATCTAAAGTGAGCTTATAAGGGTCTATCAACCATTGATTTATAACCTACTAATAATATAGGATTCTAATATACATGCATAGTCGGTGTAAACATCTATACACAGTCAATGCATCATTTACTATTCATTTGTATTACTTTTTTGAAGTGTCAATGGTGATTAAAAATAAATGGTACATGATACACTCACAACGTATAAAACTTTTATACTGTCAATGCAACATTTTTCTCTCATAATATATAGGTGAGTACACTTGTAGTTGCTCATTTTACAGTCAATTTGGATTACCTCTATTTATACTTCTTACTCAAAATGACTTCACATTAAATCAATAATGTTTTCTCAACATAGTTTGCACTTTGTACTGACCTTTCAATAACACATTTCCCTTCCTTGTACTTCTGGCTTTTTTCATGGGCAGTATCCTGAAAGAAATCAAATAGGAAGTGAATAATACTATGAAGAAACTGGAAATATCATACTTCTGAAGCAGTGATGCAAATCTTACATATTTCCAACCAATAATTGATCCACAACCTACACAGAACATGTCAACTACAGTATGCATCCCAGTCATCATCTTTCTATCCTCTTTTTCTCCCAGAGAAACATTCACGCTGTCGAACAATACAAAATTTTAACTGTATCTGTGGATAGAAGTGGATGCAAAATATAATGTGGCTCGAGATTTAGAGGTCCAGATGCAATAAATAACAAACATAATTGTTCTGGTTAACACTTTGGTACAAAGCTGCAAGGTCCATAATCACGAAAACGACATTTGATGAGAGTGATGGCCTGTTTGCATTGTTCTTTCTATGTAGTTGTGATGCATATACAAATTTTCATTGGCAAGTCCTTAGACGATTCATTAGGGAAATGCATGAGACAAGGGCAACCATAGCAATACAAAATGTATATCCTAAAACAAGTCGTTGGACAAATCAAATGTCAGCCAGGTTCTCTTTTCTTTCTTTCTTTTCATTTTTACCGATAATAAGTGGCATAATATGATATCGCTGACTTTTATTGCTGAAAGTCTACATGCAGATACTATAAGGGAAACTTCATTTCAGTTATTTGGTCTAATCACACAAATGATAAGGTGACAAAATTCAAGGATAACTTACACCTTATTGAAGAGATAAGCTTTCCCATGTCTGGAGTGGAAAGACTGAATAAAACAACACAGGCAAAAATGGCAGTCAGATTTTTTGTTCTCAAAAAGGCCCAATTAAGATTTGTTTATCGCAATTTAAAATCACCACAAAAATATCAAGAGAAGAAAGGACTAGATTTTAAAAGCTTGACGCTATCAACATATAGATCTTTGAAAGATACCTTCCACTAGGTACTACTCATAACAGAAATGAAAGATGCATCTACGAAAGTTGGTGTAAAAGTATGTTGTATAATAAAATGCGCCAGATACCAAGTTCCCAACACATGAAGATGGAAAATGAAGAAAGCGTCATACATGATACTTGATCAATTGAATTACCACTCAACACAAACAAGTTTCTTCAACCAAGACAATGAAGCTGGTTCAAAACTTCAAATTCTATTTAAGAGGAGCAAGAGTGTAAAATGTAGGAACACTCTTATAGTCTCCCATGTGTGAATAGGCAAGGAGGTATAAACTCTGCCAGTTATGCTTTATTTGCACATCTTCTATTCACAAAAGTATGAAGAATCAAATTCCGAGTCCCATGTCACGATGGTTAGCGAATTATGCAGATTGTAGAGGACATTTGCTGACCTTAAACAAAGCCAGAAACGTATGCAGTTTCTCCCCTTTCTTAGTAAAGAAAATATCAGAAAACATGAAGTATAGAGTTGGTAGTTCAGAGTTATAAGAGCTACAAAACATTACCCTGAAGAAAATATGTCCATTTACTCACGCGCAAGTATAGATAATCTCAAGAAAGACTGTATCCGACCTTACTCAAGCGCAAGTATAGAGACGGTTTACAGGATAGCCTTACCATTTCACCGAGACCCACCTTCATAATTTCTACAATCTAAGGTCTAAGCAATTCAGGCCACTTACTAATTTCTAATCAAAACGGTACATAAAATTTAAATATTTGAATCCATAATAGCTTGATAAAAGAAGCAATAAGGAAATTAAACTCAACATGCATCACATGATTATACCGTTAATCTATGAAACACCATACCGATACGAGTATCGGATACGGTACATATACGGTACATATTCGATATGTCGATACCCATATTCTTGGAAAAGGGAAAATCGAGAGCAAACTCATATAACAGAGAAATTAACAATACTAAGAAAAAATCTAGCAAAAAGAGAAGGTTGGGAACCCAGAAAAGGCATTGAGTAAAAATGAAACCTTGGAAACGATGTCTTCAGAAAGAGCAAGATGGGTAAGACAGTGTTTGCAGCTATAGAACTTCCCTTCTAGATGAACCACAAATAACCTCCCCATAACTCAATTCTCTGAATTCTAACGCAACAATTGAAGATCCATAAAGAATTATAAGATAAAGGGTCTTAATGAAAATCAACAAATTAAATAACCAAGTCAAATATGAATCAATAAGAGAGAGATTGAAAATTACCTGATTTGGGTTTGGAGTATGGATAGAAGAAGAAGAATAGAACACAAGAAATTTGGAGAGAGAAGCAATAATCAATCATAGCTACTTTTGTTTTTCTTTCTGTAAAAGTATAACCCTACAAGGCTTGTGTTATGTTATTGTTTATTTATTACGTATTCTTTTGTTTTTTCTATTTATCATTAGATAATTCACTTTTTTCGAAAATAAATTCTACATTTTAGTCATTAATTGTAACGAAATTTAATAATTTATATTAATGAAAAGATATAAACTATTAAGTATTTATAAAATTAATGATCTAAAAATTCTCCATACAACTTGATTTTTCTTACATAACAATAAGTTAATAACTAAACGTTTAGCTCTGCACGGTAGTCGGCAAATAGATTCGTGCCACTATAAAAAGGAAATGGATTCTCTCCAGAGTCCAGTGCTAGACAGGATGATGACATGTGACCAAAAATTATTTTTAACGATTATGATTACATGTTATAATCTATTAAAAATAAATAAAAACTCTTTAAAAAATTCTCAATTACATATTCCAGTACTGGTTTTTCTGGAGAGGAGTTGAACTCCTATAAAAAATAACAAAATATATAGTATGGATTAAGCTATATATTTTATTAGCTAAGAAAAATAATGTGCATGTATACATATATAATTATTATAAAGTCAATTAGTAGTTAGATACATAATACTTCATTAAAGTGCATATATACTTCATTAAAGATTTACTAAAAACACATCAAAATAGCAATAGGGAAAAATTTCAGTATCATATGATAAATACAAATTGTGTTAAAAATTATTTATTTATCATGTTTATACCTTGTTGACCTTTAAAGTATTTTATTTATTTATAAATTTTGTATTATATAGCAACTTATCATTTATTGCTTCTTTGGGTAAATAAGGATAAATGCAAATAAAATTAAGAAAAAAATACAGATATATTCACATAAATGTACTAATGATATGTTTTCCGAATACAATAGTTAAAGCAATTGAAATAAAGGTAAATCATAATGTATGGTCTGAAACTTTGAGCCGGAGAGAATTTTATTAAATAATGACCATATAAACTTTGATCAAGAATGACCTACTCTAAATGATGTTGCCATGTTTAAACAACCTTTATTACAATATTAAAGAGTAAAAACACTAATAATTATAATCTCCAAAGAAGATTAAAAACCTTATTTTTAACTTTGCTAGAGCAAATAAATATAGTTTTATATAGCAAGAAATTTATTAAAAAAGTCAAGAGTTTAATTATCGAGAATAATATTTATTAAAAGGGAATAATCAAGCAATTTCTTAGATAGAGGATACCTGCAAAAAGAAATAGTAATAAATTAATAAAAAGTGAATATTAGTTGGTAAGTTAAGTAGTTTACGTTGATGTCCAAGTTCTATGCCCGCTTCAAACGCTTTCCATATATAGCTTTTTCATTCATTCTCTTTCTCTCTCAAACTCAAAATCTAAACTTTAATCTCTTAATTTTCATCCCTTAACCATTTCTCTCTTTGTTGTATGTGAAATAAGGGATCAAAAACGGTGCCTTTCAAGTTTCAACAATGGGCACCTTCACATACAACTACAAAATGTTCAAGTGCTTCAACAGAAAATATGCCATCACCGATCAATCTCCACCACCGGACGTTAAGGATGTTTTCTCCACCTTCTCCGACGGTGCTACCTCCATCTCTGCTGAAAAACTACGGTGGTTCCTTGTGGACCACCAAGGTGAACTAGAATGTACCACACAGGATTCTGAATGTATCATTGATAATGTTCTTCGATCTCTGAAACGGATTCAGGAAAAGGAAAATGATTCTGGTGTCATTTCTGAATCTGATAATGGGGTTCACCAGGGACTCACTCTTGATGATTTTTTTCATTTTTTGTTTCTTGATGATTTCAATGGCCCCCTTAAATCACAGGTTTGCCATTTCTCTTTTGTTTTCTTCAAGTTTTGCTTTACCACAAAATGTGTGAAAAAGTTTTGTTTTTTTCTTCTTGGGTTATGTTTTCAGCATTTTGTATTATTTTGTTGTGTTGTTAATTGTTATTGGCGCAAATTACTAGAACTAGGTTGTTGGGTGTTTTGTTTTTTATTTTTTCTAACAATTTTTTTAACATTGATACTTTATGAATTTATCTATGTCTCTCATTTACCTCATTTATTTTCTATATGCATGAACTTCAAAATGCATTCCAAAACCAAGGACCATAAAGGTTATAAATATAGTATTGTTTATCATCTATTTCTTGAAACTCATGAACACCCTGAGTTTTGTCAACTTGTGTATATTTGTAATTTTCTGGCTTGGATAGATTCTTCAGCTTTTCTTATCTAATTTCTTGTGATCTGATTTTACACTACTTTTCACTCATTGATAATCGATATATTGTACCATTTTAAGTAAATGATTAAATGAAAGCCACATAAGATTACTTCTTATAGAAGCTATTTTCACAAGCTCAGGACCTTGTAGTTTTCCAAGTATGCATATATTGTGGATACTTTCTTAATATTCCATGTTTATGATGTGGATCACAACCCCAAAAAGGAAGAGAAAGTTTGAATAAGGAGTAGATGGAGAAACCAATAGCAGCCATAAAAAGTGATTAATGTTTTGGAAATAATATCAAATTTGAGATTAGTGGTGTCTTATTCTTTTGCATATAGATGTTGTCTCCCCATCTTTTTTGAGGAATGTTTTAGGACTCTTGTTGACAAATATGAATGATTTGTTGTTCCAGGTACATCATGACATGAATGCACCATTATCACATTATTTCATATATACAGGGCACAATTCCTATCTCACTGGAAATCAGCTGAGCAGTGATTGCAGTGATGTGCCCATCATAAAGGCTCTGCAACGTGGCGTGCGAGTTATCGAACTTGATCTATGGCCTAATTCAACCAGAGATGATATTGATGTAGTTCATGGAAGGTGCTGATCCTGAATTCGTGTTTTTTTCTCATATTTATTATGTCTATTGATCTTGTAGTGCAACATTTTCAATCCATTAACTTCAGAATTTACAACATTTTTTCGGAAATATTGCAGGACACTTACCACTCCTGTTTCACTCACCCAATGTTTGAAGTCTATAAAAGAGTATGCTTTTGTTAAATCTGAATACCCAGTCATTATAACCTTAGAAGATCACCTTACACCAGATCTTCAAGCTAAAGTTGCTGAGGTAACCTTCCATTGTTAATCCACTCCTAGAGGATTTTACTTCAACTCACTATTTGTTATGTATTGAAAATCTAACCCTCTTGTTTGTAGATGACAACTCAAATATTTGGAGAAATGCTACATTATCCTCAGACAGATACTAGGGTGGAATTCCCTACACCAGAGTCGTTAAAATGCCGAATTCTTATATCGACCAAACAACCAAAAGAATATCTTGAATGCAAGCAATTTAAGGACAAGGAGATTGAAAGAGAATTGGCTGATGAAGGATCATCATCTCCAAGCCATTCTACTGATGTTGAATCTGAAGAAAAGGTGTACACAGAGCCATAAACACATGCTATATTTATTTTTTCAATTTTTGATTTATATTTATAAGCCTGAATGCTTATATTTCATCCTTTTCCCCTTAACTTATAGTGCAATGGAAGTGATCTCGACGATCAAGAAGATTCGATTGCACTTGATAAGAAAACAGACCAGCAAGGTAGCACACCTGAGTACAAACGTTTGATTACAATCCATGCTGGAAAACCAAAGGGTCATATAAAAGATAGCTTAAAAGTTGTTGGGAGTGTTAAGCGCTTGAGCTTGAGTGAGCAAGAACTTGAAAGAGCTTCTGTCTCTCATGGACCTGACATTGTTAGGTATTTGTTAAACAGTTATAACTACTTAGTTGTGGCAACTGAAAATGTATTATGTTCTTTATTGTTTTGACAACCTCCTAACTAAGATGGTTGCATTTTTATGCTTCCAGGTTTACACAGAAGAATATTCTCAGGGTGTATCCGAAGGGAACACGTGTCAACTCGTCGAATTACAGGCCACATATTGGGTGGATGTATGGAGCTCAGATGGTTGCATTAAACATGCAGGTCAGGGACTTACAACTAAGGCTTTTTTCAAATAAAGGATTATCTAAGTGCTTCCTATTTCTAGTCTTGAATCTTGATGCAGCATGCTGTATATGTTCCAAATACGGAAACTTTCTCATTACAGTTTATGTATTTGTTTTGTGGACTTTCAATCAGGAAACTATTAGTCGCAGAACCCGTATTCGACCAAAAATCGGGCCGCGCAGCTGTCTAGTATTATGCTCAATTTGGATAATATGATATTGAAATATGATTTACTTCTTTAGGCTATTTACTATAGCAAATGTTGAATGAGTTGCTGTGCCCATATACATTTAATTCTTTGTTGCCTATGATTTTGTTGCCCACACACATGTTTCATATGAAAACTTTCTTAGTATAGTATTTCCCTATATAGTTTTGAAGTTATTTATGTAATGCACTAAACATGTTTTTTGTTATCAGGGATATGGGAGATCACTGTGGTTCATGGAAGGGATGTTTAGATCAAATGGAGGTTGTGGTTATGTGAAAAAGCCTGCATTTCTATTGGAAAGAGATGCACAAGATGAGACTTTTGATCCGAAAAGAACATTGCCAGTGAAGAAAACATTAAAGGTGAGATATGATTTTGAAAGGAAATCCATTAGTTTGGTCACATCTTCTAAACTTCTCACATTGATCTATAGGTAAAAGTATATATGGGAAATGGGTGGAGCTCAGATTTCAGCAAAACACACTTTGATGCGTTCTCTCCACCAGATTTTTACACAAAGGTGAGTTGGACAACTTTGTTATGAAGGTATATTAGGAATAGTAATCTCCAATATCGTTATATCGTCTATGCACTGTCAGTTATAGGATAAAGTCAGTTATCCACTATTCATTTGTATTAATTTTTTTTTAAAAGTCGATAATAATTAAAAATGAATATCGGACATGAATTTGTATGGCAGGTTTGTATTGTTGGAGTACCAGCTGATAGAGCGAATAAGAAAACAAAGATAATTCCAGATAATTGGTTTCCTGTATGGGATGAAGAGTTTGAATTTCCATTGAGTGTTCCAGAACTAGCTTTGCTCAGAATAGAAGTTCGAGAATATGATAAACACGAAAAGGATGACTTTGGTGGCCAAACATGTTTACCAATCTCTGAACTTAGACCTGGGTTTCGTTCTGTCCCTCTATATGATCAAAAGGGTGAGAAATTAAAATCTGTAAAGCTTCTAATGCGGTTTCAGTTTAGATGAACTAGAGAGAATAACCATATAATCTTCATTTATTCTTATATGGTAGGGGCATCAACAACTTCATTGTAACTATAATAAATAATAATAATAATCTAACTGCATGTAACTGTGTTATTTGCTATAGAGGTTATCTTAGCCTTTTAACATTAATTCAAACTTATATGAAGATATCATACAAGTTTTACAAATCCCATAGTGTCATTTGTAATTATATTCTGGATAAATTACTAAATATCTCTTGTCTCAAATCATGTCAGGCACCAATAAAAACATATATTTTAATTAAAAAATAAACATTAATTTTATGTTTATTTTTTATTCACTATCATTGATATGTAACAAAAATTGAGATATGATTTAGGACAACAGATTTTTGTTCTAATAATTAAGAGTCATACAATGTGTGGTTACAATGGAAACACCTCATACCCAATATTCTAAGCTGTTTTGGTTGTTCCAACTCTTTAAATCATTTGTTTGAATTTTACCTTAAACGAACTATAACTCTAACATTGGTCAAGTTAGAAAGAGCGAACCCTATGTATTAATATAAAGCTAAATTTAAACATTATCAAATATAAATTATAAAATTAAACAAGTAAGATTAAAAGTAAAAGATTTAATATATATTCCAAAATAAGTAATATATTTCGAAGAAGCGCTATTTGTACTTCCAATTGTAAAGAAATATAATTATTTAAAAGAAATGTTATAAGACATAAAAATGCTTTGCTTGGCATGCGAATATACTCTACTACGATGCTGATTAGACAACGTTCTACATTTCGACACTAAACAAACGTGGAAAAGAACAACCATCGGTTTTCATTGATAATTAATATCGTCATGTGAACAGAGAAAACCGACATATTAATTTCAAACCCACTCTTACGGTGAAACACCTTCTACTACACATATGAACGTCCTATTGTTTAATTAGCACTTCTCTTTATAATAAAAATATAGATAGAGTAGTTTTTTTTGGGTATACCAACTATATTTCCTCACTGATAAAGAATTAATCGTAAGGTGTATAATTATTCTAAAAAATATTATTTTTATGAATCAAACTTTATCATTTAATATAATATGATACATGAAAATATAATGGAGTCCTACGTGTACATCTTAGGTAGACTAAGCCAACAAGGTATTTATAAGCATTAACCTGCTTGTTAACACTCAAATAATTTAATAAAATTATTATAGATTAATAATAAATATTATATAAAATATTTAATTTTAAAGAAATAATATAAGTAAATTGAATATAATATAAATTGAAGAAGTTTTCTCTCCAATACATAACAATAATAGTAAAAAATGTCACTAACATTTTTTATATAACCAATAATATATGTTAATTTTATAGATAACAAATTAATCTTTTTCAAGTTATGTCACTTCCAATAAATATGATTTAAAAAAATTAAACTTTTAATTTTTTATCTATATGAGATCTAATATGATCAATTAATCATATACCATTATATTGATACTTTTGGTAATAAAATAACAATATTACTTAAATATAGTAATTAATTACGAATAAATATTGGTTCAAGTGGTATATGTTTGATTTTCTTTAAGCAAGAACCTGGGTTCGAGTCGTGTAAATACAAAAAATGCAAGGATACATGTGGGAAAAAAATATATATAGTAATTAATTAGATCTACTCCACCCCAGAGCAGGTGAACTTGACCTCTGATATACCAACGAGACAAGTCAACCTTAACAATTAACAAATAACAACGTTACTAATTCACAACACATAAACTCACACCTCTCTCTCTCTCTTTCTCTTTGGTGAATAACACAACCAAATCATCATCATGTCTAAACAAACATACAGTGTTTGTTTCTGTTGTCGCCGCCGCTTCAAACTCGCCTTAGCGGAGGCGCCACCGGAGATCAAGACCCTTTTTCATACTTACTCTGATAACGAACTTATGACAACTTCTCAACTTCAAAGGTTCCTTGTTGAGATCCAGAAACAAGAGAAAGCAACCATTGAAGATGCTCAAGCTATTATCGATTCTCTCAAGCATTTCCATCGAAAGGGTCTTAACCTTGAAACTTTCTTCAACTACCTCTTTAGTGATAATAATCTTCCTCTCATACCTTCTCTTGGGGTAAATAAATATTATTTTTTTTACCATTTTCAGATTTTTTTTTTGTTTTCGCTCGTTTCAGTTAACTAGTTATCTATGGATATATGCACTTGTGAGTTTTGTATTTTTCCTAAAGTTTTGTTTTTTTAGTTGCTTTCAATTCAATTTTGGTAACCATTTTAAATTCTTAATATCTCCAGCATAATTTAACACTATAGAGATATTGCTTAGTTGTATTTATGAAGTATGGATCGTTATTAAGAACAATTTCGCAGCTGAATTAATTAGTGATTGGGCTTCATTTTGGTGATAAATATACATTTATTTTATTGCATATTTTGGGTACAAATATTATATTGCATTTTCTTTGAACTCGTCCAATGTTAGGATTTGAAATTTCTTTGGTCTTTGACTTTGCAATCTGCCAAGTATTACTATGAGACTAACAAGCACTATTCTGATTTGGAGGCCCTCTATTAGGATTTGTAATTGAAGTTACATAATAGGAAGTAATAGTAGAATGGTTTATGCAATTAGATGGTAAAACCTTTCTCTTAAGTTTGCTTCTTTGGGAAAGACATGGCATTGCTACTAATATAAAGTGCTTTGCTTCATATTTCATTATAGTATACCCTTTATTGTTTGGATATTCCAACGGTATCACAGTGTCTTCAAGACACGCCTTTACTTTTTATGTTGTTTTGTCAATGAACATGATTTACGATTATGCATTATGATATTGTTTCATCCATGTAGCTGACCCCAACTAATGAGAGTTGTAGTAATTTAGTTCAGGTGTTACCGTGTTACAGAGAAGGTTTTTGAGTAATATGTAGACATGAAACTTTGATTAACATATTGGATTCTATTCATCCTACAAATCTTCATTACTTCAATAAGCATCGGTAACATGCATTCTCTTGTTCTGATCATTGTGTTTTGTTAAATTGTTTCTTCTATTCCAGGTGCACCATGATATGACATTACCCCTGTCTCATTATTTCATATATACCGGGCATAATTCCTATCTAACTGGGAATCAGCTTAGCAGCGATTGCAGTGATGTCCCAATCATACATGCTCTGAAGAGAGGTGTAAGGGTGATTGAATTGGACATATGGCCTAATGCATCAAAGGACAATGTGGATGTTCTTCATGGAAGGTAAGTTGATGGGTCACATGATGTTGACTTTTATATGAATTATCGCCAGTCCTCGCTCTCTCCTTTACCTTCATTTTTCGTTAGCAAATTAGGCAGAATTTAAAGAAATAAATTGAATGGTTTTAAAAGTTATGTTATTTATTTCAATTGCCTTTTTTCTGCTCTAATTTCCTATCTTGAGTGTAAAAACATGAATTTCCTTGACAACACAATTTTGCATAGCAAAATGGTTCTCCAAAAGTTTGCTGAAGGTTTATTCTATTTTCTTTTATAATGGTGTTGTCAAGATAAGTTGAAGTAAAAAGTTGACAAATTGTAAGTATTTTATCTGCAATAAAAGAAAAGGTTTGAAATATTTTTCGTTAAAAATTAACTAAAAATGGTTGTTGTGAAGCAGGATATATGTGTGTGATACTAAATCAATAGATTATTTACCATTGCAAATTGAAACTAGAAATGATATTCTTAAGAATTTGAAATATAGCTGTTTAAATATCCATTTCTTTTTAATACAGGACATTGACTACTCCTGTGGAGCTTATAAGATGTTTGAGGGCTATTAAGGAACATGCCTTTGTTACATCGGAATATCCAGTTGTTATAACCCTAGAAGACCACCTTACTCCCGATCTTCAGGCTAAAGTGGCTGAGGTTAGTTACTTGTAGTTTTACTGAGATTCAAGATGCTTACATTCTTGTATTTGACTTGACAATCCTATCCAAATTTCTAGATGGTTACTCAAACATTTGGAGACATACTATTTTCTCCTAGTACAGAAAGCATGAAGGAATTCCCTTCTCCTGAATCACTTAAGAAGAGAATTATTATATCAACGAAACCACCAAAGGAGTATCTTGAGGCAAAAGAAATAAAGGAAAAAGGGGATGATTCACAGAACGGAAAGGCTTCAGGCGATGACGAAGCTTGGGGAAAGGATGTCCCAAGCATGAAACGTGGTACTACTGCTGATGTCAAGGTCTGAGACTAAATCAATCATGTATACAAATTGCCACCGCATTTAATTTTTCAGAGGAAATTTGTTAATGAATTTTTGGTTTGCGATCGTTAGGACACCATTGTGGATGAAGATCTTAATGATGAGGAAGATACTGATGAATCAGACAAGTCACATCATAATGAAGCACCGGAATATAGACATCTAATTGCAATTCATGCTGGGAAGCCTAAAGGTGGCATACATGAATGCCTCAAAGTGGATCCTGATAAAGTGAGACGTCTAAGTTTAAGTGAGGCACAGCTTGAAAAGGCTGCTATAACTCTTGGGAAAGAAATTGTCAGGTATTGTTAGATGTTTCTAATGAATTCTTTTATGAGATTACTTATTTTCACATACTTAAAAATTCTCAATACGATATCGATATGAACGGGCATTCTACAACTCTTTATTGTCGTGCAAATGTAGTAAAATTTGACTGATATATAGTGCTTCAGTTTTATTTACTGGCTATCTTGACGGTGTACTTCATAAGCATCTGATTCTTAATGTTGATAGTAACTGTTTGACCCATCCTCTTGTTTGACAGTTTATGGTTATGTTAGAAACTTCTGAATGCATTAACAGTTTAGGCATTATGCCCAATGGTTAATTCATTGTTTGGTATAAACTCAAACCTTTTCTATATGTCGTTTAGTTTGTAGAATTTCTACTACTTCTGAGTTCTGAGAAAGTTTTATTTCCTGATTGTTGGCTTATTATAGGTTTACCCAGAAGAATATACTGAGGGTGTATCCAAAAGGTACTCGCATTACTTCGTCAAATTATAACCCATTAGTTGGGTGGATGCATGGGGCTCAAATGGTTGCATTTAACATGCAGGTTTCTGTTTCTTCCAACCCATTCCCCTCCTCTTTTATTTTTTCCAGAAATAACATTATATTTAGGGAGTTTTACCATTGCTTTTGATTATTATATGCGACATTCGTTTTCAAGTTGGTCCCTACATTTCAATGTGTTATATAACTCATCAAATGGCGCGACGGAGACCAAATTGAAAACCAATGTCACATATAGAGACCAAAAATATAGTTAAACCTTTATAAGTTGTTGAATATCTTCACTAATGTGTGTTACTGTCTGACTTTCTCACAAATAAGGATGTGATATTGAATTCACACTTCATCAATGTCCTAAGATATTATTGAATGATATTGTTTGATATGAATCAGTTCCTATTGTTCGTGTTTCCTGGCAGGGTTATGGCAGATCACTTTGGTTGATGCATGGAATGTTCAAAGCCAATGGAGGGTGTGGTTATGTTAAAAAACCAGACTTTCTATTAAAGACTGGTCCAAATAATGAGGTCTTCGATCCTAAAGCTAAGTTATCTGTGAAGACTACTTTGAAGGTAAGGGTTACATCAATGAGCTGCATCGACCAAACGACTTTGGTTTAGATCCTAATAAAGGTCATGCTAAATCTTATTTGATTTCTAGGTAACTGTATATATGGGGGAAGGATGGTACTATGATTTCAAGCACACACACTTCGATCAATACTCGCCTCCAGACTTCTACACAAGAGTAAGTTATAAAGCTATCGTACTAGGTCAAAGGTTCGATTCTTCCATGGCTAAATTGTTGTGTGACTCATTTGAAATTAATTTGATAAACTTTTATGCAGGTGGGGATAGCTGGAGTCCCAGATGATACTGTAATGAAGAGAACTAAGGCAATAGAGGATAATTGGTTGCCTACATGGAATGAGGTATTTGAGTTCCCACTTACGGTTCCGGAATTGGCGCTGCTTCGCATAGAAGTTCACGAGTATGACATGTCTGAGAAGGATGACTTTGGTGGACAAACAGTCCTTCCTGTGTGGGAGCTAAGAAGTGGAATTCGAGCTGTTCCGCTATACAGCCAAAAGGGAGAAAAATACAACTCCGTAAAACTTCTTATGCATTTCGAATTTTATTGATTCTGCTCTGTGCATGTTTCTGCTCTGCATCATGTACAGCCATCGATACGGTCGCAGAGTTTGTATGTAGATAGCTGGATTGTGTCGTGAATCACACGTTAAGAAATAAGCTGCATTGTGTGTTTTGTTTTGTTGAGATGAGTGTAGCTGCCATTGTGTGTTGCAAGGTTTGTCATTATATATAGACAATACTTCAATTCATCAACAATCAAAGTTTGGTTATGGTATTTAATGTTTTCTTATTATACTTTTGTCTTAAAAAGGAAGTTATGGTTTAATGAGGCAGTTATTTTCATTTCTTTTCCATAGATGAATAATAAAAGAAAACTATTAACAAAATATACAACGTAAATATTTATTGAGCCACTTCCAAAACGTGCATGGCAGTGAAACAGAAAGGAGTTGAGGTGCATTGTAGTTATCAGCAAGTATCTTTAATTGAAATATCATTATTAACTTATAGATTAGGCTAACAACACATCACTTCTAATAAAATATCTCTCTTAAATGTTTATATACCAAAAGTAGAACACATTGTTGTGTCAAATCAAGTCAGAGAATTATAAATAAGATGTGGTGTGTAATTATGTGGCCATAAGACTACAAAAATAATACTATAATTGAAGGGAAAATATTGATATTGCTACTCAGCTCAAATGAATTGAAATGTAGAACATTTCCTAGCTTTGTATCACTTATGAGATGGATATCTGTAAAGGTAATAGCCTTATATACAAGACATGAAGACTCACAGGACATTAATTACATAGGAGTATAGGAGAGGAACAAGGATCAGTTGTCCCAAATAGTATCACAAATCTTGTCTCACACCGATGAAAATATATCTTAACAATTAAAAAAATTAAACATTTATTATTATTTTCTGTTTTTGTTTCATTGTCATTGGTGAGAGACATGATTTGACAACAAATCCTATTCATATGAGACACACTCATCATCCACTTTACTGTCCCAACACATTGCACTTCACAAATATATAAACCACTAAGCCTATGGCCCATGGCCCTAAGTTCAGCATGTGAAGAATTTGCATGTGTCATTAATTTTGAGCCATTTTGGCACCGTTCAATATTTGTTTAGTGGAGAAAATTTTGCATTTTAATTATCTCTTTCATGAAGAGCAAATTGTCACAAACTGAGTCCTCAATATGCATGTGTGAAATTGGCATTAACAAATCCACTTCTTAAATGGTTCTTTATTGTAGCCATCATAGAAGTCAGCAATAATCTTTTAGAAGAGAATAAATAGCTAGATAGCAAGAAGGGTCTATTTTGTATGGGGACCATGTTTAGAAAGATGATAGATAAGGAAAAAGATTAACTATGTTAGTTGTGGGGCCAGTAGCTCAACTACTCAAAGAGCAACCAAATAATGAGATAACTTGCATGGTGTTCTCATGCTTTGAAGGCCAATCTTTTTGTTCACACTCTTTCCTACCTATCTCAAATGCACATCAATTGTGTCATGGATTTAGTAAAATACAGGTAGCTTATTTGTCACGAACTATGATTGGTTAAAAAATATCTTATACTGGACTCGATTGATCAATCAGAATCCATAACAAAAAGTCAGCACACTTTGTATTTGTGGGACTGTGAATGTTGTCATGTTTGTGACAACTTATCCTACCAACTGTAGGTATAAACAATATAATTCTCCATAGTTATTGGTTCATACTTTCAAAACCTAGTGCTGAGTTTTCTAATTTTCTAACTTTAAGAAAACAAAGTACATTGCTTTAACGGGTAGCATAAATATTGAAGGACTAGGAGAGAAGTTGAAAATTTTGTGTAGTTGTAGACAAACATACAACATGCATTAGGCATCAAGGATACTTTAATCTGCAATGCATGTGCAAGGCATACATGCATTGCATGCTGTAAACTCATGAAGACTTAAATTGCTACAGATAAATTGTAAATGATCATTTCACTGGCTGTAAGTGTTTGACAAAATTCTACATACAGCTTAATGTTATGTTAGATGTAACACTCCTAGACTTCACAAGTCGAGAGCATAGCATGTAAACTAATCCGAAAGAATGTATAAGAATCATGAAGCAATTTCAATTTTGTTCCCCTTTCGCAGGGTTTGAATATCAGACAGATTCGGTAGAGATTGTTGCACTGGAAAAGCTGCCATGACTAGTGTCACAAAGAGTCAAAGCACGCTCCAAATTGGCCACAATGTCAGCCATGGTTGGTCTATCCTTCCCTTCCAAATGTACACAATGCATCGCAGTATAGGCCACCAGCTCCACTGCTTCTGTTTCATTCAACTCTGGTGGTACAACCCTCGGGTCCAAAATCTGCGACAATTCTCCTCCCATGATTGCAGGCACAGCATATTCTACAACACTCACCGGGGTGCCTCCATTCTCACCATGCTTGAATATAGCTCTCTTTCCTGTTAAGAGTTCTAACAGTACCACTCCGAGCCCATAGACATCACTCTTTGCTGTCAAAACATTCATACCATAATACTCAGGATCAATGTATCCAACCGTTCCAGCTGCCTTGGTAGGCCAATAATCATGGCCAGAATCTGGACTCATCAATGACAATCCAAAATCAGATACTCTTGCCGTCCAATTTGCATCGATCAGAATGTTAGACGACTTGATATCTCTGTGAATTATAGATGGAACTGCATAATCATGAAGATATTCGATTCCTCGTGAAGCATCCAACGCAATTTTGATCCTCATTCTCCAAGAATTCAAGACACTACTATTCCTGTCCACGTTGTTTTTGTCATGTAAATGATCATATATTGCCCCATTCTTCATGTGTTCATACACCAAGAGCCTTTCATCTTTCTCTTCACAGTACCCAACTAGCCTAACCAAATGCTTGTGGTGTAGACGGGACAAAAACGCTAATTCTGATTCAAATGCACTCTCTTTCTCTTGGAACTTCTTTGTCTTGGTACTAGTGTCACCCCTCTTGATCGCCACCTCGCAACCATCGGCAAGTTTGCCTCTATAAACAACACCATAACTCCCAGCACCAATCTTGTTCTCGAGTGAGAAATTGTTGGTGGCCGCAGCAAGCTCAGCCAGTGTGAACTCCTCCGCCCTGTCTGGATGTTTCGTTGATGATGTTCCACTCCTCTGGCGCCGCATTATTCTCGAGCCCTGACGCATAATGATGGACGATCTTGAAGGGCTATTAACACCGCCATTTGAACTGCCACCTCTAGTAATTGTTGGCTGCACAGAATTATGGACTTTCTTCTTCCCTAAACAAACACCAGTCCACAAGCAATAAATTACGGTGCAAATGCCAGCAACAGCTCCTACTGATCCAACAATGGCAAATACCAACAAGCAAGTTGTCAATGCCTTCGACCACGCAGGAGCCAAGCATGGTGGCTGCACCAATGGTGGTAAAGCTGGTGGTGTCGCCGGGAATGGTATTTGAGGTGAACAAGGCCGTGGCTTGCAAATGTTACCATGACCAGAACACAAAATTTGAGACTGAGGATACATACCACACTCGCTACAAGAAGATTGAACACAAGGCCCAGGAAGAATAGGAGACAAGGGAAGCACAAACCTAGAACTCGAACTATCGCTATTAGACCAACCAGGACCCCAACACATCACAGAAAAATTGTTTGTTGTCAATCCACATGTAAAATTGGAGCCAGAAACAATTGTCTCAAAAGAAACACCTTGTGTAAAATTAACAGAAAACAATCCTCTACCACCCCAACAAATAACAGAACCATTCAATCTCCTAATAGCACAGCTATGTTCAGCTCCAAGAGCCAGCCCAGAATACTCGAAAGACCCTCCTTCTGGAACATCAATTTGACCAAAACTATTACTTCCTCTACATACCAAAAACCCATTTGAATTCAACCCACAAACATGTGATTCACCAGCTATAATACTCAACATAGACATGTTTCTAAACTCACCCTCTATTCTACTAGCAATAGATCCATTACCCCAACACCGAACACGATAACCATTCTTCATAATTCCACAAGAAAAACCTGACCCAGATGAAATAGAAGCAAATTGTTCATACCCAGATGGCAATTCAAACGCGCTATTGATTCTCCAGCACGACACCGTTCCGGTACCAACAACGGTGGCGCAAACTTGCGTGTCACCAACGGCGAGATTCTCGAATAGAACAGTGTCATTTTGGTAAAGTCTTCTCCTTTCAAAAGTAACGTTGGAAGAGACGGTGTCCCAACAAAGTAAGCTGTAGTTACCGGACCTGAGACCGCAGAAGTAGTTTCTTCCGCCGGAGATGGCGGAAAATGAAACGTCAGGGATGACGGGGATAACATGGCCGCGGCGGTAGCACTCAATGCGTCCGGTTGGTTGTGATGCCACGATGCCGCACACGGTGGCGGAGGCGTCAATGAAGGCGAGGCTGGTGGCAGAGCCCAGAGCATGGCATAATGGTAATAACAAAGAGAAGGTTAATACGGCGGCAATGGTGGTTGTGACGGTGGCGGAGAAGGGTGGTTCAGTCAACATGATCTAAAAGAGTGGATTTTGAAGTTAAGGGTGGTGATGGCTTGTGATTGTTTATACTTCATTTGGAGAGAGAGAGAGAGAGGGAGAGAGAATGGTGAAACGTTTCAGGGTGTTTGGGTGTTGTGGTGGACTCTCAGTTGTAACACATCACAGTTCACAAACATCGTTTCAAACATTTCAAGGAAACGTTTCGAAGCTGGTCTAGTTTTTTAGCCACTGTTTGGTTGTTTCCACCTTCTCAAATTTTATTTTATTCTACTTTCTCATTTATCAATTTTATTTCTAATTCATTGCAAACATGACTAAGAATAATAGTATTGAATAAGAAGTAAAGTGTTACAAAAATTAATGACATAAATTCTAGGAAATGTTAATTTTTTTATGCAGCAAAAATATTTTTTTACCTTTTTAGGTAATGAACTAATCTCTTTTGAGGTTGTGTTTCTCAACAAATATTACTATAGGAATCGAACCTTCGACTTTATAGATTCAATGGGATCTTAATTATTTTTTATTTCCCAATTTTTAGAGACATGATATATGTACACGAAAGTTGAAGTGGCCAAATTATTTATTGGTCAAATTATTTATTGGTCTTTTATTCATAACATTAGTGGGCATGGCAACAAAGCCATATGGACATAAGTAATGCGTATTCATATATCTGTCCCTATTTAGGATACCCTATGAATAATGAGTATTTGGATGTCAACAAGGATTTTGGATTTGACCTTCCAACAATATTTTGGATGATGTCCAATAAATTATCCCTTAAAACGATATTTATGTACTATGAAATGTGATTAGTTGAAAAAATATATTTAAATTAAAAATTTAATTATTAAATATTTATTCTGATTAATAAAAGTTCATGATATATGAAGTGACACAAATTGTGAGACAAAATATGTACTCTCAATAATTATTGAGTAGACTTGCATTACTTGAAGCCAAAATACAAATTGTGAACAACAAGAGCATATTAAAATGGGAAAAAGATAGTATTTAGTATTTTAAATTATAGCTTGTTTTATTGATGGAGTTCTAATTGAAACAAAAATTATGCTTATTTATTATGAGAAATATTTATGTTTACTTGTATGTTAGAAGAGTTGCACCAGAAAAAGTATATTTCAAAGGAAAGGTGAGGCTTAGGTAAACGAACTTTGTATTACAAATATTCGGGAGTTTAAGTCATACCAAGTATTTTGCGAATTCATTAATCCCAACGTAAATGGTATGCTATTAAATGAATTATAATAAAACAACCCAGTCAAGATGTACGCAAATTTATGAAAAATATGGACCCCATAATAAATTTAATTCAAAGATCACTTGACCAATTTACATAAAAATAACTAAAATAAAATTCATGCTAACTAATGATCATTAAATATTTTTATGGTACATAATGTTTTGTATTTGTTTACTATATTGAAGCAACCCTTCAACCAAATAGCAGAATTATGGGATAATAAGAATAAGGATATGGTAGGTTGTGGAACTCAACTATAAGAATGATGTTTATCATTATAATAAGATTATATATGTTATTCATATTTCATAAAGAGGTATAATAGGTTATAAAATAATATGTTTAATTTAAATAAGAAGAATGAAATGTTATTTGCTGAAATGGTAAGCAATCCTACATTGACCACTGTGTGTAACATAAATATAATGACCACGTGTGACGTGCCTTTGGCTTTGGGTGTACTAAGAAGAAAGAAAGAGGGAAATGAAAGAAGGGTACTTTTTAAGTTGGCCAAGTACTAGGAAGTTTCAGATATAGTGGCTGAAAGGGACAGAATTTCATTCTTTTTTTAATTATATGATGTTTATTTAATAGGGAAAACAATTTCTATAAGTTTGCATGGAATCAACCTATTAAGAGTAAATTCAGATGAAAAATAAAACTAATTTTAACTTTTTTCGCCTTGTGATACGGAAAATGAATAAGGGAATAAGATAAAACCGTACACGTTTTCAAGATTTAAAAATTAAAATAAGATTGTCAATGTATAAAAAAGTTCCATTATCTATAAAAAAGCATTGGTTGACAAGACTAGGGGTGTTATAACGGGCTATCTATAAAAAAGCATTGTACTCGGACAGGTTTGGGTTAGCCTACATTGAGTTCGAGCTAAATTGGAGTTCTTTTGTAGTTGAAATCCGCCCTAAGTGGGTTACGGGTTGTAGTGGGTCGGCCTACATAAACTAAATTTTTTTTTTTAAATTTTTTAACATATTTAATCTATTTAAAAAAATATGTATCTTTTGATATTAACATATGACTTTTAACACATTTGTTATGCTAAATGCAACCAAAAAATTTATTATAGATCTAATGTCTTGTGTTTGAGTTAAGACGTGATGTTAAGTCTATGTGTATGACACATAACTCTTTTATTAAATCTCTCACTTCTATTGAACTCTCACTCTCTAACTCAATATAATTCGTAACTTTACTTTAATATATAAACATTTCGATACTACAAAAAATATTATATTTTGTATGTTTAATGTCAATACTTTCATTGTGAACTATTATATTAAATTTAGTTGTGTGGAGTTTTTTATGATAAACAATTTATGTTTATTTTAGTTTTGTTGTAACTTTATTTTCTTTATTATGCTTTTGTGGTAAAAGTTAAATTGAATTAAATACACAATAACATAATACTTATTATCTATCTTTTATTATAAATTGTATGGTAAATTTTCATCTAGTGCTTATTAGTTATTACCAAGCTAAATGTCACAAAAAAGATTAAAACAAATAAGTAAAACGGGTAGCCAAAATTTAAAATAGCCCGATCGGGCTAGGCTAAAAGTCCGATTTCAATAAAAAATACCTAAAATAATATTCAAACCCTATAAATTGGATTTAGCAGACCGGACCAACCAGGTCCGACCTTTTGACAGGTGTAGACCAGACCATGTAATACTCTAAGCAATGCAAAAATTGGACATGGTAAAGAACTGAACCAGAGTGGGGAGAAATGAAATGGGTTAGTTATGTAAAGGTTATTTTCTTTATTGAAATCGGTGACCATCAAGCTTTAGCTATAAATACTGGAGAAGTGAAATGGGTTACTTATGCTAATGTAAAGTAAATGTTAATAAGTATTCTAAGCATATTTATTAATTTAATATGTATATATTGACTAAGTATTTTTATATTGTCTGTAAATAAATCATTTACCATTCATATGTTAACTATTATTATTCTCAAACAAAAGTAATACGAATTAATAGTGTATAATATACTGATAGTATAAAAAATTTACAATGAAAGTGAGTATATTTATTTTGGGAAATAATGTTTTAATATATCAAAACATAAACTTAACTTTCCAATATCTTATGTTTCATGCATATGCATGTTGGGGAGAATAGATATATGATGTCCCAAATTTTATATCACATAAGTATGTTAATTAAAATTTTAAATAATAATAATTTTTTATTTTTGTTTTATTGTCATTTGTGGGAAACATATCTTTTTTTTTTTATATTCCATTCTCAAATACAGTATGGTTCAAGTCCAGATGCAATTTGGTTCTTAGCCCCACGAAAGTTTGTAGAAGATATATCATAATTTTGTATAGTAGCATGCTTTTAACATATTTTTTATTAGAAATTGGTGGTTTTGAACTTAACATTTATAATACCTAGAACTAATAAAACCCACTTAACCAGAGGATAAACATTTTTGGTTCACGTTAACAACCCTCAAACGCAAATGCTTGACGCCCAAACTTTTCCTATTAGTACCAACAAGCATTGGTAAAAACATTATTTTCTAAAAAAAATTCTATTTTTTATTCTTTAATAAGTGCCATAAAATTAGCAATGCCATTTTTTTTCCAGTTAAGGGGATAGATAAAATGTACATATATAGTAGATAAATCCTTTCCAGAAATATTATACTACGTATTCACCTTCAAAGATGTATAAATAAAATGTTATGTCCTTATTTTCAAACTTACAGATACCAACATCATTAATAAGCAATTAATTATTAGGTTACTTTTTGACCAAATTATTTATAGAAGCTAACATGAAATTAAGAAGGGGGATGATAAAGTAAAGACAAAAGCGCCAACCATTTGGACAGTGATGTTAATACCAATTGCATAAGAGAAAAGTTTGAAAATTTTGTATAATTGAATGAGAATTGCTATATCCTCCTACTAAATCCTCATACCCACAAAAAAATGACACATGCCACTTATAAATTCAATCATTGATAATTAAAGTATGTTATTGTGACACATGTCATCTTCTTATGGGTAGGAGGATTAGTAGGAGGATATAGTAGGAGGATATATCATTTTCCTAGTTGTATTATACTTGAGATCAAGTTTTGTCATTGAATTACCCTGCTAACAAAGAGCCAAGAGTATATATTGCACAAGAATTCCCATGAGTAAGATGATGAACATGAAAAGCTACATTAAAGTCAAAAGGAGACAATTTGACAAAGCAACTGAATGAATGTCTAGGAATAAATAAAGGGTATTTAAATAGACAAACATAACACACAAGGGAAGAGAACTAGAGAGAAAGTGCCACCCTGAGAATGAAACATGCAGTTCCAGCTCCTTTTTGTCAAGTGTTGTTTTGTTTTAACAAACTTAGCACTTAACATGATGTTGGGTTTGTGGCCAATAATTAGTTAGTGGTTGTTTCTTTAACAGCATAAGGCATATGCCATACTCTTAGTCACCTGGATTGCCTTGCCACTTGCTACCCAATACATTGCTATGAGAGTTATGACAAATACCGTCCAAGACACTTACCTAAGGGTATTTTATCACCTTTTGAGTAATGAATTAATCATTTTTATGGAAAAATTACTACCCTTATCAATAAATATCGTTCTCAAGTGTCACATATACGAGGGGGTCTGCTGACACCTTACACCATTATATCAAAGTTGAAATTACAAGTATTCAATGTTATAGCTTCAAAATGTTCCTTTTAGGAAACATGACTGTTTTCTTTTTAAAAATGTCTACCTAGCACAAAAAACTTCTCCCAAGTCACCCAAAAATAAACTAAATAAAAATCATTATAAGCTATATGAAAGCTCCAGGCATCATATTTCTCATCAATAGCATAAGAGTGCTGCTAATGACCAAGACCACGAAGTACAAACCACCTAAAATCAGTAGTTTTAAAAGCTGGATACTAACACAAGTTGTTACCACTGTCTTCGAGCCCTTGAAACCTTTAATTTCAAAGTCTAAAGCATAATAAAGTAATTGATCCTGACTACAGAAAATAAATTGAGAATGCAAATAATTTGTTCAAATTGCTTTCTATGCTTCTCTAACACATAAAAAGGACAGTCTAGTGCATGAGACTATCAAAGTAAAAAAATTATGTTTCTTTACGACTACTAATAAGAAACTGAGAGAGACCGCTATAAACTCATAATATTGATAAGAATTGAAGTGGTGTAATTGATTTGTTTTGATCTGATACATGGTGTAATGCAGTGTGATGATTCAAAAGAAAAGGTTGACTACTTTATTTATAACAATAACAGACTCCTAACAGATCATCTATGATACAACAAAATACTGTGATATACTTTTCAGATATTCTGTCACTAAGCAATGTAATGAATGCTTGAACTGCTAATGATTATTGATAAATAATTGTACAAGTTACTAACGAGATTATTCCCAACAAATTGCAAGCCTATAAACAAGAATCAGCATAATTCCCAACAGAAAGCAAGCCTATAAACAAGAATCAGCATTATGGCAATCTACATACTTAAATGACGAACGGATCTGACTCCAAGAAGCAGCATTTGAAACCTCCGGATGCTCCAGAAACAAATTGGTTCTATACAAAAATCTATCAGACCCAATCAGTGTCTATGCTTCCACCACTAAAATTAAGAATATCACAAAAAAAGGAAAAGAAGAAGAAAGACCTTGTTGGCAAATGATCTTAATCCTACTATGTCCAGCAGGAAGCTGGAATTCCTTGCTTTTGGAACCAATCAGGCATGTGGAACTTTTCATAGAGCATAGGTCTTACATCTTTCTGCTCAGAGAGTTGCTTGAGAAGTGGAAGAATGACATCAAGAAGCTGATGAGCATGGAAAATACAGATGAGATGGAGAACATATCATCGAAATATCAGATGAGGTGGTTTTGTTTTATTTTGTCAGTGGTGATTTTAATTTTCAACAGCACATATTTACGGACCTGTGTGTCATGTGGTTGCCCAGCAGAAAATGGGATGCATGGAATTCCATTTACTGGTTGCAACAAGAAGCTGAAGGGATTGTTATCTACAATAACAATGCGGCATAGATCCTTTGAGATGTAGGTAAGATCTTTGACATGTTCTCGATATTCCCTGCATGAATCCAGCATAAATAAGACTACTTGTACAGCTACGTTTGGAAGACTCCACTCTGAACTTCAAGCTCAAAAACATAGATAACTAAATAACTTCAAAACGTAATAAAGGATTCCGATTAGTCAAATTTGATATTGTTAAAAAATTATTGAGAAAATAGCAGTATCCGTAGGTGTTTTATCAGTGTTGCCAAGATAAAATGATCTCCACTCAAGGCTGTAAAGAAGAAAGGGATAGAACATGAAGACATAGGTTGGTACCAAAAGAACAAGGAACAAAAGACCAGAAAGAAAGATCAAATGAGTTATAAAAAATAATTCACACTAGTTGCCTGGCTACTAGCAATGAAGGAGCAACAAGAAAGATTAGTTACACGAAAACAGATTAGTGGGATTTAAATGAGGCAGAGGAACTTACGTGCTGGTTGTTGAAGGCCGATAAAGTCGTAGACTAAACCGATTTTCTATGTCTATTCTGTCAACAAGGGGTCTAGCGTAACCTGTAAGAGATATATATAATTCATAAAATTTGAAAAGATCTCCCAAAAAACAAAGATGTGTGATACAGCAGCTTAGTATTTGATGCAAACCTTCAAGACCGGCCGTAAACAGCACCAAGTCCGCAAATTCACTAAGTTGTCTTATGAATTCTTTCAACCCAGGACGTTCGAAGACTGTAACGTAATTGATTTTAGGTTTCCCTTCTCCTTCCTTCAAAGTCCAACATGCCCACGTGAGGACATGGTATTCTACCTCTGGACAAGCAATAGATACAAGTTATAAAATAACATACCTTGTCTGAAGAAACACATTCAAGCTCAAACCAATTCAAACCAGCTTCAATAGCTTGATTGCGCAGTGCAGCTGGTAGACTTGATGTCTCATATGCACATACCAGTGTTTCATCCAAATCAAGTACTACCTACAAGTGCACATGTAAGATCAGAATCTACACCACAGGAAATTTGTGATAAGACTGGAAGAGAAGATTTGGGTATGGGGAGGAAGGAACAAAAGAAACAATATAAAGAATGGCATCTTACGCAAATTTATAACAGCTCATCAAAATAGCACCTTACAACAACTTTTCTTGCTTGTTTTAACAAAAAAGAGTTCAACATTGCGAGTTGTCCTCTCTATTGACAATTTCACTTGTGAAGAATTATTTATTCAAATATTGAAAATCAAAACACTGTGAATCTCATGTTTGACATGGAACCCTCTAACTTCAGCCACATGTTGAGTTATACATAGTTCAAGATGATGGGGAAATTGATGGAAACATGAACCATAAGATTCAAGCGGGTTAGATAAAATAGTGGAGTGTTTGATGTGTCATTTGTGATAAAAAGGTATCACTCATGCTTAAGAGAAAGTTTCACCGCACAACTATAAGACCTGCAATGTTATACGAGATTGAATGTTGGGACTTGGGAGATAAAATGTCAACAAGAGAATAGACTGCATATAGTAGAGATAAGAATGTTGTGTTGGATGAGTAGACACAATAGACAAGGTAGGATGAGAAATGAATGCATCGATGAGGAAGTTGGAGTAGCTCCTATTGTAGAAAAGATGGTACAGTCGTACGTCTTAGGTAGTTTAGACATGTGTGGAGGGACCAATAGAAGCCCACATAAGGAGAGCATATCAAATGAAGCTATTCAATTCCTAAAGGAAGAGAGAAACCAAGAAAAACCATAGGGGAAATAATAAAGAAAGACTTAGAGCTCAATGCTTTGTCAATGAACATGATTCATGATGGAGCATTATTGCGTCGTTCGATCCATGTAGCTGATCCCACCAAGTAAGATAAAGGCTTGACTATTATTGTTGTACCAAAAATTGGGTACTTGCAAGACTGTGCTAAAGGTATGACTATGCAATGAGAGACTACAACATTAAATATCAACAAATTACAACAAGACATCAACTAGCAAACTGAGGAGTCAGCATAGGACACTACAAAATAAGAGCAAAATAAAATATTGTCTTCATTATAAGAAGCCAAAACATGACAGAATGGTAGCTTTAAGATAAAATGCATATGTTATGACGAGCCACTAGCTCTGTAAGAGTAAGCAACATCATTAGCTATATACAGCCAAACATACAAGACTAGCTGCTGTAATTGTGTTTTAAATGTCACTAAACAAGGCAAAACATTTCAAATCCACTGCTAATATTTTGCTTTTGGTCACAATACTTTCATTTCCAGGACACTTCAAGATGATAGAAACTATATATTTTCCAAAATGAACAAGTCAACAAGACCAATTAACTTCATAATAAATATATTCATGTGAAACCAAAACTAGGACTTGTATAAACAAGCAAGAGAACCCAGGGGGAGGCATTAAATCTCTGCAGCAAACCATAAAAAATGGAAAAGTAACAAATGAATACTCTCTCTGTGTGTGGACTATAATAAAACGATAAGGCATGTTCATTTTATATAAAACTGCAAGGATTGAAAAGGAGAAAGGTTTGACTAAATTTGTCTGCACTCTACAATTGCAAGCAACAGCACCAAAATGGTGCTCAAACTCTTTTTTCTCTCCTTATTTTGCTAGTGTTCCTTTTGATTCGCAATTATGCATGTTTCAGCATCTTTATCAGACCCAACTAAGATCAAAGCCAAAACAGTTCTATTTCAAGATTCAGTTCTGAACACTTCACATATAGCTCAAATTTTGGGTCAGAAAAAAAAATCTAAATTTCTCTAAAGAAACAACTCTACAAATTGATTCCCAAATCCAATTTCACTTAAAAATACATAAATTCTCACCCCCTCTGTCATTTCTGATTATCACTCAGATTCCAAAAAACCTAGCAACAACAAAAAACATAAAACCTAGTCCTCAATCCAAGACTACCATGTTCCATTTAACAAAAAAAGCATGGGTTTTTATCGTGATACCATACCAGGAGTTTCTGAGAAGGGTAGTGATCGGAGTCAACATCGGTGATTTGGACGGCGGAGACGGCGGTTTCAGGCGGCGAATCAAGGTGGTGATGCAGTTCAATTGAAGGTAAAGGCTTGAAAGATGAATTAGAATTAGAAGAAGAGAAAGAGAGTAAAGGGTAGTGACTAAGGGCTCTGATAATCTGAAAGAAGATTTGGAAGAAGAAACCGAACCAACTCAACACTGATTTCCACAGTTGCTGAGTTCGTGGCGAGTTAGATGGGTACAACTCTGTCTGAGTCAACTCGCCCATTGGATTTCGATGATTGATTATTCCGTGGTGGCTACGATATTGTAATAATATATATATATATATATATATAAGAAATTAAGAATCGTGTGAATGTGTGATTTTTCTTTCTTTCTTTCAAGGGGGTGGGGTCATGGTGGTGCTGCGACCAGGTCTAGAGAGAGAAAATTGGGAGAATAGAGAGAGAGAGAGAGAGAGAATTTGATGTATCTGTGGTCCACGCGCTACCGTGGCGCGTGATGATGGAGAATTTGTCTAGCTCTCGTTGGAAGAAGGGACTTAATTTAGAAAATTTTCTACTACAAATTCTTCTGCACCACCATTTATCACAATAGCATAAAGTAAAGTGGTACTTTGTCTATTGTTTAGTAATAATCGGTTTAGAAATGATATATTCTTTAATTTATGCTTATTCAGTTTATTAGCGAAAAGGTATATAATGAAGATGACACAAAGAAAAGAATGTTATATTCTGAAATGTAAGGAAGTTATTGATAAAAATTTCAATCAAACATGTTTTCTTGACTCTTTATCAAAATTATATAAATGTTTTAAAGTGGATGTGTTTAGTGAGATGTGGTCATTATAGCTGTTGCGATCCAGATTGTGATCGTTGCGGTGTGAAATATTTTGTGAATAAAAAAATAGTGTTGATATTGATGTGGTTGAATTACAGCCTAAATGTGATCTGATGCGATTGTGTTACAGTCGTACAATTGTGATTCGGTATGATGTGGTTGTGGCGGTCACTGCAACCGCAACTTGAATCAAGTTGCTAATAACATTCTTTTGCTTGATTGAGAAATGTCCACCAAGTTGCCTAAGACTAGACCCATCATAAGCTTGGATGTCATTGAGATTCATGTTGCTTGGACAGTTTGGTCGAGACTGAGAGGTCTGACCAATCTTCTTGTCCAAGCTATCCTGATCCAATCTCCCCAAGTCAATCTGAACTAGCCTGAGGCTACTGCTTGAAGGCTTCCCTGCTCAAGATGCAATTTGACCCAAACCAAACTCCATGTCATCCTTGAAGTCATCCCTCATTCATGCTTGCCCTGCTGATCCAAACCCTCCATGCTATGTTTGCATCACACTCAACGCCATTATTCTTGAACAACTTGGAGTCGGGCTTTCTTTTCTTTTCACACTATCACGGATACGAAAATAATGAGAAAAATGGGATTCAATTGTTAATTGCTCCTATCGAAAATAAAATTGACTGCAGATTCGAGCAATAACACATGATTTCAGAAAACTGTACGATTTTTCGGATGATGCAGTCCACAATTTGAAACGACAAACATTTTAAAAAAAGATATATTTGATCGTTTAATTATTTATGGTTTTTTTTATAAACTTGTATATTTGTTTGGATTTATTTTGATGCATTTTTAAAGTTATGATGCCAAACTAAATCTACTCCACCAAATGCTAATAGTTCAAGGATCCCCAGTATTGTGTTACTCTTAATGTTAGAATCAAAAGGATAACAAGAAATGTTATTGTCCTAATGCTCAAACTTCCCAATCAATGGAAGGCAAAAATAATGGGCAGAAGAAGTTCTGCACAAAGAACAAACTGTGAATCAACATGTAAAAAACAACATACAACATGAGACAATGAATTTACTTTGTGTTGCTTATAAAAAAAACCAAAATTGTGATTACATGCTTTGCTATATGAGGGAAAAATAATCTTATGAGATGGTGACTGATATAGATAACTTCAATAGAATTGCTGAAACTTAATCCAAGAAAGAATGCTACTTTGACTTGTACATGTATGAAATCCATGGATGCTTTAGTGCCTGTGTTGCAGTAGGCCTTCTTTTGGGGTTGATGTTAAGCAGGTATTTGACAAAGTCTACAAACATAGTATCTGTAACATGTAGGTGCTGTTCCAATGATGTTGACTCTGGAATTATGTACTCAAGTTGATTAGTCTCCTGTGTAAAATACTAAAGATTAGTTGAAAATAAATGAAGAGAAAAAATGTATACATTGACCGTATAAGAGATTTATACATTGTCACTTCATCATTCACCATTCATTTTTAATCATCATTGATTTTGCAAAAAAAGTAATACAGATGACTGACGGATGATATACTGATTGTGTATAAATCTTTAACTGATAGTACATAGATATTATACTGATAAATGAAATGGAGGATATGATTATGATTTGGAAATGAATGCAAGTCTGATTTTTTTCTTATGAATTTATCTTCACTATTGAACACAATGTGAATTACTAAGATGAGATTTTATTAGCCCTTGTAAAGAAGGGAACAGCAAATACTGGCCATCTAATACTTTAAGCAACAAAAAGTGTTTCCTGCTTTTTCCTTCCAATAAATGAGTTTATGTGACATATATTCAGAAGCAACAATCCACTAAAGATTTCATGGAGAATGAGCCTTATGTTGACCTTCTGATGAGAAAGGGAACATCTATCATGCGAAAAAGGGAAACGAACCTCGTTCACATGATAAATATCATATTCTTCGGTGAAGTACTTGTGTGTTTCCTGCCCTTTCACCAACATCTCCAGGTCAATAGGGCCCAAGATTCCAATCATGCGTGCGAGAATCATCACGATTGGATCATTTGGAAAGAGCACCTAAAGACGACACGAGGACTAAGGAGTCAGGATAAATAAACAGCAGAGAATTCTCTGATAATGCACTATCCCTCAATTATATTAGCTTAACAAACTGAAATATCCGATTGAATTCTATGGAAGAAAAAAAGTTCCATGTTCATGTTAACGCCGTAGAAAAAGTCTTCAATTAATATCATAAAATAGGCAAAGTAGAAACATACTTCACCAGAGCATAGCTCAGCCAATATACAGCCAAGAGACCATATGTCAATCTTTTCATCATATTGAAGGCCTAACATCACTTCGGGAGCTCTATAAGATCGCGATTGTACATATAGGCACAGATTGTCTGTTTTAAAGCAGCTGCTTCCGAGATCAATAACCTTTACTTTGCATCTTTTGTAGCTTTTGATAAGAATATTTTCTGGCTTCAAGTCACAGTGAACAATTCCCAAGTTATGCAAGTATTGCAATGCCTCCAAACATTGACGAGTAATGATCTGCAAAGAAGGATAACAACAACCCTGGTCATCATCCTTTGGCAACCATTTCATTCAGATTGTTGATTTGTTTAACAATGGATATGTATTGTTAAGAACTCATAATTAAGAGGAGCTGTGGATGTTGGCAAACATTTTAGGTCTGATGGATCAGACGGTGTTTTAGACAACTAACAAGATCACAACCGAATAAGTAAAATATACAGTTTAATGGATTACACACAGAAGTTATTAGTCTGGTTGAACAAACCTGTAACCTGCTTAATGTAAAATATGCTTCCCCTCCAGATTCTTGGTTGAATTTCTGATATTCATATAAGTTTGCTTGCAGAAGCTCGGTTACAAGGAATAAATGCTCCTGCAAATTTTCTAGGAATAGTTAGGGTTTAAGACTAAACAGGATGGGAGAAGGTAGGCAAACAAATGTTAATAACAAATATTTACTACATCATTCTAAAAGCTGTATAAAAAAGGACTATTTTTACTTTCCCATTTCGTTTCTTCGTTAGAGGATGAGTTTAGCGCAACAATAAGATTGTTGCTTAGTGACCACGAGGCCACAGGTTCAAATTCTGGAAACAGCGGCTCCGCTTGCAGGGTAAAGCTGCATACATCTACCCTCCCTATACCTTATTAAGTGGGAGTCTCACGCGTTGGGTTGCCCTTTTATTTAGTTTCGCCATTAAACATGTATAGTTTTACCAATATTTTGAACACATCTTCAACAAAAATGAAATTTTATACCTTATATGAAAATAATCCAGTTGTAGATTCAGCCTTCAAGACATACCTGATAGTAGAAATAGTCATAGAGGCGCAGAATGTGGCATTCATCTGCTGGATCATGCTTATTAACAAGTCTCAGAAGCCTGATTTCATCTAAGCTTTGATCAAAAAAGTCTTTGTCATTTTTAATAATCTTCAAGCAAACATCTATTCCTCTCTGAAGATCATATGCCTGAACAACCCTACTGAAAGCAGCTGAACCGAGATATTCTGTTACATAGTACCTGCCAGCTATGATTGTATTTAGCACAATCGGCATTTCCTTGTTTTCTTCATATCCAGTCCTGCAGATGCCATAATCGATGAGAGCAGATAATAACTAAGTACATCCTGAGACTCTACATAAAATCGACACAAACATAGTTGATGCCGAATTGCCAACAAAAACAAATAAAGATGAGGGCTAAAAAAAGGACAAGAAAGTGGCATTTAATTTCAAATTTTATTAACTATTAGCCTCCTGCACATTCATAATAAATATATGCTCCAACATTACCAGGAAGGTAGACATTGAAGTTTAGGACACAGGACCATCTTCATACAAACCTGTTCTTTCTATGTATAATTCTCAGGTCAAATACTTCATGTTCATCATCTTGGCTGTACTTTAAGACCTCAACATCAGTAGTAGTATCCTCTCCATATGCTATGATTTTTGGATCTTGGCACTCTTCAGCAAGTTCTCCACCATCTGGAGCTTCATATGCATTTGGTGGATCAACTCCAGCAACTTCGTTAGTTAAATCGTAAGGACCCTTGTACCCGTCATTGCTGTCGTTTTTTGTGTAGTAGTCAAGATTTTGATTCACAGTCTGCTGTGGAGCAGAATTAAAAGAGGTAATATCCCCAACAACCTTCAAACGAAAATCATTAAGATTGATTTCATTCAAATTACGGTAGCTGAAGCTTGTAGAATCTTCATTAATCTGGTTTTTATTATCCATATGACAATAACTTTCTGAAAAAGTATCATTTCCATCCCCTAAAGATGAATTATTAAGGCATGCCTTGTCCATGTAACCACCATTTCCCTCGAATTGTGATTCTTCGTAGTTGTGATTGAGACCCAGAGAATGGTCATATTGATTCTCAGTTTTTGATGTCATGACAAACTTATCTTCACTTCGACACCCAAAGGCATCGGCCCCTTCAAAATTAGGGGTCATGAAACACTCATCATCATTTTCATTATACCAATATGATTCGTTTTGCATATCAAAATCGTGATAGTCACATGCTGTGCCGAATTGAGATAACCTATCAGATGAATATTCGGAACCATTCCGAGTCTGAGAAACGGAGCAGATCCCATGTGGATTGATAAATTCTGCAAAACCAAACTAGCTTTTAGAACGCTCTTTAATCTAGTCAGTTCATGGGTAAACAAAAACCAACTAAGCAAAAGGAGAAGAGAAAAGGAATGACTTATACAAGAAGTCAATAATCAAGATTTGGATAAATCAGCTATAAACAAGAAAAAGTTGATTGTGATATGAAATTCAACATAAGTTAAATTTATATGAAATCAAAAAAACAAAATACAGTGGAGAATGACTAAAATTCATATTTTTCACAAAGATAAATTAATTGCATTTATATGCGGCTATTCATGTTGAAAGTAATGGTAGTTATGTTTATCAAATAAATAAGAGGAATAGTGTAAAGTGAACAGAAATCCAATTGAATTGTGAGAAACATAAAATCAAATACAAAAGATTCAAATTAACACTACCCTAAAAAGCAGAGATAAAAACACCACACCAATTATTGAATTAATGCAGACCATAGAGCTTCCAATATCTGAACATAAAAAGGTAAAATAGTCTTATTATTTCACACTCCATTTAGCTACGTAGCAGAAGAAGGTTAAAAACAGAGGAACTGAAGAAAGTGGAATTGAATTACTTAAACAGAAACAAATAGTGATAAATGAATATTGATGAACAAAGAAGTAGTACCTGAAGAAGAGACACGAGAAATAATTGAACCTATGCTAAAAAACTCATCATCCGAGGAAACAGAGAAGACTCCTCCGGCAGGTTCCGATGATCGGAGTCTAACCGGCGGTAACGGAGGGAGCATAGGAAAGTAGAATTTGTCATAGTCAAATGATGTCAAATGAGAACCTCCAACCTTATCTATGATATCTTGTTTGAGTGCTGACTCAGCTTCTGAAAAACCGTTCTTCCTCAGAAACTCTATCACTGTTTCTACACCGTTTGACACAGCCATGAAAACAAGAACAATAATAACTCAATGGTGATTGAAGGAGAGGGGCATTGAAATGCGAATTGAGAAATGTGGGAGGGGTAAAAATGTAATAACTCGCATGGTTTGAAATGTGCATGCTTCCTACCGTGACGAAGAGAGATTATGTGTCTCTCTCTAATTGTTGTCGTAAAACATAAGGGTGCGTTTCTCTTAAAGGATTTCGTTCCTGTGAATAGTTTCTACTTGAAATGATGTATACAAAAATATATGCACATAAGTTTTATGTATTGATTTCATTGTTCATTATTTATTTTAAAAAAAATGGTTTTTCACGTGTATTTTTATACTACAGACAATCCTATCCAAGCTGGAAACATCCACAAGTAGCATTGGGACGGGCATAAACATGCCCGTTTTTAAATAGGGCATAAAATATTATGTTCTGCTCGTCCTAAATATGGGCAGGGCAGCTTGCGGGCCGCCCTAAATTAAAAAAAAACTAAAAGTGACATAGTACTTGAGATTATATGGATACATGGTGTGATAGTATGATTAAAAACACAAAACATAACATCTTGTTTTGCATAAACATGACATACATTTAATTGGTAAGATATTATATTTTGAAAAATTACTACATGCACTCAAGTGGTGAGAACATGAATTACTCTTGTCCATTTGAAATGCCCATGGGCCGCCTTGCCCGCCCATTTGAAATGTCCATGGGTGAAAATGGCATGTTGGGCGGGCATTTTAGGACGGATGGACACAAATTTTATGTCCTGCCCGCCCAAAACATGTGGGCGGGCGGGCGGGCCCCATGGGCTTTGCCCAAATTGTCAATAATGTCCGTAGGTATATGAGGCTAACTCTCTTAGTGAGCATTTTTACCATCTACAATACTCGAACCTGAGACATTCCTTAAGAAAATCAAGCATGTACCACTTGAACCAACAAAAAAATTAATACAAATTAATTATGGATTATATATTGAATTATTAACTATATATAAATTATTATACTGATACTCTGATATAGTGTATATATGTTACACTATAAAAATAACACAATCTTACATCTTATTTTATATTATAATGTGTTATGTCAATTAAAAAAATTAATTTTTTTATTGTTGTTATTTTAATTTTATTATTAGCGAAAAATATGTATATACTAACAATGCAAGAAATTTTAACACTGTTAAAGTATCATTCATCATTCATATTTTATCATTGTTGATTATTGAATAAAAATAAAATAAATAAATTATTGATAATACACAAACTGTGTATAAAGTTTTATAATATATATATATATATATATATATATATATATATATATCAAACTCTTATTATTATTATTATCAATGCAAAATAATGTATGTGACAAAGCATGGGATGATAAAAAAAATTCGATATGAGAAAAATATATATGCACTGACAGTATATAAGTTATATACATTATCACAGTATCATCTACTATCAATATTTAATTATTGTTGATTTTTCATAAACGTAATTCAAATAGATGATGAATGATGAAGTGTATGTGTATAAATCTCTACATTAAATAAGTTTTATACTCTATTCATATTCAATTAGACAAAAACTTTTATAGAAATATATCAAACACGTCATATTTAAAGACATATGTAATTATGTTTTTAATATTACCATTTTGGACTAAAGTTTAATGAAAATTATTTTTTTAATATGTTGTCATAATTTTATTCATTATATTTATATACATATGTTTTTACAAAAGTCTTTCTCTATAATATTACTCGATCTTCCTATAGATAGAGATTATAAAAATGAAATTATTTTAACATAGCTAAGGCTTGCCCATGAGAAAACCTATTTAGCCTAATATACTATGTTTATTATTAAAATTTTATATAAAATTAAGAATATGTATCACGATCTGATTTTAAAGTTGAACATCGATCATATGACTCAAGAGTATAGAAGAGAGAGATTAGCTCTCTTCCTAATGGTTTGGAGTCCAACAAGTTTTTGGGTCAAAACGTAGAACATTCTCTTTATACCCAATATTAGAATATACCGGTCTTTAATTTGGAAGATCGTTTCTATAATCTCTATCTATAGGAAGATCGAGTAATATTATAGAGAAAGACTTTTGTCACATACATTATTTTGCCCAAAATAATTTTAACTCGACCAAAATCTAAATGAAATTATTTTAAGATGAAAAAATTAAGTGTTTTCAACTTATTTATGGCTATGTTTGTTAACTTATTTTATATCAAAATCTTAGTTGTTTAATTAAATTTGTTCTATACTTATTTATGCGCTTTTGTTGTAATTAAAATATAAAATATATGTTGTTGTTTGATGATGTTTTCAACTTATTTATGGTAATGATATCTTCTTTATTTGTTATTTAATTAAGTATAATAATGATTTTAAATTTATATTATAGAATTATTAAATATCACCCGGTAATACTATAATTTTTTTAGAATTTCTAATGTAAAATGAGTCATTCAATCTAACTATTAACTTACACGTCTAACCAATAACTTATTAACCAAGTATCATGATCGAGTCATTGGTTGATTCAAGTTTAATAATATTGTATAGTTATAGATGGTTGAAATAAATTAAGTCATAGGGCTGAATAAATTAAGTCATATTGCAACTAATTTTAATTTCAGGCTTATGAGAATAGAGATAACATTAAAGTCTCATGTTTTACGCACTCGTATGTGTTATAGATTTAGGATCGTTAAAAAATATTCGATAATTTAAATATACAAGTGTTGCAGAATATGAAACATGTTATATTATGCTATTATTACAGCATTGTTCCAATTTATTGGTCATAAATATAAATTACTTCATCTCTCTCAAAAAAAATGTTTAAATGTGGTAAGAGTCATGAGAAAAAAAGTTTCTTGATGAACAAGAAGGAATGAGAAAAATGAATCATGAATGAGAAAATGGAAACATTCTATATTGAATTGAAAAAATGAGTTACAAGGAATAAGGGAATCACCTTTTATATATTACAATGCCTAACTAATAATTAACTAGTTAATCGGTTAATTAAACTTTTAATCGATTAACAAAAACAATATTACAACTAACAAACTGAAATCGACTAAAAACTTTAACATCCCTTCAAGCTGTAATGTATCAAGCATTTCAAGCTTGAAATGATTGTGATAAACACCACCTATACTCTAAAACCTCTTCTTGATGGTGAGTGAATATTCGCCTCCCATTCTTGAAATCTGAACATGAAGCAATTTTGATGCTTAACCACCATTTGGCAGAAGCAATTTCATCTCACGCTTAACCATCTTTTTCACAGAAGCAAACCAATCATAACAGATGAAAGAGAGAAATGAGATGAACCTTAATCTTGATCCTTATATGTTGCTTCAATGAGGAAAAAATTACACACTATAATGTTGTGTATTTAATGAGAGAGAAAGATAAAGAAACTAGAGTAAAAAAGAAATGACAAATAATTGAGGGTAAATGATAAAGAATAAAAAAAGAATTTATATGCATCATATCTCTCTCAAAACTACATGCAAAAGCTCTATGGATGATGGTGTAGAACATGGACCATGCATTCCCTTCCAAAAACAAGTGATATTGTTGAAGTTGCTCAACCTTCTTTTACAAAAAATATGCAGTGATATACAAACATATAACCTGGCAAAGCTTCACTTCCAAGAGTGTAACCATAAGCATCATTAGAAGCATCAGATCTTCATTAGAGAATTCAATAAAATATTGATGCAATAGGGTCTATAACCGGTCTTAAAAGGAAAAATTTGGGGAAAATGTTGAGCATGCAAAATCCTCACTAGGTCACCCCTCAGTTTTGTTTCTGGTTTTGTCTGCCAATATCTAATACATTGAAGTGCAAATTTGAACACATTCAGGAAATGTACTTTCACCAAAACATAGTGAAAGTCAAGCCTTAGACATCAAAATTACTCCAACTTGGAGAATCTAAAGCCTCACTACTTGGCTCATTTTTGGCCTCTTTATTGCAGAGTGATGCACGCAAGCTGCAACAACCTCAATCATCCGAAACATTTTGTTTCTATTATAGTCCTTTTCCAGTCTTGAATCTACCAAAATCTCAAAGTCCTCACTTTCAAATGTTTCGGTCAACAGAGGTCGAGCCCATCCATTCTTGAAAATATGGTGCAACCTCTAGTCTCCAGAAGCTAATAGCAATGCAAAACAATATGACAATATATGACAACCACTTTGTCTTTATCTTGATCAAAGAAAACTCTTGATCTGGTATAATTTTCTTGATACCAACCAAGAAACAAAATATAACTCCATGAAATCCAGAAAGTGACATGTAAAGGTAAATCTTGTTGGGGAAAATGAAGAAGAATGAATATGCAGAAGGTGAGAGTGAATGAATGATAGAGGAGAGGAATGAATCACAATGTATATTACTTGCCTTGAGTGTTAAAGATTACATACTATTTATAGAAACCAGTTAGTAACAGAAAAAACTAACTTTCTGTTTATAGTAAGAATTACAAAAATGCTTAACACTCCCCCTTAATTCATATCTATTACAAGCACACAACATTCAGTAACTTCCTAAGCTCTCTAAACCTCTCTGTTTTCAAGGACTTAGTCATTATATCTGCAATTTGCAATTCAGTTTTGCAATGCTTCAAGCCAATCTTCCCCTTTTCCACTTGATCCCTTAGAAAGTGATACTTCCTCTCAATGTGTTTGCTTCTTCCGTGTGCCACTGGATTTTTAGCAAGATTTATGGCAGATTTGTTGTCTACCCTCAGCTCTATTGCTCCTTCGAAACCAATGCTCCATTCATCAAGCAATGAAATTAGCCACAAGGCTTGGCACGCCGCATGACATGCTGATATATACTCTGCTTCACACGTTGATAGAGCCACAACTTCTTGCTTTTTGGAGCACCATGATATTGGTGAGTTACCAAGTAGGAATACATATCCCATAGTGCTCTTCCTTTCCAGCAAATGTCCATACCAATCCAAATCAGAGTATAGCTAGATTTTCCTGCTGAATTCATCCACAAATGTGATGAAATACTTATTCCTTCCTAGTGATGAAATCTCAAGTGGGCCACATTCCATCTTATCCAGTTTCAGATTTACTTTTGCAGGTGAGTCTACAGAGTTGCAATTTACCATGTGAAACTTGCTTAGTACATCTTGAATGTACTTGTTTTGGTGCATTAATACTCCATCATCCACTTGTTGAAATTGTATGCCAAGAAAGTATGACAATTTCCCCATATCAGTCATCTCTAATTCAGATTTCAGGCTAAGCTTTACATCTTCAATTCCTGCTAGATTGTTGTCAGTGATGAGCAAGTCATCTACATACAAATAGATGAGTAGGATATCATGGTTGTTTATGGTTTTAACATATACACCATGTTCTACATCACATTTCTTGAAGCCTGTTTTGTGAAAGAATGTATCAATTCTTTTATTCCAAGCCCTTGGTGCTTGTCTCAAACCATATAGAGCCTTTCTCAGTTTGTACACCTTGTCTTCACTTCCTTCTATGATAAACCCTTGAGGTTGTTGAACATAGACCCTTTCCTGTAGTGGACCATTGAGAAATGCGGATTTGACATCCAATTGCCACATTTCCCACTGGTTTCTGCTTGCTAGTGCTACAATCAGTCTAACTGTTTCTAGTCTTGCAACTGGTGCAAAAACTTCTGAGAAATCAACCCCTTCTTTTTGCATAAAGCCCTTTGCTACCAACCTGGCTTTTATATTTTGCAGTAGTTCCATCAGGATTCATTTTTGTCTTAAAAACCCATCTCACAGCAATAGGTTTCTTATCTGTTGGTGGCTGCACCAGGTCCCAAGTCTGATTTTTGTTGATTGATTTGAGTTCTTCTAGCATAGCTTCTTTCCATACTTTGCTATTCACTGCCTCATCAACTGTGATTGGATCTGCATCAGCAAATAGAACAGTGAATTGAGCTAATTCTCCTTCATCATTGATGGTGTCATCAGGTGAGATCAAGCAGTCTCTCAATCTGGCAGGTAGGTGTCTAGCTCTTGTGGGTCTTCCTGTGTGTGATTCAATATCTGATGTATCAGTGTGAGCCTCATTTCCAATCTCAGGTTGTGACTTACTAAGATCATGTTCACTCCAGTCAAGGGAAATTGTTTGTATAGCAGATTCTTTCCCTTGATTCCCCTCCTTCAAAGAGCTTGACTCAATGAAATACACATCCTTGCTGTACATCACCTGATTTGCCTTTGGATGAAACAGTTTATAGGAGCCACTTGGATGATAGCCAACAAAAACCATGGCTTCACTCCTGTCATCTAGCTTTTTTCTTCTCTGTTCAGGTATGTGTTTGTAGCAGAGTGACCCAAAGATCTTGAAATGTTTGATTGAAGGCTTCCTTCCAGTCCACAATTCTTCAGGAACCTTTGGTGCTATCCTCTTTGTTGGACAATGATTGAGAACATAGGCTGCAGTTGTTGCAGCTTCCCCCTAGAGACCTTGTGGTAAGTCTCTACTCCTTAGCATGCTTCTTACCATATTCAGGATAGTTCTATTTCTTCTTTCAGCAATCCCATTGTGTTGAGGGGTGTATGGAGCAGTTATTTCATGGATGATGCCATTTTCTCTGCAGAAGTCCTCAAATTCTTTGGATGTGAATTCTCCCCCTCCATCTGTTCTTAGAATTTTGAGTGATTTCTCAGCTTGTTTTTCAGCCATGCACTTAAAGAATTTGAAGGTGACAAAGGCATCACTCTTTGCTTTGATCAGATATAGCCAGATTTTTCTGCTGAATTCATCCACAAATGTGATGAAATACTTATTCCCTCCTAGTGATGGAACCTCAAGTGGACCACATACATCAGAGTATACTACATGAAGCAGGTTGGTTGCTCTTGATGCAGCATAGTTGTTGAACACTAACCTTGGTTGTTTGCTGATCAAGCAATAGTCACACACCTTTTTTGGAATTTGAATGGAGGGTAGACCCGAGACCATTTCCTTTGACTTCATTAGACTCAGGTCCTTGAAGTTGAGGTGACCAAGTCTCATATGCCACAACCAAGAGTCATTAGATAACAATTCAACATTAAGACATTGAGATTCAATTGCATTAAGAGTTACCTGAAAAGTTCTGTTCTGTGTGAGGGGAACTTTCATGACTTTTCTTGCACTAGAGTCTAAAACCTCTAGATATCCACTCTGCATTTTGACTGAGAAGCCTTTCTCAATTAATTGTCCCAAGCTTATGAGGTTGTTCTTCATGTTAGGCACAAAAAGCACATCAGTTAGCATTGCCTTTTTTCCATCATTTCTTCTTATAACCACATCTCCTGTACCTTCTGCCTGGATTAGCCTATTATCAGCAAACCTGACCTTACTTCTCTTGTTTGGATTGAAGTTGACAAGCCAATCTCTGTGGCCTGTCATATGGTTTGAACACCCTGAATCAATATACCAGACTTCCTCACTGGTGTCCTTCTGGTCTGTGATCATCATTAGCAGAACAGGATTTTCATCTTCTTTATCTTCAAGTTCTTCTTTTACCATGTGTGCCTCACTGTGATGCCTGCCGTGAAGAGTAGTTTGGCTTGGTGCTTGACATTCATTAGAAAAATGTCCAACCTTATTGCAGTTGAAACATTTGATCTTCTTTCTGTCTATATTCTTCTTGCCCCCTCTCCAACTGTTATTTGCTCCTCTTCTAGTGAAATTTATGGACTGACCAGAATCAAGTCTTTCTTGATCTTTGCTTGAGTTTCTTTCCCTTTGGTCTCTACCTCGGTTTCTATTGCCACCCCTGCCATAATAGCTTCCCTTCTTGGAGGTTTGGGCATGCAAAGCTTGTTCAATTGGTTTCTCTGATGCTCTTTCTATGAGCCTCTGCTCATCAAGCCTCGAGGGAGCCTTGGAGTTCCTCAACCTTTAAGTCTTCAACTTTCTTGGATTCTTCAATAGCTACTACAATATGATCAAAATTTGGAGTTAAAGTCCTTAGGATCTTCTCTACTATTGTTTGATCAGAGATCATTTCACCATAAGCTTTCATTGCATTGGTGTGACTAATGATTCTATTGAAGAATTGTGCCACTTTTTCACTAGGTTCCATTTGCATTAATTCATACTGTCTTCTCATTGTCTGCAATCTAACTTTCTTCAACTGTTCTGCCCCTTTGTTGCATTTTTCCAGAATTCTCCAAGCTTCTTGAGAAGATTTTGCTGCAGCAATCTTCTCAAAGTGTGCCTCATCAACACATTGATGGAGTAAGCACATAGCTTTGCAATCCTTCCTTCTGTTTTCCTTATAGCTAAGCCTTTGTTGCTCATTTGCTTCTGCACCGAGATCTGAGTATCCATCTTCGGAAAAAAAAGGTGGTGTTGATGAGTTGATGATATGAAACAGAGGAGTGAAGAGAAGATAGAAGAATGATTGAGTCACTTTGGATCTTGTTAGTGCTCTTGATACCAGTTTGTTGGGGAAAATGAAGAAGAATGAATATGCAGAAGGTGAGAGTGAATGAATGATAGAGGAGAGGAATGAATCACAATGTATATTACTTGCCTTGAGTGTTAGAGAGTACATACTATTTATAGAAACCAGTTAGTAACAGAAAAAAAACTAACTTTCTGTTTATAGTAAGAATTACCAAAATGCTTAACAAATCTCCTACCTTGATTATTCTGTTAACCCTCCTCCAAAAATAATAATAATTCTTGGAGGCTTTGAAGTATGAACTTTCTTGGAGGATTTGGACACCAGCAGCCCATAAAGAAAATAAGGAGATGATAAAGACTACAACATATGAAATCAAATGTGTTGCATCAACCAATATTGCCATATTGTTGACTTTGATGCTACCAACTACTTCAACAACCATGAAAATAACACAGAGGACCACCGCTAGCAGCCACCCCACAAACTTCAACAAAGTTTACTGGTTCATCATCTTGGTCTACTTGGATGATGATGAAAGAAAAAAAAAGAAATGATAGCCGAAGCGATCAAAGAAAATAATTACGCTCTGATACCATGTTAAAATATGGTAAGAGCCATGAGAAAGAAAGCTTCTTGATGAACAAGAAGGAATGAGAAAATTGAATCATGAATGAGAAAATGGAAACATTCTATATGGAATTGAAAAAATGAGTTGCAAGGAATAATGAAATCACTCTTTATATATTACAATGCCTAATTAGTAACTAACTAGTTAATCAATTAATTAAACTCTTGATTGATTAACGAAAACAATATTACAACTAATAAATAGAAATCAAATAACAACTTTAACAACAACAACAAAAAATTACTTTTCTTAATATTTTAAATGTGTGTGAATATATGAGTACATTATAAAAACCATTTACATGAATTGTTAAATACCAAATTTGAATATGAATTGCTATTTTCATTAGAGCATATTACAATTTCAACATTCAAGGATCATGAGTGACCAGCAAATACGAGGTTCTTTTATATTTGACTTTGTTTTATCTCTACTATATATTACATTTCACATTTTTTTCAATTTATCCTTCATTAGTATATTCTTGGACAGAGGATTCAATTACTCTATGTGAAAAAAATCTATTTCACGTCTTAATCATTTATTATAGAAAAAATTTAATAGTGTAAATCATTAGATTTTTTTGGAACGGATAGTTATAAGATATGAAGTATATTTTTTTAATCTCTTCCCAATTTTTTTGTACTATCAAGAGTATCCCCTCACTTTTTTGGGTAGGTAACAAACTAATTGGGTGTGTCACTTTTCCTCCCGACAAGTATTGTTCATATGAATTGAACTTTTAACTTTTTGGCCATCCTGTGATTTAGTGGAGCCTTCCTCATTTTTTTAATGTTACATTTTTCATTATCTCAATTTCATGAAGTAGATAATAATTAAATGGAAAAATCAAAATACATTAAACTGTTACTTTTCTGTTTGTTACTTTAGGGTGAGAAGTCAACATGTGCATGGGACCAACGGTCTAGCCAGGACCCTCTCATTTTGCTTCTTTATTGCTTTACCTTTTTCTACTTTTCATTTCCAGAACATGATTTTTGTGTTCCTTTCATAACTTTTTTCTCTCTTTTGCTGATGGGGAGTTATAGATTAATTCTAATCAGTGATCATGTTTTTAGAAGTTATTAGTTTGAATGAAAGTATTTAATGTGATGATGGTTATCAATTGATGGATCAAACTTGTGGAGGTGTTGTTAACTCTCTCCCCTCTCACTTCATGGGTAGTTTCCGTGAAAGTAGAGAAGTTACTTTCTCCAATAACTCCTCAAAACTCTTCTATAAATAGAGGTACTTATGCATTGGAAAAACATTTCATTCATTCCACTCTTTGTTATCTCATGAATAAAAATATAAAGAGAGAATTATAAAGAGAGTAAGGAAAATGTTGTGCCATATAGAGAAGAAAGGAAACTAAGTTTCTAATCATCAAGGAATGCATAAAGGGAAGACGGAGATGTGAGAACAAAAATAATCAAAAAGGCAACCAGAACGTGCATATAGGGGAACACAAATGAAACCATGTATTTCTTACTATATTCTTTTATCACGTGTGAATGTCATAATATTAAGATCATAAATTAAATGATTCTTATAAACCATTAAAGACTCATAAAAGTTTTAAAAATCTAACAGGAAGTTCATTCTATTCATGAAAATATTAAATAATAAAGTCGTAATTAATTTAATTTCTGCTTTGATTATTTGCCTTTTTTCAAATGAAATTAAATAAAGAGATATTCATCATATCTCATCCTTGGAATATTCTTCAATGCAATTTTATGTCCCTCATTCCTTGTTTGAATGTGGAGCACTAAAGTAAACACATTTGAAAGACAGGGCAACCATAAAAGTCTAATGAACAGGATAAAATTAGTTGTTTAATATGTACGAAATGCTTTCTTAAAGCAATTTTGGCTGTAGCACAAAGAATCAACTTTAAAAAGATCAAAATATTGATAAAAATAGAGTTGTAGTACTTATTATATTTATTATATTATTTTTTCCTTACTTATCTTTACATTTATTTATCATAATGTTGTTCCTAAATTCTAAGAAATAGAGTTGCCACCCACTCCTTTCTTTTCTTGTTGATTAGTTACTAAGCTCACTCACCTGGCAGGTATATAGAATCATTAATCTCTTTATCCCACTTTCATTTGTTCCCTTTATAATTATTGTTGTCATTGCTTTTCTTTCTTTTTAACCTTTTCTTTTTCTTCTCTTTTCTATATGGCCCTAGACAACATTTGAATTTCGAATAAGTTTTCATTTTTTTTTAGTTTTCCACATGTATCATTGTGTATTGGAAGTAATTTTGTTCGAATTAGAAATATTCATAAATAATTAGGGCTAACTCTTCTAGCGAATATTTTTTCTATCTACAAAATTCAAACCCAAAATTTTACTTAAGAAGAATCAAATATATATCACTTGAACTAAGACTGTTGATAAATAAGTTGTCCAGTATTGAGACCACACAAAACATGTTATATTGTTAAGTTTATTAATTGAGAAAAAATGTATGAACTAACAACGTAAAAATTTAGTTTTATATATTAATAGTGTATTATTTATTCTTAATTATCATTGATTTAAAAAAAAATATAAATGAATAGTAAATGATGTATTAATTGTGTATAAATCTTTATACCAAAAATGGATAGATATTACTTATCATTTATATTATATATTATGAGGATCAGTGACAGAGAGTGACTATTGCATGGCTGAAGCTCGAAGCATATACAGCTTTCAAAGTAAAAATTGAAAATTTATTTGCCAGTTAATTCAAAAAGGAAAATAATCGTTTCAAAAAGTGTTTTTCATATGTTGGTAATAGGGGTGGAGGGATATTTTATTTGTGTAATTTCACTAAAACTCAGGGGATGTCAGTATAATTTCCTATAGTTAATAATATAAATAACTCCCTTAAAAGTACATGTAAATTGACGGTGTACCCAACAAATTAAATAACTTTTATGTGATTATTACTTCACCAAATAAACTTTTTTGGGCCGACAATGCGGTTCATGTGCAGTGTATCTAATAGCAACAAATTAGGTATGTGTGCCTTCTCCTAATATGGCCCAATGGACAAGTTTTGGGTCACCACAAGTGAATAGAAGCACTTATTTACTCGACCATATCTTCTATTTTAGATTATTTATCACTTTATGTGTCATGAATTGTGATTGATTAGAAAATTATATTTTAGTTAAAAGGTTAAGTATTAGGTATTTTTCTGACCAATCAGAGCTCATTACACATGGAGTGACACATATTGAGAGATAGAAAATATTTCCCTTATTTAAATGTTGCATATCAAAATCATATTAGTCACTAGAGAGAAAGTAGTATAATAATACTTGTATCCTTTATTCATAAGTGATATAACACTTTTATTCTTAAAACTAAAAAAACTTATATCCTCAAGAATGAGCCATGCCTCAAGACATTTATTTTTAATATAAAAATACTTGATCAACATATCACTTCCATATTTTATTTTTTTGATAAATGATTTTTTATTAAAAAGGGAACAAAATACAACCATGAACCTACGAAAAGACAAATGGAAAAGAATAAAACCCCAACATAATATCATTTTCATATCTTAATTATCTATGGTTGCAAAGGAAAGAAACAAAAATGTTAGACGAAGACAAGAGACTTTTCCTATTTAAAAGACAACCACCATGCCGGTGTGTCATACCTTGATGCTGATGTTAAATAATTATTCATAGTTTTGGGTTTGATTTATGCTTCTGTGTTAATACTTAATATAGGACACATCTCAATATGTGCTAGTACAAATTTTCTTATTCTGAAATTTGTGACAAATTAAACTGTCTTATATAACTATTTTATTTATAAAGAAACAAAGTTGCGGTCATCTAAAGTTCTACACCACCCAATCACCTATAAGTAATGATGTTAAATTCATATCCAAATAGACAATCATATATTAATATTAAGGTGAGTCACTTTCACTATGAGATAATAACATGTGTGGCCTTTTGAAATAATTATAGAGGAAGAGTCACCTTAGCTGTATAGTTTCAAGCACGTGACCATAAACCTTAATAATAGTAGTTGACAATACTGACTTTCGAACATGGGGTGTAATAAATGGATGAAGATCTTTCGTTTCTATTAATGTCTCAAACAAATCAAAATGTGTTTTTTAGTTGAGAAAAAATTACAAAAAATAAACTAATATTTTATATTATTTGGTGAAATACTATTGGATAGAGACATGGAGACAAAATTTTTTAGAACAGATGATCCATGTTCTTAATAAATAGTATTTGCCGACAAATTTACTGCATATGTGCACCTTAACTAAAATATTACAATGTTGGTGCATCTTTTAACTTAATTACCATTTTGGTATAGTTTTGAAAGAATCGTCAATGTTGATGCCGAGTTTTATTTATTTATTTATTAACTCTCTCATAACTTGTTCATATCATTGCCGATTTAGTTTTATAATATATTTTATATAAATGAAAGGAACTCGTCCATTCAGTGGAGGAGTTTCATTTAACATGTGCAAGAAAAATAAATGAATGAAATTGAAAGGAAGGTGGAAAATAAAGGAGTACCTTTCTGTTGTTTTGTACCATGCATCCATTATAAAATAAAGAGTAAATATTTATTTCGGTCTCTCATGTTTTTCGATCTTATTAATTTGGTCCTAAAAAATTTAAAAATCCAATTTTTTTAAATGTAGTTCAAATTAGTATTTTTTAGCATATTTTAAAACACTTGGAGTCAAATTAGTCTCTACCAAGTGTTTTAAAATATGCTTAAAAAAAGACTAATTTGAACTACATTTAAAAAAATTGGATTTTTAAATTTTTGAGGACCAAACTGGTAAGTTGAAAAACATGAGAGACCGAAATAAATAGTTACTCTTTATTTTATAATGGATGCATGGTACAAAACAACAGATAGGTACTCCTTTATTTTCCATCTTCCTTCCTTTTAATTCCATTCATTTATTTTTCTTGCACATCTTAAATGAAACTCGTCCGCCGGAAGGACGAGTTCCTTTCATTTATATAAAATATATTACAAAACCCAAATCGGCAATGATATGAACGAGTTATGAGAGAGTTAATAAATAAATAAATAAAACTCGGTATCAACATTGACGATTCCTTCAAAACTATACTAAAACAGTAAATAACTTAAAATGTGCACCAATGTAATATTTCAGTAAATGTGCACTTGTGCAGTAAATTTGCCAGTAGTTACCACTATGGAAGATAACTGATGATTTTGATTGAAATTATGGAAGTGGAATCGTCCATTCAAAATCAGTAACCGTAATGGTTTAGGAGTGAATTATCGTAGATACAAATTTAATATTACAGAAGATTCACTTTCCCGTTATATTTGAGCGAGTCAGAAAACGTGTTACATATGCTTCAGAATTACAACTATATTAGACATTTGTGAGATATTTCCATCTCTACAAACAACCACCCATCACTTTTTGCGGATGATTTGTAAAATTGGATAGGTGAAAACTTTTGGAGTTCAACTTGTTGAATATGCAAAATATATAGTCTCAATGCTTTGACATTCTTCTTTGGTCGATTTGGAAAATGAGAAAAAAATATGGTGTTCAAGAGTGAAAACTTTAACATATAGGACATTCTCCATCATTAGGAATGGCAATGGGGCGAGTCGGGGTCAGGTTTTCACATACCCAAACCCGAAATTCAAAACCCGAACCCGAACCCGAACCCATACTCAACGAAGTTGAAAATAAAAATACCATCCCGAACCCGAAAAATAACCCGAAAATGGTAAAATATTAAGGAAAATATGATATTATTTTTATGTAATTTTTCTCTAACATTTATATTTTCTCTTGTATTATTTCATTTCTTTTATGTTTGAAGACCCAATAGTATGTAAAGTAAAATTAGAAATTAAAAACAATTGGCAAATGATAGAAATTTCAATTTTAAATTGAATTACCTTATTTCAGGGCGGGTTCGGGTTAGGGTCTTTGCTATACCAAATCCGAACCTGAACCCGAAATTTAAACCCGGGTAAAACCCGAACCCAATCACATCAAGTTTTCCCCATTAAATCCGGGTTCGGTTCGGGCCAGTACCCACAGGTTCGGTTTTTATTGCCATCCCTATCTATCATGCATGTAGGTTGGCACATACATTACAAATGATACCAAGTTAGGGTTTCTTCCACCTTCCCTCACTAGTCTAACGTACAAACGAAATTTGGTTGGCTGAGATTCTCCTCCTCCAGGATCTCACAAATGCAATGTGGATGGCTCAGTTAGGAGGACAAACAATATGATAGGTTGTGGTGGAATTTATAAAAATGGTACATGTAATTGGTTGTTTAGCTTCTAAAAGAAATTGGGAACATCTACTTATTTATGGGCAGAATTGTGTGTATTTACTCTACCCTAACTCTAACATGAAGTAAAGGTTTGAGGAAAATAATTCTTGAAAGTGATTCATAAGTAACAATCAACTTGATTAATAATGATCGTGACCAGTTTCATCCTTATACTTCTTTGGTGGACATTATTAGAACTTGGTTAGGAAGAGATTAGAGAATTCGTTGTATTCACATACATAGGGAGACAAATCAGGTAACATATTTCATGATGAACATGTCACATAATCTAGATGTGGATAGAAACTCATATGTTGAAGCTTCCACCAATTAGGAGTAGGAATTTACTTTTGTTTCATTTCAGAGGAATGTATGTTAGCCTAACATCCGAAAGAGATTACTTTTGTTTCATATGGTAGATGCCACATAACAAATAAACACAACATTTTACTGAATTCGTAGATAAATCAAAATAATAAAGGTTTAATTCTTAATAGCAACTTTTGTTGAGAGAGAGTCAAAATTTGAAAAAGATTACTTCTTTATCAGAGTTATTTTTTATTATACCAAAAAAATAATCACAACATTAAGACATGATCCACCATATCTCTACTTCACAAACAAAAAGAATATCTTTTTATATTAAACAAAAAGAAAGTTGTTTCTACTAATTTATAAACTAATGAACGGAGTAGCATTTGTAATTATAAAAATGTATGGTATATTAGATGCGTATTAAAAAATATAAAAATAATAAGAGTATAATATCTATATACTATTAGTGTAAAGATTTATACACAATTATTAATCATTCATCATTCATTTTGATTATTTTTTTAATAGTTAAATAGTCAATAATAAAAAAATATGAATAATAAATAATAGAATAAAAGATTATAAAATTTATAGACAATTAGTACATACATTTTTTCTCTCAAATAATATAATAGAGTAGATTGGTAATATATATGAGATGTGGTTAAATTCATGTCACAAACATTAAAGATTTGAGAAAAAATATATATTTATAATAACAATGTATGAGTTTTATATAGTATGAGTCTATCATTTATCATTCATTTTAATCATTATTGAATCTTAAAAAAGTAATATAAAAACTAATAGGTGATATATTGGTTGTATATGAATCTTTATAAGGGTGGATAAACAAAACCCCTCTTAAGATTTCAATGAATTAAAAGTACTTCATATTCCCACACAATGAACATTCTAAAAGAAGAGTATTTAACAATATAAACATCTAGGGTGTTAGTAGGGTTGAGCATGGGTTGATTGGGATGAGTAAGATTTATTTCTTACTAGGCTCTTCATGTTGGTTAGATTATTTTTTGAACCTTACCCGACCCTGGACCCAAGGTTAACCTAACATCAAATATTGACAAAACCAACTTTTGAATTTGAACCCAATCGTAAACCCGATTAAATATAATGTGAAGAAGATCTTTGCTCCTGACCTTGACAATGTTTTGATGAAGACACCAACATCACCAAAAAGAAGAAAATGAATATTACTTATGAAGACCAAGAAGATTAAAGCTTCAAGAAAATTAGTCTAAGTCTAAATAGGTACTTCTATCATATATTATTTAATATACTAAAGTAGTAATGTTCAAAATATTTTAAAAGAAAATGAAACACTTCAAGTTTTAATTGAAAACATTTTTCAAAATAATGTGTAACAGGTTACTGAAACTTGAATAACAGGTTGCATGAGTGAGAATCAGTTATCCAACAATATTTAAATTGAAGTAACCGATTACTCTAAGTGAATTTTAAATTCACTGTTGGACAGAGAGTTTGAGTAACCGATTACTCAATGTAATTTTTCAAAATGTCACGTTTGGGTAACCGATTACCCATTTGCTGTAATCGGTTATTGAGAGTTGTTACATCAGTTTTTCAGATTTGAAACTCAAGGATTTTCATCCTAAACGAAATGCCTTCATTCCAAACAATTCCTACTCTTTCATAAAGGCACAATGATTGATTGGAATGCCTATTTAAAGGCCTTAGAACTTACAATGAAAACAACTTTTTGAATAACTCTTTCACACTTTTCTCACAACTTTCCTACACTTTTCTGAAATAAGTTTCTGAACTTCTAGCAACTTGAACTCAAACTTTCAAATCTATTTTTCTGAGTTGCTTGAAGTAAAGTGTTTCAAAGTTTTGTAAACTTAAAGAGCATTATTTAATAAGTATACAAAAGAGTTGATTGGATTGCAAGTGTTATTATATTTCATACTTGTAAAGGCAATCCAAGCAATCATTCAAATTCTTCAT
>NC_032010.1:22689900-22999610 GCF_001865875.1 Lupinus angustifolius
TGAAGAAGATCTTTGCTCCTGACCTTGACAATGTTTTGATGAAGACACCAACATCACCAAAAAGAAGAAAATGAATATTACTTATGAAGACCAAGAAGATTAAAGCTTCAAGAAAATTAGTCTAAGTCTAAATAGGTACTTCTATCATATATTATTTAATATACTAAAGTAGTAATGTTCAAAATATTTTAAAAGAAAATGAAACACTTCAAGTTTTAATTGAAAACATTTTTCAAAATAATGTGTAACAGGTTACTGAAACTTGAATAACAGGTTGCATGAGTGAGAATCAGTTATCCAACAATATTTAAATTGAAGTAACCGATTACTCTAAGTGAATTTTAAATTCACTGTTGGACAGAGAGTTTGAGTAACCGATTACTCAATGTAATTTTTCAAAATGTCACGTTTGGGTAACCGATTACCCATTTGCTGTAATCGGTTATTGAGAGTTGTTACATCAGTTTTTCAGATTTGAAACTCAAGGATTTTCATCCTAAACGAAATGCCTTCATTCCAAACAATTCCTACTCTTTCATAAAGGCACAATGATTGATTGGAATGCCTATTTAAAGGCCTTAGAACTTACAATGAAAACAACTTTTTGAATAACTCTTTCACACTTTTCTCACAACTTTCCTACACTTTTCTGAAATAAGTTTCTGAACTTCTAGCAACTTGAACTCAAACTTTCAAATCTATTTTTCTGAGTTGCTTGAAGTAAAGTGTTTCAAAGTTTTGTAAACTTAAAGAGCATTATTTAATAAGTATACAAAAGAGTTGATTGGATTGCAAGTGTTATTATATTTCATACTTGTAAAGGCAATCCAAGCAATCATTCAAATTCTTCATTCATTGTAATTACTTTCTTTCACGGGGTGTGAATAGAAAGGGGATAGAGTTACTTGGAAAAGTGTTTTCCAAGGTGATAAGTATTAGTGAGTGTGTAAGGTACATAGAGATCTCAGAGTGAGATATTGTAATTACAACTCATAATATTTAGTGGAAAATCTATTGTGCTGCAAGAGTACTGGACGCAGCTTTCAGTGGACAAGAATGTGAACTAGTATAAAATCCTGGTGTACTCTCTTCTCCCTTACCTCTTTGATTTATTCTTGTTTATTTTCTGCAATATTATCCGTGACACTTTAACTCTTCATTTTGCGAAAAAAGTGGTCATAATTTCTAGTCAACCAATTCACCATCTTCTTAGTTGTAATCTCAGTCTTACATATAATGCATATTCCTTTTAAATAAAGTATTCTCAACATTACTTATTATTGTGGATATATAATTGAACATGTAATATATATTTTCTTAATCATTTACATATGTTTATATATAATGGAAAAAAATTAGATAATCAATAATACTTTAGGCCAAATAAATGTTATTGTTCTGTACACAATTGAATAGACATAAACAAATATGATAAGATGAGTCGGGTCAGGTCATGTTTATCCCTTATTAAACCCTAAATATTGACGAGACTAATTTTTGAACTTGAACCCGACCCTACATGTGATGAACTAACCTATCCCTATTTAGGTTTAATCTTGATTGGCCTAAATTTGGTGAGCGGATATGGTCGAGTTCTATTCACCCCTAAATGTTAGGAACATTAGAAGTATTTCTAGATTTATATGAAGACTAATTTATGAAACTTCTTCTTATTCATATACTCTATATATATTTAATATTGAAGATTATGCATTGATATAGAATTTTGATACAATTTAATTAAAACAATCTTATTTAATGCATATTGTAAGCTAAATTAAAATAAAATTGAGAAATAAGAGGCGAAAATGTGAAATAATAAACCTAAGTATAATTAAAAATAAAGAATAATTGTGTATTGATTTTCTAAATCATCAAAATATTTAAACTAATATAAAAAAATTAAAAACATCAAAAAGATATCCAACATATAGTATCATTTGACCATAAATGAATGGATTCCACGTACCTCGAAAATATCACTTCTCCATATTTTGTCCCACCAAACACTTTGGGAGATCTCAAATTTAAGCCTCAGACTTTATCATACAACTATACAAGGAAAGAAACTCTTTTTGGCTTCTTTGATTATTGCACCCGCAGGTTATCTGGTATAAGATTAGACTGAGCTACAAAAACAAAGTGAAATCAAGTCGTTCACGGCGCTGGAATAGAGGGCCAATCCCTTTCAATCTAAACTAGTAGGATACCAGCTATTGTTTTTGTTATCATATTAATAAAGGTTATAGAAATGTTATATCATATTAATCTTTTTTATAAGTATTTATAAGTAGTTTATATATTCTTTAGAGTGTACCTCAATGAGTAAAGGGTTTTATGGTGGGAGGGGACACAAAACCAAAATTTCTCTACACATGTATATGACTACCTTTTCTATCGTTCGTTCGGGTCTAACTTGGGATTTTATTTTTCCGAAGAAAAACATTTATTCTAGAAATCACACACTTGACACAAGTGTCGAGCAAATCAATACACACTTCCAACATCAAAGTGATAAGGGTAGACCCACTAAACACGTCTACCCCTATTCGAAAGATAAGGATATGCCCGATCAAACCGATCATATCACTTTATGGACCATCAGATCAACTTGATCGTTTTTTATGTGACCACTTTTTAGGCCATCAAATGAAAGTGAACATTTGGTTCTCCACTTATAAATAAAGGTGTTCCACATTTAAAAAAAGTCACATCAATTAAGATGTATATCTTCAGTTTGTCTTCTAACCCTATCTGTTAAAGCATTTCTTTTATAAGAGCGGTGTATCAATCCAAACTAATTATAATTTACAAGTAATGTTTTTTTGATGAATAAAATTACATTATGATGTGTGAATGTGGAAACAATATAGCCTATTAGATACCTATTATATCTAACTATCAAACTTATATAATTATATATATATATATATTATATTATATTAATTTTTATATTATCTTATTTTAATGTAACAAAAATTATTATATATCAATTTTTAATATACAAAAATATAATTGACTATCGGTATTAAATAAATATATTTAAAAATATGCATGTTTGTTTACTTAACCACAAACTTATTGAGGCATTTGATGGTAACATAATATAATTTTAAATTGACTTAAATATCAAACTTTTAGATAGGTTAGATATAGGATATTATATCTATTTGTCTCGCAAAAGTGTGTTATTTTATGTAATATTTTGTGTAGTTAGTTGTAAAAAATATATTTAACTTAAAAAGTTAATAATAAAACATTTTTCTTACCAATAGAAAAATGGCATATAGAGGACACGTTTTTGAAACAAAAAATATACTCCCTAGATATAAACCTTATATTTCTTTAAACAAATCATACTAAAACTGCTATATATTATATAAGTTCACCATGTTTAAAATAAAGTGTACCTCACATATTCTACTAAGTGAATAAGAAGTGTGAATAGACATTTAGAAATATCAATAGTCTAATACTAAAAAATCCTATAATAAGTTACACGTTTTATTAATTGTACATAACCAATAAAACATTGGTCTAGAGGTGTAAAGTCATGTTAACTCTTCAGAAAGATTAAAAATTCAAAGATTCAATTTCTGAGAGCGACACTTATTAAGGGATAATCACACATTTGAAATAAATTAATTTCATATTCATAGGATGAGAGAATATTCTTGGTAGTACAAAAAATATACATATGTCCCCATCCATCTCACCATGGCCCCTCTTCCTTTCTCCCGGATAAGTCCAAAACTTATTGCATAAAGGCCTTATATTTGAGATATTGAAAAAACATCATATAGGACATCAATCACCATGCTAATAATTAATAGGTATTTTCTATATTTATATTAAGCTTTTAAGGTTTTTGTAATGAAGTTTAAAGATTATTTTAAATAGCTTGAAAATATAGACATGTAGTTGAATTAGCAATGCTAGTAAAATACTTTTTCTACCACTTTCTTCAGTAAACTTGTCAATGATGTATGAGTTCCAAAATCATACAAATCAACTCTCTATTTTTTAATTAATTATGAATATTTCCTCATCTCATATGAACAGTATGTATAATTACTCTCACCAAACAAGTGCTCCTTCAAAAATCAAACTTTACATTTTAGCCTTCTACTAATATTTGAGGATTTGTGGAACATTACACCATTGGATCCAACTCTTTCTTAGTAACCAACTCTCTATTTAATGACTCATGCAATTTAGCAAATAATAAAGCATGTTAAAGCAAGTGTTATCACCATTTATATGAATTCAAGTCTTTCTCTCACTTAATCAATAATTTATTTTCTAACATCATCAATAATATTTCTAGTTAGTAGGTTTCCTACTTGGGTGGGTGATGGTTAGATAAATCTTTCAAAAGTGGTATAGATGACTAGATGAGGCCTAAAATATTCACATGTAAAGTTTGTTAGAGACCATATGTAACATCATATCCATCAAGTGATTATTTAACAAAAAAATCATTTGATAGTGTTTGGCAAAGAAGCTTATTTCAATAAGTTATGAGCTTATAAGCTAGTATTCCATTTCATATTTTTTGTTATTTAAGATCATTGCACACAGTAAATTATTAAAGAATATTACATTTTAACTAAAACAGACCAATTTATTTTCTAAGAGAGAATGAAAATAAAATTAATTAATGAAAAATACAATTATTGAATGAATATAGAATTGGAAAAAGTTTGACCTAACCTGAAAATTGTAAACAATTTTGAAACAAACAAAAAACCTAAAATAACAAAAGACATAAGGAATTGATGGAATGTTTGATAAATATTTGAGGTAACTTCTGAACTTGTAGGTTTATATCAATTATTTTACACCTATCAACTCATTAGCTAATAATATTAAACTATTTTGATTCAATTAGCTAGTATATCAACTTTAATTTAAGCTACCTTGTAAGTGCAATGTTAATAGGTTTATTAAGATAATAAACAATGAGCTAAAGTTATTAGTACTTTTTTTAAAATATTTAACAAATAAAATATTCTTAAAAAGGAAACTAAAGGAACAAAGATAATAATTGAGCATTTGAAGTTTTTTCATTGTGGATAAATCATCCCTAATTTGTTAAGTTAGAGATGGTATCTATATACATGTGAAATATGAGTGATGCCCTTATACTGTCAAAATCTACTTTCTCTATAAGTACTTTTTTTATTTATTATAAAAACTTCTCCATAGCTACTCGATACATAATCTAGTCAATCTGAATTATTAGTTCAAATTGTTTATTGCATACAAGTACATATTATGTTTATATAAGAATTTCTCATCAGTCCCCATGGCTCATCATATCCCTTCACAACAATCTCCTTTTCTTCCATTCTACTCATCACTTCACACACACCTCTCTTTTTGTTCCTTTCTATATCTGGCACATACCCCAAACCTTGAATAAAATCAAGGAACTTGTCTCATGTAGTATTTAGTCACAAACACATGATGAAGAGTAAACCTAGTAGTACTGAACTTGCAACAAAAATGAACAAAAATAGCCCACAAGAATGGCCTGAGCCAATAGTTCGAGTTCAATCCTTGTCCAAAATCTGCAAAGATTCAATCCCTGAAAGGTATATCAAGCCTCTTAGTGACCGTCCATCCATTATAACCTCTTCTGATGATGATGCCAACAACCTTCCAATCATTGACCTTGGAGGTTTATATGGTGGTGACCCAGATACAAGAGCTTCAACCCTTAGACAAATTTCTAAGGCATGCCATGATTGGGGTTTTTTCCAAGTTGTGAACCATGGAGTTAGCCATGACTTGATGGACTTGGCTAGGGAAACTTGGCGCCAGTTCTTTCACTTGCCCATGGAGGTGAAGCAGAAATACTCAAACTCACCAAAAACTTATGAAGGTTATGGTAGTAGGCTTGGTGTTGAGAAAGGTGCTAACCTTGATTGGAGTGACTATTATTATCTTCATTATCTTCCCTTGTCAATGAAGGACTGTAACAAATGGCCTCATGTGGCTCCCTCATGCAGGTACATATATACATATCTACATATATAGAAATTCTTACATAGACAAAAATAGTCAATCTTATCATTAATTAGTACTTTAGATCTCTAAAACAGTAACTACTAGACCATAAAAAAGAAAACCATGGTTAGCAAATAGGATGATTTAAAACCACGATTTCAAAATATAGAAAGGTGTAATCTCGGATTTTGATCATGAGTTAAGTAAATTAAAAGTCTAACTTGGAAATTGTGTATATTAGTCATGAGGTTTCCAGTAATAGAATAAGAATTGTGTATGTGAAGCATGATTTATCTGAAAATGGACTATTAAAATTACCAAAAATACTTTGTGACCTAACTTTCCATGCATCATGTGTATCCCTATCGGAGTGGATGGGACCATATCTGTTGTCCTATTTTTTGTACCACTACATGTATCATTAATTTTAATTGATTAAAAAAATTATTTAATTAAAGTTATAATTATTAAATATTTTTCTGACCAATCATATCTTATAACACGTGGAGCGGCACAAAGTTGTAGTACAACAGATGTGCTCCCATATTGGATACTAATTCATATCAACAAATAAAGATTTGAAAGTATATATATTTTTTGGATTTAATATATTTATAATGATAATGTAAATGTTTTTACATTGTAAGTAAATCATTCACCAATGACTTTCAAATAAGAGTAATACAAATTAACGATGAATGATAGACTGAATAAAAAACTTTACTCATAAACTCATTTTTTATATTAGCATAATTTCCTTACACGTAACATAGGATAGTTGAAAACACTCATGCTTATAAATTCAACTACCTACCACCTGAAATACCCTTTGTTTCGTGCACATATATATATATATATTGATATAAATTAAATTGATTATGAACATGTGCATATATATATATATATAATGTCATCAGTATATATGCCTATATAGTTTTTTTATGCATAACTGTGTATAACTAGCACAAAAACTTGAATGCAGGGAAGTATTTGATGAATATGGAAAAGAGTTAGTGAAACTATGTGGGAAGTTGATAAAGGTTATGTCCATAAACCTTGGATTAGAAGAGGAATATCTTGAAAATGCATTTGGAGGAGAAGACATTGGTGCGTGTCTAAGAGTGTGCTTTTACCCAAAATGTCCACAACCAGAATTGACGCTTGGTTTGTCATCACACTCAGACCCAGGAGGCATAACTCTCTTGCTTTCAGATGAACATGTCTATGGTCTTCAAGTTCGAAAATCCAATAATTGGATTACGGTTAAGCCTGCTCCACATGCCTTCATTGTTAATATTGGTGACCAAATTCAGGTAAGTAATCAAAATAATACTGTCCTTTTCTCTATTCAACTTTTGTTCTTCATCATTATTTAGCCAGTTCATTCTGAATGGATAAAATCTATTAGTTTGGATATATGGATTCATATGTGAAATATGATAACAGATTTAATCTTATGTATAATAATATTTTTCGTTAGAAATCAATACATTCTTAATATGATCATAAAGTTGAGTATAAGGGTTTATCATTATGGTCACATTGATGAGTTATGACCAGCCTATTTTCGACATACAAATGTTTGATTTATTTAGTAAATAAGTTGGATTTGGGATCTTCATAGAACCTATATGCAACTATGCAGATTAAGATTTGGTTTCTCAAAAAACCTTACCCTATTAAATTAGCCTAATTAATAAATACTTATTTATATAAGTAAAATTTATAATGTTTTTTACAATCATCTAATGATATATTAGTATAATATAATAGTTTTGTCATTATAAAAAAATTGAAATCATTTTATTATAAAATAGTTATAAAAATTGATTTTTTCTTAACCTACTATATATAAAGATATTCGTTTATAGTAGATTTTAAAATACACATTCGAATCAAATCAAGCTTATAAATAGATTGAACCCAGATATGAAACAAAGCTAATAATACAAGTAGCATACCGAATATCTAACCTTATCAACAAGCTTAGATCTATTTATGCAAAGCCTAACCTTATCAACCCTATGAGACTAATATCTAATCACTTATTCTCTAACCATGGTTCTGAAGATACATATTTTTAACCTGTATATTTTAGTAAACACCTCTTCTACCACTCAATATGAAACTCATACTTTATGTTTGTTTGAGAAGGTTCTAAGCAATGCAATCTACAAGAGTGTAGAGCACAGAGTGATAGTAAATTCAGATAAGGAAAGAGTTTCATTGGCTTTCTTCTACAACCCAAAAAGTGACATACCAATAGAGCCAGCAAAGGAGCTTGTAAAGCCAAATAGGCCTGCACTCTACACTGCCATGACCTTTGATCAATACAGACTCTTCATTAGATTGAGAGGACCTTGTGGAAAATCTCAAGTGGAATCTTTAAAATCTCCAAGATGATTGATGAACAGAAACATTGGTTATCTTGTCCAATCACACGTCAAATATATATATATATATATATATATATACCCTCTTGTTGTCATATTCAGATCATTGTAAATCTTGTAATTAGATAGGATCTTTTCTAAGAGAATGCAATGCACTTAAATAGATTGGATATTTGATATGAAAGTGATGGGAATAGGTGTTTAATTTCTTATTCATGCATGGTTAGTTTATTCTAATCTAAACTACATGGTTGAGTTTATTCAAATGTGAAATCTGACATCAGATATGAGGAGAGAAGTGAAAGAATTTATAAGCAGAAAATGTCAATATATAGAATCATTACCTTAAGGTTTTGGTTCAAGATGTGATATCTCATTTATGACTATTCACTTTTTTCATACGCCGATAACAATGGAACTCCCTGTCGCGTCCGGGTCGAACAAGATCAGTTATCATTCAATCACTATGTTACCTTTTTAACAAAGAAAACAAATATGTTCTCCTATTCTTCGGAACAAGGAACAATATATATAATTAAGGAAACCCCCAAGGCATGGCTTCATAATGTAGTAATCTGACCAAAATATGCTCTCATGGGATATAACTTATAAGCTTCAAGAATATGGACATCTAAGTCAATACTCTTTGATTCAACAACTCAACTGATGGGTCATTTTGATGGGAACTTTTTGTTGACAAAATGAGTGATCTGATTTGAAAATGCAGCAACTTCTTGTAAGTTGTAGTGAACTGAAATTTAAGAGAAATATAGATTTTATTTTCCTTTTTGGCTTTGTTTCATTAATTTTAGAAAATGAAATTACATGATAATTATCTAATGGCTAAGATTAAAACAAAATGCAAAGTCAGCTTTGCTCACCCTTAAATTATTAAAGATGACTTAACAGAATAATCAATTTCACCTGTAATATATTTTGTAAAAGGATTAAGATGGGGTGTAAACTTAACTCTTAAATTTATTCAAAACCAACTACCCAAAGCCCAATGAAGATTTTATTCATCATGCCCATGTTTTAATTTTAGACTAGGCTTCATTTGAATGAATCCAGAACACTTTTCTTTTCCTAAAGCAACTACATTGTAACACAAATTCCCATTGGGCCGGGAAAATAAATAAAACTAAATATGAGCATGAACAGAATCTAATTTCTAGCATCAATATTTACATGTTTTCTTATTATAATAACTGATAAGTTTTCAAATTTATGATTGTACTTTTATTCCTCTGCCAACATAGTATGTATATATTATTTGCTCCAGCCACGTTAATTTTTAGTTTAGTATTTATATATTACTAGTATAAAGTTTTTTATACAATCACTACATCGTCCATTGATCATATATAATATTTGTTTTAAAAGTCAATTATAATAACATATGAATGATAAATGATTTGTTGCTAATATATAAAATATTTACGTTATTAGTATATAAATATTAAATGCGTGATTTTTTAGAATTTTTTTTTATAATAAAGTTGTATGACATTTTTTTTCTCTTCTTTCTAAAACACTGAAGGAGGGAAACCAACACTTTTTTTAACAAACTTTTTTGCCCCGAAATCTGAATGTTTGTTATCCAAATTGGATGTCAAAAAACAAGCTTGTTTTTGTACAATTGAAGAACTTTCTTTGTTACTCCCACCGAGCGAAACTAAAGTAACATGTGTTAAATTGATTAGTTGACTAAAATAATAGTACTGAATAACATTATTGTGGTGTAGCCTGCCATAGGATGAGATACTTTTTCAGAGACTTTACAGCACTTCCATAACTTGACTTATTTGAGATATTTCAATCCTCTTTATTAAATTATTTTTTGATAAATGAATATTATATTGGCTTTTTAATATATATATATATATATATATATATATATATATGTTGGTTTTTATTATGTTATGCATAGATGAAATAATTTGGATTGAATCTTGTTAGGGATCTAGTTTTTACTAATTTGTGAATATTTCCTACTTCAATAAAAATACTTTTTGGGTATACAAAAATAAAATATTAAACTTTTTCTTTTATTTAAAATATTTAACTTTGAAATCATATTTAAAAGAAATCAAATTCCTTAATATTTTCTAATATACTATAATAGATGGATAAAAATGCATTGATTGATGAAACCATGACTATGTCAAAGTAGGGACAGTGCTATGCGTACTTGAGTGTGTGCAAATGCATAGAATAAGAATTTCTTAAAAAATAATTTTTATAATATTGAATTATTATATATATAATAGTATGAATATGGAAAAGAAACTTCATGTCATTTTACAGAGGCAAATATGTAATTGATTCTTCATACGTCTTATTTGAGTCTAGTTGTCTTTTTTTATATTTTTTATATGACAAAAGTGATTGAATATTCAAGGTTTATCTGGATAGCATTTATTCAACTGATTTGGTGATGTTTGATAATCAATTTGAAACTTACATCATTAATATGCATAACATGTTGAGTTTACTTATTTGAAAGGAAACAATAATCTTTTAGATAAATTGGTTGAAAGTAAAAGACGCATTGTTTACCTATTAGTTTATCTTCTTTTGAAATTGGCAATAAAAGTGAACAACAAGTTTTTTCAACTATGAAAATTGTAAAAAAAGACTATATAATCAAATGAGAGATGTGTAGATTAATGATTATTTGTAACTTATATTTAGCGAAAATGATTTAACAACATTAATAATAAGTTTATCATTTAAAAATTTCAAAATGTAAAATTGTAAAGAGATTAATTATGAAGTGGTAATTTATAGGTTTAAAATATTTAAATTTTATAATATATAGTGGAAAGATGACTAGATGAGTCAGGAACAGCCAACTACTACCCACTCAGTAAAGATCCAACACTCAAACAATTATAAATTGAAGGACAAAAAGATACATAGATGTAATTATTGTTAGGTTTATTCAATTATGTGGAGGAGTGAAAAAGTTTATAAGTAGGAAAGGTCCATAAAACTAATGTTTTAAAGTTTTGGTTTAAGACATGATATCTCATTTGTGATTCTTCACTCTTCTCATACCTATGTAACAATGGAACTCCCCAATAGTTGGAGGCTCCCCGGTGAAAGTTTGGTTCAATGAAATAAAACGCGTTCGAACTATTAATGGGTTTAACTGACATATCCTTTTCTTTTCCTCTACAACATTTTTATCGTCATTATAACTCATTTTTAGCCCATGTAATGTTTTACTTATTTATCAATTACTTTTTTACTACTTTTTATTGTACAATTGAAATATTGATACAAATATTTTTTAAACAAAACGTAACATTACTTAAAATTAGGAGTATAGAATATTGCATGTATAGTAATTTGGTTTTCTCACTTTAATTATTATTTATACAAATATAGAAAGGGCAATTTTTCGGTCTAATTTTTTAACTTTTTATTTAATTATTGGGGAAAAAACTAAAAGGATAAAAGGATAATCTTATTGCATACTTTTCAAATATTTAAATTTAATGGATATTATTTTTTTATTTAATTATTTATTATATTAATTTATAATTATATACATAAGGTGAAACAAGTTTTGAATTCTATGGGCAAATCAATTTCAAAATTCAAAATCATATTTGCATATGTTATATGATATAGCTAAGTATCAAGTAACATTTCAAATTGTAGAAGAGAAAAATATAAGTTTTATCTTTTTTTCAAAAAAAATAGTGAGAATGAATAGGATGAGAATTGTTATCTTAATTATATATGGAGAGTTGATTATTTGACTAAAGAAGTCTAATATCTAAGAACCACAGCTCAAGGTTTCTTGAAGGAGTATAATTAAAGTGGCTTAAGAGTTGGATGAAAATCTTAAATAAATTAAATGCGTGGCATGAAAACTTTATGAGAATGAAATTCATCATCATTTAATCTTAAGTCTGTATTTATTAGGAAAGACAATTATTACACAGGAAATATATTGGGAGTTTGCATTTTGCAAGATTCTTCCTGCCTTATGTGTTTATTTATACCATATACAAAGGGAAAACACTATATAATTATCATGTTTTTTATTTTGCCTTTAAAACTTTTTAATTTCTATAAAAATTCATATAATATGTAACCACCACCAATATATTAACTAATCTCTCACATTAATTTGACAATTAAAATAAAAACAAAGAAATATAATATAAAATGCACCGATAAAAATTATTATAATATAAAGTATATTCAATACAAAATATATATTTTAATTCACCAAAATAAAGTATATTAAACTTAAATACACTAGAAAGTAAAAATTGTATTTGTCGTCACACTATTTATTTTGAATATGAAAATTTGTCTTTTTAAAACTAAAAACACGAGTGATATTTATATGCTCATTTTGTTGTTTTCAGTTGACTGATAACGTTTCAAGCATCCAGATTCTCATAAAAGTGTTGCGATCAGTTTTTTTGTGTGTCGGTAAAACTAACTAACTTTATAATCTTAATGATTCATATGAGTTTTGAGACTTTTATTTCTTTATAATCTTTAATAATTTATTTTATTAAAGAAAGAAAGAAAGAAAGAGAGAGAGAGGAATCTGATACAGTGCCTGACACATGCGCGTACACAAGATAAGAGACTCGTTCGACCCTTTGGGATAATGGAATAGCGGGACCCACACCAAATTATAGTTGCATTTCAATCTCATTTACATTTACATTTACATTTGATTTGATTTCCATTTCCATTAAGCAAACGCTGCTTGACTGGGGCCCACAGTATTAGAGTTGAATAGTTGACTTTGACCAAAGAGAAAGAGAGAGGAACAAAATTCACACTTTCTTCTCTTCTTCCTATTCTTGCTTCTTCACAACACACAATAAAAAGGCCTTCACCTTCTCTCATTTCTCCCTCATCAACCTCTTTATCCATTTTTAGTTCTCTCTTCCAACTTCAAACAACAAAGTTTATTACTTTACTCATAACTCTAAGGTATGTCTTTAGTTCTCTCATAAAGCTTTTGTTTTTTTATGTTCTTGTTTAACTTTAAGCTTGGTTTTGGTGGTTTTTGAGGAAAATCCTTTTTGGGTATGCTTCTAGGTAGATCAAAGTTTGAAACTTTGGTTTTAGATTTAGGTTCTGAGATGTTGCTTGTTTTTGCTCCTTTTGAGATTGTAGTGGTTAGAAAGTAGGTATTTTGAATTCGAATACCATGTTTTTGTCTTTGATATTTGATTATACTGCAAAGGATCTAATATTATTTGAAGAAATTGGTATAACTCGCTCATTTGCATATTTAGGAATCAGGGTTGTTTATTAGCTATTATGGGAATAACAAGTTTTGTTTCCTGATCTAGATTTTTTTAACTATTTTTCCTTTGCTGTGAGAATGATATTGTTTAAATTGAGTGATTTATTGAGCTTATGCTGTCCAATTTTGCAGAACTTGGGGCATGTGCTGTGCTTCAAAAAGCAAACTTTCTACCTCAAATCAAGTCATGGAAAGTGAGTCTCAGAAGATTTTGCTTGAATTGTCTGCGTTTGATGATGTTGAAGCTTTCAAAAGAGAAGTGGAAGAGCAGGGTTTGGATGTTAATGAGGAATGCTTTTGGTATGGTAGAAGAATTGGATCAAAGAAGATGGGGTATGAAAAGAGGACCCCTCTCATGATTGCTTCTTTGTTTGGAAGCACAAGGGTGGTTAAGTATATTGTTGAGATCGGCATGGTTGATGTGAACACGGCGTGTGGTTCTGATAGAGTCACTGCCCTCCATTGCGCTGTTGCTGGGGGTTCTGAATCCTCACTTGAGATTGTCAAGCTCTTGCTTGATGCCGGAGCAGATGCTGATTGCGTTGATGCTATTGGCAACAAGCCTGTTAGTCTGATTGCTCCTGCCTTTAATCTTTCGGCCAATTCCCGAAGGAAGGCCATGGAGTTGTTTCTCAGAGGAGGGGAAGGCAATCAAATCTTATATGAGATGGAACAAGTGCCATCTGAGAAAAAAGAAGGAGCTGATAAGAAAGAATATCCTGTTGATATATCGTTGCCTGATATAAACAATGGTGTATATGGAACAGATGATTTTAGGATGTATAGCTTCAAGGTGAAGCTTTGCTCGAGGGCTTACTCCCATGACTGGACCGAGTGTCCATTTGTTCATCCAGGGGAGAATGCAAGGAGGAGAGACCCACAGAAATACCCTTATAGCTGTGTTCCCTGCCCAGAGTTTCGCAAAGGGACCTGCCAGAAGGGTGATTCCTGTGAGTATGCACATGGTGTTTTTGAATCGTGGCTACATCCTGCGCAATACCGGACAAGGCTTTGCAAGGATGAGACTGGCTGCAATAGAAAAGTCTGCTTCTTCGCTCACAAACCTGAAGAGTTGCGCCCTGTGTATGCCTCCACTGGTTCAGCTATGCCATCACCAAAATCTTATTCAGCTGGTGCATTTGACATGACATCAATGAGTCCATTGTCTCTTAGTTCCTCATTGCCTATGCCAACTGTTTCGACACCACCGATGTCTCCTTTGGCCGCTTCTTCATCTGCCAAGAGTGGAAACTTGTGGCAGAACAAAATCAACTTCACTCCACCATCGTTGCAGCTCCCAGGTAGCCGGCTGAAGGCTGCTTTGAGTGCCAGGGATCTTGATCTTGAGATGGAAATGCTCGGTATAGGAAGTCCTAGCTATGCTCGTCAACAGCAGCAACAACAGCAACAACAGCAACAACAATTGGTAGATGAGATCACCAGGATCTCTTCCCCATCTTTCCGAAGCCGGATGGGTGATTTGAATCCAACTAACCTTGATGAACTCTTAGCATCTGCTGATGCTTCTATATTATCTCAATTACATGGACTTTCTGTCCAACCCTCAACACCAACACAGTTGCAAACTCAAAACTCGCTTCAGATGCGCCAAAACATGAACCACCTTCGCGCAAGTTACCCATCCAACAACATGCCTTCCTCTCCGGTGTATAAATCCTCACCATATGGGTTTGATTCATCGGCTGCTGTCGCGGCAGCAATGATGAATTCTAGGTCTGCTGCCTTCGCGAAGCGAAGCCAGAGTTTCATTGATCGTGGTGCTGCAACAAACCATCCTGGGATGTCTTCACCTTCCAACCCCTCCTGTAGGGTGTCCTCTGCCCTTTCAGATTGGGGTTCCCCGACTGGGAAGCTGGACTGGGGTGTAAACGGAGATGAACTGAGCAAGCTGAGGAAATCTGCTTCATTTGGGTTCAGAAACAACGGCGTATCATCCCCTAAGGCACAAACAGAACATGTTGAGCCAGATGTGTCATGGGTTCATTCATTGGTTAGAGATGAGAGGTCCGAGAGATTCGGCGCTGAGAAGCAGCATCAGCATCAGCATCAGCAATATGATCTCAGTAAAGAGATACTTCCACCATGGGTGGAGCAACTGTACATAGAGCAGCAGAAGCAAATGGTAGCATAAGTGTTAAGTGCTGCCATGCCAAATGCTTCTTTGGGAGTAATTCTGACAAAAACGTTTTATTTATTTATTATTTATTTGTTTGATCTGTTAGTACTATCCAACATTACATAGAGTATAGTTAGAGGAATAGACAAAGTTCAGATTATTCCACACTGCAGATTTGATCAAGTATTCAATTTCCAACTTCTAGAACAAGGAAGAGTTGAAGAAATCTTTGATGAAGCAAGGGTGCTGAATTTGTTAATTATGTTGTATAATTTATTCCCCTACCCTTTTCAAATGGGTGGTTGTATTTTATTCATTTAGCAAGTGGACAAAGGTATTTGTCATTGATAAATCAGCACAATTTTTTAATTGTATTATCACATGTCTTTTCATTGTGTCTGATATATTTATGTGCATCTTATTCTTATCACTATAGATTACAGTTCTTGTTCTTGTGTGGATGCTATTCGTTGTACCATTTTTATAAAAACATAATCATTCATACGTAGTCTGCTTTTGTTGTCATTATTATTCATTAAAAAAACAAAGGTATGATCGTATTCATATTTGTTATAAATATTATAATTTTGGGATTTCTATCTACTCATAACTCATTCATGCCCATCTTATGCTTTGGTCTACCAGGCTTGTAGAAATCTTTATTTTTCTCCCGTAAAATAAGACTTTTAGGCCTTGAGAAAAATATATTAATAAAAAAGTATGATAGCAATTTTTCTAAAACACTTGTGTTGGTTTTTCAAGAAACTGACAAGGAATGCCTGTAGCGTAAGTGCACATTAACCCATCCTTATTTAGATCTCACACATTATTTTATAATTTATTACGATTCTCTATAAAATAAGAATAATATCTACTTTTTTTCCATAATAACAAACATCATTCTTATTTTTAATTCGGTCTCACAATATCTACATTTTTCCTATAACATCTAACTCTCTTCTCACTTTTTCTTGGCTAAGAACAACAAAAAATTATTTTTATTTAAAAACAAAAGTCAAAAAATAAGAATAACACAATGAATAATTAAGTAAAAAAATTTTATTCCATTAAGAACAATCCTATAAACAACTATTGTGATTACTCTAAGTTGTTAGAACATGTTAACTGGAATGGTTTAAGAGATATGGATAAACTTTTGCACTTACCAAAGTGCATGGATTCAAATTCAGTCTTGCCTACTAGTATATCGGATTGGGATCCTGTGTTGAGCTTTATGATTTATATTTAAATATATATATATTTTTGAATAAATCATAATTGATGATATATGGAGTTAATAATATATGATCCCTTGTTTGGTGGTCATATTTAAGCATATTACTTGCGTTAAGGATATTTCTAAATTCTAAAGGAGGATGGAGCAAAGCTCCTTGCATTATAGTTTTGTACTAGAAGAGAACCTTATTTTACTGTCATCTTCTTTTACATTATTGCATTATAATTGAATTTAAGTCACTGGAAAAGTATTTGTTTTGTTGAGTTTTAAACGTAGTTCATTGCTAAATGCTTGAACACAGCCTATTAGAACAGGCTCATATGGATTGATCTCAAGTTCTCATGAGAACCAATTTTAAGTTATATTGTGATTTACATGGTTGGATATGAAAATTGACAAATCAGCAATTATTGAGAAATAAAAGAACACCATTTATTAGCTTTATGGAGAATGTCAAATTGTATACTTTATAGAAAAAATATAATATAATAAGTTTACAGCACATACATACCTTGGTTTAGTTGTTCTAAATTTAATTGGGTACATCCCATGTTCAAGAAAAGTTGTTGATAATTAGATAGAGCTTTATCTACCTGCTTCCTACAATAATTTCTCTGCAATTGGTGGAAAGAGAGAGAAACTTTAATAGATATGATTTTTTATTTTATGGAAAACTTTCACAGCTAGGATACAACTACTTAAATGCCAACTACTTCCTCGAATATGTTGAAGCGCAAATAATGATTAATTTTGCTACTATTGTGCTATTGGTTCACAAAAAACAAAAAATAAGGCAAATAAAATAATCAAACATCAAAACAGAGTAATGCAAAAGACAGAAAAACAACATTGGACTGGAAATAAATGCCTTGTATTTTTTCCTAAGCTTCTTCCAATTTTCAATATTAAAATAATATAATATTTTTGCTTTGTCGATATAAAGATTTATGCAGTGTCAATATATTATCTATCATTCGTCTATATTACCTTTTCGAAGTGTAAATATTGCTTAAACATATAACCATAATCTATTTCAATACTAGTCTCTAAGTAAAATAATATGCACGGTTCCCTCTTGGATTATCCAGACTGAACAATAGAATGAATTTTAGAATTCTTTAGTTCACCATCTGAATTTTGCAGGAATTCCTTTCAAATCCCTTGGTGCCCTTAGCCTCTTGGATTGAATTGAAGACCCTTTTTGTTTGCATGTGTTTGAAGTGTGACAGTTTTATTGATGACATGGTCTTAAATAAGCTAACCTGCTTATATATTGAAATTGCTGAATAGAGGGTTAGTTTTATTGTTAATGGTGTCAATGGTAATTGCATGGTAAAGGTGGTTTTGGATATTTTTGGCCTAAATGTGTTCTGGTTGGTTTTGAAATGCTTCTTTACAATGTGCATTAAAGAAATGATGCATTTGGTAAGGAAGGATACCATTTCTTGCTACGATCATAAATTTCTTGCTAGACCCTTCCCTTCCAGTGTAATATGAGGATCATAACATTTTAACTAGAATTATTTTTCTACCAGCATTTTATACCCGTGCAATTTATGAGGTAATATTACAAGATAATATAAATTAATACTATTAATATAAATAAATGGTATAAAATGTAACAAAGTTTTTATAACAAATAAAAATAAAATACAAATAAATTGTTTCCAAACCTATATTTCAGAAGGAATTTTTTTAATATCAAGCATAAAAAGATAACGGTATTCAGTTAAGAATAAAATTAATAGAAAATTATAAAATTAGTTAAATGTATTTAACTGAAGAAAGTAAAACTGGAAATTATTGAGGCAAGACTATAAAAAAAATCAAAATTACCATCACAAAAATTGAATACCAGGTTAAACTCATATACTAAACATGTACAAACTAAAATAATATAATAGAAAAAGTAGATCAAAATTGGAAGGGAAAATATACTTACTACTCCTAAAATAAAACTATAAATCAAATATTATAATTAAGATAAGTTTTATATCTACCACATGAATCCACATGATTAAGAAGAGAAATATAGAAAAACCTAATTAGCACAAATGTTTTCTTCTCACAGTGTATGAATCAATGTGACTCCTGAACTTTGTTGCATCAACTTCCTAAGTAGCCTATTATTATCACTACTTTTCAAAGGATTGCTTAATGATTTGAATGATCATACTCCAATGTTTTACGTATTCCTTAACCGACTCCTTTCTTGATCCAACCATGTGTTAGCGAGTTTGATTTATTGTCTTTTGCATATGTTGCTATTGTTAGTTCTAACAGACCCTCTCTAAGCTTTGTAGGATATATAAAAGCTGAAATCAACCTTAAATTTAAACACAGTTACACTATTTTGTACCATATATAATCATAGTTTTTCAACAGGCTTTAAAGACGTTGGAATCTATTTGTTCACCATATAACATTTTTTGCAAGTTCACCCGCTTTGACAGAGTCAATAATGACTGAACTGAGTAACGTAGCACCTTCTGGTTGCTAACAGCTTTCGAATAATGTGCTGCAATAATTATGCACCATTAATTTAACACTAAATCATGTTACCATCAACTAATTTTCATTTATGAGGTTTCAAACTAAAACTCAATACATGATTACTTCAAATATTGAGCCGCTAAGCACTCAAAAAGATCCCTTCCTTGCATGGGTCATCAGACACTAGTTATATTTACATGCACAAGTTGGACCAAAAATGTTCACAACAATAAATAAGCAATGGAGTCAGAGCTACCTCACAAAGAAGTCAGTTCAGTTCACTACACCAGAACTTAACTGCGAGTGGATGCATCACATGACTAGTCATCATAACTGCCACCATTTCCGATTTTCCATTCTCTTAGCGAGTTCAGCTGCCATGGATGCAAAGTCTTGTGCACCACTTTGCAACTCTTCAGTACGTTGGCTGAGCATCTAGTATAAACGGCCAGGAAAAATTACCAAATAAATGGCCCGGGGATGTGATTTAATAATGAACATATTTTGGAGAATTCCAGCCAAGTTTCAATTAAGAATACAACATTACTTAGAGTTTCCGAAGTGGTAATTTTGTGAGAACTGCTTATTTAAAGACAAAGTTGTTTTCATCATTCTGAGATGTAATTAAGAACCGAACAGAAGTTCTATTCTTAAAATCTATAAGAAGTGGAATTTATTAGTAGACTTCACTGGGACCTCAACCATAATCAAGATAAACCCAAATCTATCATCCACTAGCCTCAGACTAGAAACATCCATTGATATATGAGAACTTTCTTAAAAATGAAGTTTTTTTCCATTTAATTTATGGGTAATTCGGGCTTTTATTTTCTTTGAAAATGAGGAAATGGGGTTTGAACCTGTGGGGATAAGATACAAATAATGAATGGAATGAATAATAATCTACCTGGAGTTTTTCTTGCCGTTCTACAAGCTTATCCCTTGCAAGTGCAGCTGCTGCTGAGGCATCCTGAAAATCAGTGACCAGGTCAAGACACGTGAGCAAAAATAAATAACAGAATTTTCACAACTTAGATTTACCCCTGTCTTTTTGTATTTAGCCTTAATTTCTTCAGCAGTTCTAGCTCTTGGTTTTGAATCAGTGCTTGCACCCTCCAGTAATTTCTCTCGGTCAGTTCCTTTCCCTTTATCTGCATGGCAACCATTAATTATAAAAAATTCCAAGGAGAAGAACCTTTCAGGGTAAAATGCAACAATAAGATGCTTACCTCTCTTATCAATATCACTTTTCTGAGGATATAAAACTACTAAAGGTTCATCAATATGAATTTCATCTGCAAAAGATAGGCCAACATTTTCAGAATGTAAAGTTAAGAGAAATGTTAAGAGGGCAAGGAATTAAAAAAGGCAAATTTTCATGGGAAAGCGGTGTATTTAAGACACTAAAAATGGTGCACTTAGCTTCCTGATGAGAGTTTTCTCTTTGTTGATTCCTTAACTGACCCATAAAATAAAGCTGGCGGTAGAAGATATTAAGGACACACCTATGTCAAGCTCAAAAGCATCTTTCGTATCTAATGTGTCTAAGGAAGGCTTTAAGAAAGGAGGATAGGAGAATATTTGTTCCAAATTATTAGCATGAACTGCTTGAATTGCATTCTGATCTGCTGTCCCCGCTTTAAAGTTCTTAACAAAATTAATGAAGATACCAGGTGCTCCCTATGGCAAGAGAAGTTGAATCACAAACCCTGAAAAATTTAATGGAAGAATCACAGAAAGCCTGGAGAAACTGAACCTGTCTTTCATTCTGGTCTGGAGATAAGCTAGTAGTAACATCTACTGCTGCTGCGAGAACACTATCATGAAGACAGGGAAAAGACTCCGGAATCCTACAATAGTTTGAAAGTTAAAAACCAATTTCTGTTTTTTAACTAGGCCATACGTTTAACTTTCTCGTATATTATTTTGTAAAGAGGTTGATCACATTCAGCACCTGAAGATTTGGTTTTGGTGTCAAAGGCTCTCCTTTATAGGAGCTCTTAAAATTAGAACTCATTTAAGAAGCTTTCTTATGTGGCAGATAATTTATGGAATATATGAACAATAGTGCTCTAAATTGCGGATTTTATAATTGATGGCTAAATGAAACATACATGGCCAGAAAAGGAAGGAATAAGAAGTTACCAGAACTCATTTTCACGGGTCAACAATGATAGGACAGAAGTTTCATTCCCATTGACCTAGAAACAAGACATACATGAGTCTGATTATAAAACGAAAATGCAACTGTAATTTCATTCGTAACAACACTATGAGTATGAGTTATCCATGCTATGTAGTTTTTCTCGCCAACTCATGAAATGCTTTTTAATCCAAAACACATTAAAGGCAAATGCTTAGCAGTTTTAATGATTTTTATTTTCTTTTATCCTTTTCCCTTATAAGCAGAAATGTAGACGTTAATGTTTTGGTAGCTGGTGAGAGGTATAAAAGCTAGTGATTTTATATCATGGCTAAACTAGAACATAGGTGATTCTTTCAAAAACAAAATCACGCACAGGAAAAAGAACATAATAAATTGGAACATTTAGCTGTCATTGTTTCCAAATGAAAGTTCAGTTAACTATAATACCTCAACTGACATTGATTGATCTTAAGACACAATAGGCAGATCAAATAAGTTCAGGTAAGGACCTATTGTCTAAAAAATAAAACAGCTTCATCTAAAAAACATGAAAATTTTCATACCAGAATAATTTGTCCATCTGAGGAAGAACATATTGTCCTCTCCATTTGGCTCCTCATGCTCCATCTTAAGATTGACATTAAAGATATTTCTCCCAACACTTCCAGAGTTGGTAAGGACCTGCTTAAAGTGGCATAGCATCAATCAAAAGCTTATCATAAAGAGCAGGAAGAGGGATATAGCTAAGTGGACCATGACATCCCGAAAAGCTAGTACAATAGCTACAACACCAGGATTGCACAAGAGTATTTATTACAGATTCAGCAAAACCAGGACTTAAATATTTGAGGACGAGCCTCGGTGCAACTAAGATTGCTTGCCTTGTGAGTTGTGATATAGAGGTCCGGGAAATAGCCTCTTCACTTATGAGGGTAAGATTGCGTATATTTACTCTTTCCAAACCCTATTAGGTGGGAGCCTCATTTACTGACTGCGCTTGTACTATTTTAGTTTTATAAAGGTCCATCTCAAAGTTTGACTTTTATTTATTAACAAACGAAGTTAAAGTTAATAAGCACACGTAGTCTACTAAGCACTCCACCTTAATTCAATGTCTCCAGTTTGATACAGTACAACCAGAGCACATTCATTCTCATCTTTCTTAAAGGTTGTCGTCCAGCAGCATCGTTGTGCAAGGTTCACCTTCCGTATGTACTTACTGCTGCCCTGTTATTATGTAATTCACTAACCAGTAGAAAAGAATAAATTGAAATTTGAAGTGTAACAGAATGATGGACATGAAGAGTGGTACCTCAATCACAAATTTTAAAGAGTGTAAGCTCAATTCAGTCTCATAACAAAGTAAAATGAGTGAGTTCAATGCTATCAGTCCCAGATATGAATTTTCTAGTGGAGTAGAAGTTTCAACTTGTGCATTTTCAGATGGAATGTTAGCTTGGATTCCAGAGTCACTTTTCTGAGGGGAGTTGGATGACAGTTTTTCAGTGGATAGTTCTGAAGTACCATCTGAAATATCACAGCACCATATAAGTAATACAATTACTGGAAGATTTACAATATGTATTTTACTTAACCGAAATACTTGCCTATAATGTGCATTGAAATTGCATTGGACTTTACTTTTGGGTTCATTGTTCTACTGCAAACCACATCCCCTTTTGCAGTATCTATCACAACAAGGTTTGCATCCCTTGTCATAATAAAGACTGGTCCCTTTCCAGAACTATCTGAAATATCAGACACAGACTCCTGTGGAATATTTAAGCTACAAACGTCTGAAAATTTTGCATTTAGAGATACGAGTGCTGAGGATGTGTTTGATTCAGTGTTTGTAAGAAACAAAACTGATGATGAGTTGACATCAAGCAAAGCCACCTGCAAAGCGGATTAGAAAATATAAGTGGGAAGCTCGGTACTAGTTTAATTCAAATTGCTACCCAACAAATCAACCAACAACAAAAATAATCATTTCCCACGAAAAAGGAAAGTAATAAATGGATGATATCACCTGCCCATGTTCATATCCAACTGCAAGCTTCCCTCCAAGGCTTGCAAATTGTAGGGTGCATACAGCAGAACTTTGAAGGGAAAATACTGCTTTGCAATGAGGTCCGTCCCCTTGATGCTTTTTAAGATCTGTCTCATTTCATAAGAACAGGTCAAAACCAGAGCATTGAAATAGCAAATCACTTTCAAGTATAAATGGAAACACCAAAGTAACTTAGGTCATTATAAATTTAAATGTTGAACATCCACATGGCAATTGTTTACAGAAAGAAAGAATATCCAACCTTCAGTTCCATTTTTTGTAACAAAGTGCAAAGTTGTGTCAGCTGAACTCCGAATTAGCCCATATACACAAACCTGCATACCCCCATAGGATAAAATTACCAGGGAATTCAAGAATTTATTGAATGGAAAGAGAATGAAAAATACTACAACATTCAAATCTTACAACACCACTTTCATCGCCAACAGCCAGGTGTAGAGTATCAGGGCAAAAATCCAATGCTGAAACTGGTGCACTTGCAATACCAACTTTAATATCACTCACCTGCCAACAACAACAGCTAAGCCTTAGTCCCATTGGGTGGGGTCAGCCACATGGATCAAACGACACCATTATGTTATATTATAAATCATATTCATTGACAAAACATTGATCTCTAAATCTTCCCTAATCATTTGCCTATGATTTTTCTTGGAATCTCTCTTTCTCTAGAAATTAGGCTAACATCCATTTAACATACTCCCCTTATCAGGGTTACATGTCTCCTTCACACATGTCCAAACTACCTAAGGCACAATTCTACCATCTTTTCTACAATAGGAGTCATCTTAACTTTCTCTCTAATGCATTCACGCCAATTGCATACACTTTATTTTCATGAATGACTATCTTAAGTATCCAACATATTATTTTTTATTAATACATAAGTGCAACATTAGAGAAAAAAAGATCAATGGTTAAAAATGTATAGTATGTTTACTATGCTAATAACTGACCTTAGATTTTATGTTGTAAACAAGTGACAAAGCAGGATATGTGGCATCCCATATCCGAATAGAACCATCTCGGTAACCTGCTATATATATTTGAATGATGTGATGGTATTCTTTGAAAATCTGACCTGGAACACCACCAGTCAAAGGCCACTTTATACCCGTACTTGTCTGATTTTGTACTGAATGCTGCTTTGCAGCTACAAGAATCTACACAAATATCATTTGAAATTAGTGGTGACAATAGAGATTTTTATCTTTGAAATATAATAAAAATTGTAAACGTTTGCACAGCAAACGCATCCATATATAACTGCCACCAGTCCAGCATTTACCATAGGGATAAAAACTAGCCCTACAAAATGAAAGAATCTTTGGCCTAATAAGTATGCATTACCTCTGATAAGGCCCTAAATGACTTCACATCTTGGTATACCACGCCAAGCCTTGCTGTTGTCATGTATGGTTCAAGAGCGGGTATGGCCATGGGATATTGCATTGCAGGAGCAGAAGTCTTCTTTTCTTGACGAGACATCAAAGAAGACAAACAATCTTTGTCATAAAGATCCAGTTGTCCAGGATTTGACAAAATAAATAGCATATTACAAGCTCCCTCTGTATGGAAATCACTTGACAACAAAACCATATCAGCAAAAGAACCACTAAGCATGACATCAATGCGGCCGGTGCACTTAAGATTTTCTATCCCAGAAGACCAATCAAGGCTCAAAACCTGTAAACAAGAAAAGGCAATATCATAGTGACAAATTAATTTCGTATGTAAGTTGAACTTATGAAATATTAACAAGCTGTTGACACTTCCACTATGACAAAGCCAATTTTCAAATTTAATATAGCAAAGGTGAAAAACAAATTGTATCAATAAGATATTTCAACAAAATAGTTAGTCTTCAATGTAAAAGTAAAAAAGTAAAATGAAAGTAACAAAGCACAGATGCTGAACAGTGTTTCTTCACAAGTTCACATTAGCCTGTTTTATTCTTTTCTTTTCAACAGGCAATTCCACTTCGCTCCATTAGGATGAAAATTGATTGTAGACAAAAGCAAAGCACCAAGAGACTAATTTTAAAGCATATACTCATATAGGACTTATCTAGACTTTCTGCTCTCTTTCTTAGCATGGTTTTTCCTGCAGGAATTGGGCAACAATCTAATCCTTCAATGAAAGGGCTGAAATTGACTTCTCGTGAAAAAAACATAAAAACTCTGTAACCTATTCAGAGATTGAGCCCAGATCCCAGATCATGTTTCCCCTATCAACTTTGTTAGATGTGTATGCATTAGTATATTGTTTTGGCTATTTATATGTAGCTTTGTGTATTAGTATTTTTTTATCGTAATTTCATCCTTTGTGCAGTTGTAAGAGCTTGTAAAGCAAGCCTTCACTTTTAATAAAGGACATAACATAGTGACAGTAGGTCACTAATTTTCAGATTATTTTCTGGTTTATTTCCTTTCTCTCTTGTTACAAACAAGCTTCAATCTCTAGGATAAAACTCATCCCCTACCAAGAGGGCACTTTATCTAAAATGTTCAAAATAGAATTTCACCCTTAGCCCAATGAACATAAGACTTTTGCCTCCAGATGTTTTCTTCTTTCACATAAACTTCCTCTAGAACATTCATAAGGCTACCTGTACTGACATCTTGTAGTAATTTGAACATGTAACTCTCAGTATTGTAGAATTCCTTTTTATTAAATTATGGCCTTTCTCCCTAACTTTGTATTCAGACATAATCAAGCCTAAGCAATCTTTATCTCACCTATGCATAATCTCCAGCAAAGGTAACATTCTGATGGATGTCACAATGTTTTTAATTATAAGTTTATAACAATAATTTTTTAAACATCATTGTCAAATAGCTGCTATGAGTATGAAGCTTACTGTCAGAACTTCTTCAGATCCAATTTCATCACCACCATAGACAAAAAGTTGGCCCCCGCTATTGTTTAAAGATTTAGTAGCGCACCATTGTAGAACAATAACAGGAAGTCTTCTATCTGCTGAAGACAATTGAAGCTTTATAACAATCTTTGACACTTTTTGGGCTTGACCTGAGGGAGAGTCGGCAGTTGATAAATCCCAAAACATTATATCACCATCTACATATCCAACAACAACAACTGATCCATCACTCGATGCCCAAGAAACAGAGCATATCTCCTTGTCCTCTTCTTCATGGTCTAATTGATCATCAGAAAGTTCATCTTTAGGGTCATTTGGAAAAATAGTCACGTTTTTTCTCTTTAATTCAGTGTCTTTGTAGCCTCTGATGAGAACAATTCGATCTTCAGATGCATCCCATAGTACCATCACACCATTCTCATACGCAATCAAAAGTCTGCAAAATAATGATTTCGATTAACTCAACTAAACAATTGCCTTTACTCCGTCCAAGCTTCGCTGTATAATAACATCTATATCATGATAATAAACATATAATTAAATTGTGTTTGTTGGTCAAGTTTATCTACAAATTGATGAAACTCATACTCCTTCCAATCCATAATTTAAGAAATGGCCCAAATGCATGACTGACCAATAGAATGATAAACTAGCCTTGACATGGAGACTCCAACTTACCTAAAATTCATGTCTCACAACTACCTCATACAACAATCCAAAGAAATCAATCACAAAAACTCTTCAGTAAGTATTTGTCTTGCCTGTTTCTATTGGAACAAGGTTGATAAAGAACTTTGACAACAGAAACATGATCAAGTGACATTCCAACTTCTTCTGCAAAGATGGCAACATATTAAAACAAAATAGATATTAGACTTGGAGAAACTAAAATGATATTAACAATATGCTTATGGCGCATTTTCTTCTCCAGAAACTTGTTACATTTATGACATGACAGCAATGATCTACCCTAATGAAAAAATTCCATATATTATCACAAGTTTTCTAACTTAATAAGTAAAAATCTATTATAATTTACAAAGCATCAATGTGGTGCAATAAGTGAAAACAAGTATACAAGAAACATCACCCATGGAGGATGGGAAGTACCAGAAGAATACAACAATAACCAAAAATTTCAAGTTACTAATTGTTGGAATAATTATGTTAGACATGTGTTACATGAATATAAATATGTATTTTCTATACATCTATAATTAGTGCTCTAATTTAGGATGTAAGTGCTTTTGTAATTGATCTGGTGCAGAAATGTATGTCTGAATTTCAGAGTTTCTTGACAGGGTTCAAAGCAACAGAAAGAGTCATTTATGATCTTTAAATCTAGATATACCCAATTATTTCTTTTCAGGTACAATGCACCATTAAATACAAGCATTACAGCCTATTACTTCATAATGAAATTTTATATTAATAAAAAAATAAAACTATAACTTCAACACTATCTCATAAATTTCCTTCTCCTTTCATCTTTTTTGTTATTGACTTTTATATTATGGGATAGGATTTTCTGGGTGATGCCATTATTCATAAAATCCAGCACCTTCATACAGAAGGGCCTCAGTTTAGTTCTAAGGTGGCTTCTTTGATACCCCTGACAAATCACCCTATCCCCCTCAAAATAAAGCACAAAGCTTTGCTACATCTTTCATTCACCAGACACACTTCTCATAGTGTCTTCAATTTCATCGTAAGAAAAACACAGCCTGGAGGCAAAAACAGTTTCATTCCAGTGCGTCAAAAGGGTATATTAAGTAAAATGCCATGCGTATAATACTTTCCAATATGCACCTTAGTGGATCTAGTGTCAAGATTAACCATTAAATAACTGTCATGTATTCTAGCTCTTTACTTAATTGTTAAAGCTTTTATACTTTTTTGGTGAAGCAACCATTAAATTGATGTCGAAGCCTCTTTGACCAATCCATAAAAAGATATGATTCCAACATAAGGTAGTGGTGGATTTATGCCTTAATTACAGTGTGATGTGTGTGTTAATCAGGAATTTGGATCAGAGAATAATAGTCATTTTGGTAATTGGAAAAATAATAGTTCTTTTCAACTCAAATATGGCATAAATGAACAGCAAGGAGTAGTTACCAGATATAACATCTGTGGGAACATAATAAGGCAATATTTCAATTTTTCTGTCTTCAGAATCGAACTTCAACACATATACCATCCCATGTTCACTTCCAATATACCTAAATATCATCAACAGGACAAAAATGTTAAAGACCAGTGCCAAGATTTCATTAGAAGAAGTTGCATGCCAATGCAGATTCCAAATCATCTAATAAGTAGTTTACATGTAACTGGTGCCATAAATAACAGAGAAAGCAGTTATAGCGGATTCCCACTTCAACGCAGAAGCAATTTGTCTGCTTTCCAAATCCCAAACCTGCCATTATCAGTATCATGTTGATTTAGTTAGTAAATGAAACAAAAAACAGGGGGAAGAATAAGAGAGAAATAAAAGGAAATGAAATATAAAAGTTAACCACTTTAAAGTACAAGATAATGACCATGGCGAAAAAGCTCGGGTGGAATACAAATAAGAATCATAAGCAGATAAAGAGATATCCTGGAAGGTCCTAGACAGTTTAAAAGAGCTTAAGTAGCCTTAGAAGGTACCTGTATTTCATTATCACTTGAGACACTAGCAAGAAAACCTTGATTTTCCAAAAACTGTAAAGAAGATGCAAAAATATAAGATGCCATAATATGCAAAGAGAATCTTCAAAATGTTTCATTTTTTACTTGTAGGGTTCAATACATGTGCAATGCTAGATCAACAACATAGATGCACATGCAGACCACACACACCATATACACATTTACATACATCAAAGCAGAAAACACGCTATCAGGGTAATAATATATATAAGATTGAACATCTAAAACACGTTTAATTTCAAGTTTCTGAAACGTTATAAACCTCCAAATTCTTGAAGGATGTATGCTTCGGAGAGAAAAGAATCCCTTCAATATTGTCACCACCAAACACCTTTATCCTGCCATCACTACAAGAGTGAAGAAAATGTTGAAGTCAAATCATAAAGCCCTAAACAATATCCATAGGAAATTGTATAGGTCACAGCAAATATAATTCCTTTTTAGTGACAAAAGAGTACAATGTGTTATCAGCTAGTTCTAAAAGCATGAATCTCAAACTACTTGGTAAATCTGATACATACCGCATAAAAAGCATGTTTTATATACTTGAACTTACTTAAAAAAATACAATGATCTGATTGATGAATATTTTACTTTGGTTTCATTGGAAATGTAGAACTCCAAGAAATCTGAAAACGCTATTGTGTACAACATCGTACCTGTATAGTTGTGGCTAAATGCTATTGTGTACAATATGTTAAGCTTTAATGGATATACTATAATATGCAAGATACAAAAAATGTGGTATACTTAGGTATTATATTATGAGTGTTCAAATAACATAACTTAACCAATAACAAGCAAATATTAACTCACAGTGTTCCCACTGCCAATAAACGTTGGATGCGATCAAAGGCAAGAATAGACGCATTTGATGGAACACCATAGTGAAGAAGAACTCGCGGATTGAAATCCGCCGATGAAAAACTACTATTCACCACTTTCTGCTGTTGAACACCACACAGAAATGTTGAGACACAAAAATTAGATTCAAACCCCATACATACGCAAACTCATATCAACAATGCACAATTCAACACACACACACACATAAACAATATCGTTCTCTAACATTCTTCAACGTCATTCGTAATCGACGAAAAGAAATGGAAGAAATTGAGAAGGTACCTGTTGGCGTTGTTGTTTCGAAGGAGATTTCTGGAAAAATCTAGAGAACATTTTGGATTATGATGATGATCGAATCCAAGAGCTTTTGACTTTTGCTTCTTCCTACGCGAAGCAATTGTTTTGTATTGGGAATTTCTGTTTCTTCGTGGCTTCAGCTACTGTGTGACTCACCAGTATGATGTATCGTGCACAGATGCTATTTTCAGTTCTCTGATCAAAATATGGACGGTGATGCGAGATTGAAGGGGACACTTGTGGACCGTTTGATTTCAATCAAAAGGGAGTTTTCAAATCATTTGATTTTACTTTGACAAATGAACCTATATCTATGTGTTACTTTTTTTTATTACGGATGAATTAATCTATTTTGGAGTATATAGTTATCTCATCCAATAAATATTAATTTCAATAATCAATTCCTTAGATCTAAGAGATTATTGATTATCAGTGTGTTAATTTAATAAAACTATTCCATCAGCTTCATTTTTTTTCTCAACTTTCGAAATATTTTAGAAGGTGTAGATTCTTTTATTTTTTATCAAATATATTTTTATTAATTTGTTACTTTTCATCTCATATTTTCATTTTTCTCTTTAATATATAGTGTCTGCAAAAGTATTGACTTGTACAATACAAAATAAGTGTTAATATTGTAGTTAAATTGTACTAAAATGACACCAAAATTATGAATTAGTTAAGAATAAATGTCATTCCCTTGCTAATTTTGGGTAAGTTATGAAAAAAATTGAAGACATGCAAATAGAGGATTGAAGAGACAATTGTTTCCTCACAAATCCTTCGGGTGTGAACTTGGATTTTGCTTTTGGGTGTTGATTCGTGAGGGTTTATTTTTATGTATAGTTAAGTGAATTTAAAATTCATGTATTATTAGTGTAAAGTTTTTTACACTTTCAATAAATTATTTATTAGTATTATTTTTATTTGATAGCCAATAATATTTAATATATAAATGGAATATTTGTTTTCGTGTAAAAAACATTAAAATTGAAAACATTGCATACAATGTGTATAATTAGTTTGTGAATCTCTTCATTCTAAGTCTATGGGTCAGTTGGAAAACGTAATTCATTCCTGAAAATGAAAAGTTCCAGCTGTTTACTTGATTTAGGGGTTTTCGGTTAATGCCTACCAAAAATTAAAAAATGAAGTAAAAAAGTGCTAAAAAATTCAGCTTATGGGAAGTCACTGAATTATTATTTTCACACAGGGTATGCTCTCGACATCATAATCCTATTATAACTATGCTCTATTTGAAGTGTCTTATACTAAATTAGAAAAGGATGTACACGATTTACAATAATATATAAGTTTTAGACATTATTATTGTATCATTTATTATTTATATTTAATCATTCTTGACTCTCTAAAATAAGTAATTCAAATTAATAATATATATATAGCAGTATTATGATAACCAGACCAGACAATCCGACCAATCAGATTACTGACCAGACTTAAAAACGGCTCTAGTTTAAAATCTTAACCGAACATGGAGGTGGATCGCTTTGAACCAGATAAATTCTGGTCCGACTGCATTAAATTAGGTTAAACCGGAATAACCCGAAACATGAACCGGACAGTTCAATTAAAATTTTTAAAAATGGAACATTACTTTAATGTTTTTGTTTAATTTCATTCAAAAAATATGAAGATAAGTTGCTTCAACATGATTATTCATTATATAAAATTTGTATATATATATATAACTATATAATTATAGATAAAATTAATTAATTATATATGAAATCATCTGGTCTGACCGGATGGTTTAACTGTTTAAATCGGTTAAACCTAATACAAAACCTCTTCCGATTTGATATCCTGCTTGGATTTCACAACATTATAATATAATAATTATGTATAAATCATTATACTAATAGAAAATAAATATTACACTCGTTCTAAATTTTGTCATAAAAAATGTCAACATTTTTTATGTTGTAGATTCATTTTTCTTCAAAATAATGTTAGACACTGAATCATGGAAATGTAGGCACCATTAAGTGTAACATATGAACTTATCAGCAGAAAATAAAATATTGAACAAGTTTATTTGTGCTTGTATCAAAGCCTGACTGTACCACTATTCCTTGTCTGTATACTTTATTCATAGATTTTGATGGAGAATAACATATTATATTATGTGTATATATACTGATCGTAGAGAAAATGATATTATAATGTATGGGTTAAGAAAAAAAGATATATATACTGATAATATATGAGTTTTATATAATAATATTATATTATTTATCACTTATATCTAATAATTACTAATTTAAAAAAAAGTAATTTATTCATGATGCTGTTGAGCGTTGATGTGGATGAATTAAAGTGAGAGAGAAATAAGATTAGTTTAGGATAGGAGTTTGATATTTATGTACCAAGTGTCCAATAAATTCATATGATGTCCGAGAATTGTTTATCATTCATCTCTTATCTATCATTGATGATAAATATTTTGTATAAATAACACCAACTTGATGCAATGAATTTGTATGTAGTTGTCTTTTTCTCTTCTTTCTTTCTAGATAAGGAGTAATTCATTTTTTAATTTGTTTCTCTTCCATTAGAAAACAATGTATATACTTATAATGTATAAATAAATAATGTATAATATATTAACTATATATAAATTCTTACACTCTGTATCTATAAATATTACGATGGCAAAATTAATTCAGTTGCGCGATAATGAACTCCTGTACTATAGTTTTCTGGCGTGATGGTGACACATTTCCTTATTAATCTATGGATGGCTGGTCATATCAAAACAATCAACTCTATAAACATGTGTCAACAAGCTCTTGCATGAGAGCAATTTAAGCATTCTCCCTCTCTTCTCACATTCTATTGATATATATGGGTGCACATTTATTATCTTACACTTCGTATTATTTCATGTGTCATAATTTTATAATTGAATGAAAAAATATATTTAAAATAAAATTTAATTTTTAAGTAATTACTGGTCAATCATAAAGTTATGATACATGAAATAACACAAAATATAGGATAACTGGTGTACCATATATATATATATACGTGTATATACCCTTATGAAAGGCTAATAACTTTAAACATGTAAAATAATTGATTATCAAGAAATTTTCTTGTTGATCATTATAAAAAATTTCATATGTCAATTTATATTATTAAATAATTATTATAATCATATAAAATATTTTAAATAAAATATCAACTAAATAATATATTTTTTATTATATAAATAAAAAAACGTAAATTTTTATATAAAAATACGTGTACGGCATGAGAACCTTTAATTTTTTATAACCACAAGTTACTAACCAATTGATTAAAGAGAAGGTCATTGATTGTCTCAAGTTATTAACATCAATGTCACATGTAAGACAATTCTGTTATTATTCTAATAAAATTTTCTTTTTTCCAATAAAAAAGGTCACACCTAAGTTAATTGTTTTAAGAATCATGGGAATCAAATATTAAACTCCTTTAAATGTTTATACAAAGGATACACATTTATTAAACTCTTATACAATTAGATTATCACACAATATATTCATAACCATCTAAACTTTGTTGTTAGTTAATAATACAAATTAAAATTATTTTCAAGTTTAGTAAGGAGCGAACTATCCAACCGTCTCATCCCATCCTCAATAAATAAAATTGGCCAAATTCATATTGTTTAACAAAAATAAGAAACAAAGCATGTCAAAATTGACATTGAATATGTATATCTTATTTTATACAAGGAAATAAATAATTTGGTATTAGACCAAAAAAATGAATAGAAGAAAATATGGCAAATGGTTCCACGTGAATTGTCCTTTGCCTGCCATATTAGAAATTCTTACATAAAATCTAAGTTTTTTTTTCTTACACATAACATTATCAACACTACTGTGTTGGCATGCATTGTCATGTTTATAAACCACATTCATATTTTTTAGAATTAGGCATTTTGGTGTATGATAATTAGATGATATAAATTTTGAATACAACATATAACCCTTTGTGAAAACTATATTCGATTTTATCAAATTCGGAAATCTTAATTTATAATTCAGAAATTGTTATTTCTAGAAGATAAATATATAAGTAAATTGAGAACGCATCAAGAGGTAATCTTTCATGAATGGTTGAATATTTTTGGTTGGTGGATTTTTTATATGTAATGAGTTGTGGTTGAAACATTTATTGTTCTAGTTGTTACAAAATATTATTATATGTATTGAATGACATTTCCTAAATGTGTATGATTGACAAATGCTAAAGATATCATTCCTTTTTTTGAATGATACGTATTCAATGACATTTCTAGATGGTTATTACAAATGACAATGGGATTATTACACTTTTTTATTGTGATCAAAATATTAGCAAGTTCCTAAAGTGGGTAATGTAAGAGGAGGAGAATATTAATTTGCGATCTAACAGTTGTAGGAGGCATGAGTTGTGTTTTAGAATAGAGAATTGCTATAAAGAATGACAAATTAAGAATATTAATATGCTCAATTATTGAATTATCATTTATTCATTCATTTTATAAGTTTATATATTAACTATTATCTTAAATTCATACTTTTATGATGTCAATTATTCACATTTTATATATTTTATTTTGGAGAATTATAATATGTTTTTTGTATTGAGTATACTTTATATTGTACTTTTTATTGAAGATATTTTATATTATAATTTTTTGTTTTATTATAATGTTAGAGAGGTGATTAATATGTTGCTGGTAATTATATGATTATACGGTTTTTTTAGAAATTAAAAAGTTTAAGGGCAAAATAGAGAAATGAAATTGCATCATGGTAGTTACATCATGTTTTCTCTTTATATAGTGCTAGCATGTCGACAAATACTCTGTCTCTATCGACCCACATTCTTATTTTAGGATATTAAATTTGTATTTTTTATTTTGGAGAATTAGAATGTTTTTTATTAGATATATTTCATGTTCTAATTTTTCTATTTATTATAATATCTAACTTAAGGTAAAATATATTTATTATAGTTATCTAGGATTGTATGATTTTACTTTAAAAATAAAAAATATTAAGAGAAAAATAAGAAAATAAAATCATGGTGGTAGTTATTTTAAGTTTGACTTTATATATAATAGTGTGTACATACACTTTGTGTCTGTTGGTGAACATTGTATAATACTATGTATTCAATTTTTATATATTTTATTTTTTAGAATTAAAATGTATTCGTTGTGTTTGGTGTACTTTATATTATATTTTTATATTTATGATAATGTTAAATTTAAGGTCAGATCGTTATATGATTAATTAATATGCTGGTAGTGGTTATTTAAAATTATATGTTTTTTTGTAAAAAATAAATAATATTAAAGACAAAACAAGAAGTGAAAATTAAACCATTATGAAAGTTACACCGTGTTTTGTCTTTATATATAGTATAAATTATAGAAATATAAATATATAGTATAGAAATATAAATATAATGTATAATATAATAAAAACAACTATTCAAATTTTATATATTTTATTATAGAAAATTATAATATTTTTTGTATTAAATATATTTTATATTGTATTTTTTATTGGCGATATTTTACATTACAACCTTTTGTTTTTTATTATAACTAGCGTGTCGACCGGCACTCCGTGTCGGTCACCCACATTCTTATTTTTTGATATAATATGTATGATCTTCATATTATATTATTTAAGAAAAACAATTTAAATATAATAGTGCTAAACTTAATAAAGAGTGAAGATTTAAGAAGATAATATGTGATAATTGATATGATATACATAAAACTTATGTCAATTTCTCATTTTGTGCCTATTGGGTGGAGAAAGATAGAAGATAGAAATAAGAGAATGTATGAGAGATTAATGATATTAAATTATTAAAATAAAAAATGAAAGTAATATGTGAAAATTTATAATAGTTATTAAAAATATAAAGGGTAAGTTTGAAATATAAAAATTATACCATGAGTTATTCCTTATTTTCCCTTTATTAATAGTATATATATAGATGATAGAGAAGTGTTAATATGTTGGTGATTTTTACATATCTTAATTAAAATATACTAATCTAGATTAATTGAAAATTCAACTTATATTACATATTATTATATGTACACTTTGTTCCAAATATTCATTCACTGTGTCACAGACACATTTCTTTCTCTCTCACGTTATCATGGCCTCTTCTTCCTCTTCTGCTCAAAATCAACAACACCAACCCTTTCCAAACCTCTACGGCGGCGCCACCTCAGCTCCTCCGCCAACTCCGTCGACCAATCTCAACGACGACAAAAACATGTTCTCCACTTCCGCCGCCGCCGATACACTCTCCCACTTCCTCAACCGTCTCCCACCCAATCTCTCCCTCCCCACCAAACGCCGCTCATCTCCGACCATCACGTGTCCTCCCTCCTTCTCCCTCTCCCTCTCCTCCAACGAAGTCCTTTCCTCCGTTTCCAAACTGGGTTTCGCTCAACTCACCGATCATTCAATCCTTTCTGAACTCGCTAACTCGGCCGAGTCAGAAGCACTCGCCCTATTCGAACTTTCTAGAACACAAAAGGAATCCCTCATCCCAAAAAATAACTGGCCTTTTGGTTACGAACCAGGTGAAGACGACGAAGAAGATGAGAAAAGACACAAGGACTCGTTCCGGTTTGACTCATCGTGTACGACCGAGTCAAGTGAGTTGGAGTTAACTTCTCTGCGTGAATTCGCACGTGCGTTGGAGAAGGTAGGGATTAAGATAATAGATTCATTAACAGATGCTATGGGTTTGGAGAACCCGGTTGGAGATGACCCGACCCGGTTCTGTTCTATTATATGGGTTTCGGAGTGTGTGAATCAACCCGGGAATTTATGTGGGTTTTACCCGTTTATTGTCGGGTTGCAGTATCAGTTACGGTGTCAGAAGTATTCGTTGCTGTCGGATTCGGGATGGGTTTCTGTGTTGCCACACGTCGACTCCATCTTGGTCACTGTTGGTGATATTGCTCAGGTTTCATTTCTTATTTTTTCGCTGATTCTGTGAATTATTAATATCATACTTTTATTGGTCGGAGAAGATATTAATACTAGAAAATACGGCAATGAAGTGTGGTATATTGGTGTAGTGTGTCTTATAGAGATAAATGTTTAATTCCTAAGAACAAATACTTGTTAAAAGAAACAACTATATTCTCGAAAGTAATTAGTTTATTATCTATAGGATATCATTGGTTGTAAAAAAAAATTGATTATGGTGATTTGTTCATTTGAATGTAAGTTACCTCTTTTGCCCGTGTCTGTATATTTCTAGATTAAAACTTAAAAGACTAAAGTAAACAAGTACTGGCATGTTAAGTGTTGCTTTGCGATTTCAACTTAGGATGCATTATTTATCTGATGAGGTCCTTTTTAAGTGGTTGGGTCACACGATAAATGAGAGAAATGTTATTTGTGTTGGCATTCTTATTCGTATATTGATCTAAAGAATGTTCTTTTATACTTTAAATGAATAATAACTAAGTTTTTTAAAGGATTGAGAATATTTGCAATCTTATATTATTGATACGGTGTCAGTTGTCACATGCAAAATCTGAGTGATGCACAGATAATTTGTGTTGGGACCGCAATATAGCAAAGTAGGCCACGAGGTGATGCAGATTGCAGACTTTGGTTTTACTTTTTAATATACAATTTATTTATTTAGAGGGGTATAAGTAATTTTGTTAAATTTCCATGAAAGATCTTTATATTCAATGAAAAGTGTTTTGAAATTAAAATAAGATGTTTAGAATATTTTAAAAATGACAATACCAAATAACATCTCTCTCATCTGTCGTGTGACAAAATATAAGCCTTTTGTAAAAAAATATATTCCATTTTATCAAATAAGTATGAATAGGACAATTTATTAAGAGGAAAAGTGAAGTTGATGAATTGAATAGGAATTGGAAGAAAAACCATAATGTGGTTGGAAAAAAGAAATACTTATTTTGTAAAACAAGTAAATAAGAGTTTATTAATTCGACAGTCTTGTAGAAAATAAATTCTTCACATAATTTCCCATCATATATTTTTACAAGTTTATTAAGGCTAGCAATTAAAGGGTAAGTTTGACACAATGGTAAGATTTTGTTGTTTAATGACCACGAGTTTGAAAGTTGGAAACAACCTCTCCACTTGCGATATAAGACTACGTACATATATTCTCCTTAGATCCTATTAAGTAGGAGCCTCGTACCTTGAACGGTCTATTCAATTATTAAGGGAAGCAAGTTAATCCTTATGAGTTGAGAGGCTTGTATTGCATATTTGCATGACTAATGAATTAGGCAATTACTATATAGGTGTGGAGCAATGGCAAGTTAAAGAAAGTGAGAGGAAGACCTATGTGCATGGTGGGAGATGAAAATGATGCACCCTACATAACAATGTCATTGCTTATCACTCTTCCTACTGAGACCAATGTTGCTCCACTTCTTCCTAAGGCAACAATTGGCAACATCAGCATCAATGACCAAAATGAAAAAGAAGAAGAAGAAGAAGAAGGTAATAATGGTGGTAATGGAGAACTAGAGAGAGTGTTTAACTCTTTTGATTTTGAGGACTATGCTTGGAGAATCTACCATGAACGTCTCTATTTGAAAGATCCACTAGATAGGTACCGTATTACATAAAAGTTAGATAATGATAATAATGTTTTATTTTATTTGTTTATTTTTCTAGCTATTTGTGACTTGGTGTGAGGTTTATTTAGTAATCTTAGTCTATAGTAAGCTTTAAATTTTAGGTGGTGGAGAAAAAAGGAATTTAGAAGTGAGTGGACACATTGAGATGAGATATATGTGCTCCATTTATTTATTTGACTGATTTTGTTGAGTTTATGAACACAGTCAACGATTATTACTTGGATTTTTTTATATTTAGAATCTGATTTTCTACCAATAACTCTTGGGTTCAACCTTGGAGGTAGTTCCTTCAGTTGAATGATTATTGATATAGAGGAGAAAGATGTTTGATAACGATATAAATTATTTTTGAATAGATATTAAGATTAACGAATAATCTCACTACCATATTATTTTCGAATCTGAACAAACAAGTTTAATATTGGATAATCCTTCAATAGCATGAAATTTGGAATCATATCTAGCTTCATAACTTATGAGGGGCTTTAAGTTTCAGTGTTTGGTTGCTATATGTTTTTTGATTTGGAGCAGGAGCTATTAATAATAAGGTAAAAATTAAACAATCCAAGTTATGGTTGGAAGTAATAACAAATGTCATTTTTTTAATGTTCTAATAGTTAGTACTCTTTCTTCTTAATCTCTGTGGTAGGTGTTTTGTTTTAAGTTAGAAGAAAAACTTAGATACCAATTTTAATATGGGGTGCAGCACAACGTTAGGAGTCAATTTTGTTGCATTGTCCCAAATCTTCTTATGTCAATAAATCATGTTATATTAATTAAAAAACTAAATATTAATTATTAGTTTTGTTTTTGTTTTATTATCCTTGGGTGCAAAAACAATATTTGATATAATACATCTCTTTTTAGTTTTTTGTTTCTTGTCCTCAACTTTGTCACTCACCTATTCATTAGCAATGCCAATTTTAGTTTCCCCAATCTGCCCTTTTCATTAAGGCAACTAGGGTGCATTAATTGTTTGTGGTTTATGGCAATTCAATTTGTGCATTAGTAGCTAATAAAAAAGAATCTAACTTATTGGTTTTGAAATTATTTTTTGGAATTGAATTATTCGCTATAATTTTTTGGTACTATCAAGAGTATCTATTATCCTTTTTGTGTAAGGAACTAATCTCTTTCGGAATTCGTTGTTACACCTCTCAACAAGTATCACTTTCAAGAATCAAACACTTGATTTTTTGGTCGTCCTGTGATCTAATGAAACACTGTACTACTAGACAAAAATTTTGTTGGTGATTATTTGCTATAATTGACATAGAGGATACTGACATTCATTTTGTAACATTGGTAGAATCTTCTATAGTTATTGGATCAGCAGGGGTGTAGCAGCCTTATGTGTTTAGATGATAATATACGCCCAATAACTAATTGATCCAACGCAGGATCAACAGAAAACAGATCATAACACATGTTTTAAATATTTATTCACTCATAAATTATTTGTAATTCAAAAAATTCACAAATTCAGATCGATTATAATTCAAATTAAAAATTACATTTAAGTTAATGGACATCTAAGGCCCTGTCCTGTTCAAAATCAATTTTCAAAATCAATTTACAAAATCATACTAAGGGAAATCATGTGCATAGATCTTTGTAAAATCAATTTGAAAAGTCATATGCGTATATTTTTTAATTTTGACATTTCAAATAAGATATAATCTTGATATATCACAATAACAACTATTCTCACTGCTTATAAATCTGTACACAGACAAAAAAAAAACTATAAAAAAAATGCAACCAACGAATCTTCATTGGACATAATAGTTGTGTAATTATGCATGAGTCCTAGCGCATCCTATGGTTGTACCTGCTCCAACTATTGGACTTGGACCCCATTGATTTAATTTGCTATGTATCTTTTCCATTGCAAATATTCCTTTGTTTATTTCTCATCCATCAATTCATATTAGGTGACCATTTTATTTATATTTATCTAAGGGTTCGTTAATATTTTGAGGATCAGCATGTTTGGTTTTTACACTTGGTGATGCCACCAGTTAGCTAATTTGATGTATACATCTTAAGGATTTAATCAGATCTTTGGTTTTGATGCTTTTAGAAGTTTCCCTTTCATACTGATATAAGCTGTTTATTTATATATATTATTTGTCTTCGATGCAAAGGCTTGCCAACAAGGTAATTATCATAATTATGTTTATATTTTCTTCATGCAGAATGTGTAATGTTACGTTGGAATTTTCCTCCTATGTCTCTTTGTAAGCTGGGATTTGAAAATACACTTGTAAAATAATTTTAAAACCTTTCATTTTTATTCATTCTATTCCAAAACTCAATTCACAAATAGAACTTTAAACAATATTTAGGATCGTGACTATAACAATGCTTCTGGTAAAATATTTAAGATTCAATTGTAGAGAATTAAAGGAAGCAACTATAAACAATCTTCCATTCATGTATGTGCCAATCATGGCACCCAATATATAATCAATCTCCAATTATTATATAAGCTAAATAATGGAAAGTCTATAGCATATAATCAATTTTGAAGGTGATTTTTTTAAAAAAATTCTTAATGTCAGACTGTAATGGTTTTGATTAGGTCATATAAAAGAAAAAGAAAAATACCATAGCCACCTTAATAAGTTTAAACAAGATTTATAGAATCAAACCCTGATGTTCGATTTATTACTTGACGACAAATCGTACACTTTCAGTAGTACACACATTAGCGTTCAAGTGAACTTGTGAAAACTTACACAACACTTTGTATGACCATAAAAAAAACATTACCTCCTGATCTGAAATTGAAAGACAACAACATTGTGTCCACCAAAGTGCCTTAGAACAACCACACCTTCCACCCTTTCAAGTGAATGAGACTGCTACCAGCTTTGAAGCCTTTGAGATCACTCATTTATATCTCCCTCTCTCACGTATTCTCTCAATAACAACAACATACTCAAAGTGGTTGCCAATGTATCATAGTGAGTTAAATATAGGGAAAAAAATACAAGATAAAATATAATACTTGGTTGGTACTTGGTACAACCTCATATGGATGTTGATTTTCTAAATAAGATTTTGAGTTATTAATGAATTGAAATTACAGAATTAACCATAAAGATGTAACCTTAACCATTGATTTAGGATCATCAATAATTTAGTGGCCAATATAATTACTTGTAGATACTTTTTGTTGAAATTGATAGAAGATGTGTTACATTGATTAAGTTTATACTTTATACATGGGTTGATAAGTGAGAAAGACAAGTCTCCCTGCTACACCAAATAGTCTTTCTTTTTCACCATCTTCTTTCCTTCTTTCCTTCAAAGACAATACCATTTCACCTAACCACAATTAAACTAACACAACCTAATAACACTTCTTCTTCAACTTTCTTTGAAATGTCTCTCATTTCTTGTTCTATATTTCTACCTCTTTTTTCTTCCTCTTTCTTCATCCCTTTTTCTTATTCTAATATAACACTTCTTTTCTCTCTTTCCCATGCAGCCTTTTCGTCGTAAGACTCCTCTTTTCAACTCAGAAACAGGAGCAATAATAATGAAGGGTCGAAAGAACAACAACATCTCTATTTTTGTTGTTGTTTTCTCTATTTTCCTCTTTGGGATCTTCATGTACAATGAAGATGTTAAGTCCATTGCTGAGTTCCCATTTTCAAAGCCTAAAGCACAAGAAATCCAAGAAGGTGGTGGTAAATCAAAACACGTTGAGCCTGTTGTTAAAAGGGGTTCGAGGAAAGAAGTGTTGGAAGAAGAAAGCGTAATTTTTGAAAGGGATGCAAAGAATAATGATGTAGTTGGAGATGAAAGTGTCACAGTCACACTTTCAAAGAGCTCAAGAGGTAAACTTGATAAAAGTGAAGGTGGTGGTGAAGAAGATTCTGATGAAACACAAGAAGTGATTGGTTTGGAAACTGTTGTGGATGCAGAGAAAGAGAAAAAGAAGAAGAAGAAGATTGAATTTCCAGTTATGGTAGAAGAAGATGAAGAAGAAGAAGAAGATGAGGTTGTTGAGGTTCCACCAGAAGATTGTGACTTGTTTAATGGGAAGTGGGTTTTTGATAACATGACACATCCTTTGTATAAAGAAGATCAATGTGAATTTCTAACTTCTCAAGTTACATGCATGAAGAATGGAAGACCTGATTCTATGTATCAAAATTGGAGATGGCAACCAAAAGATTGCTCTTTACCCAAGTAAGCAAAATTTGTTCTTTCAATTTCCATTTTTTGCCTTCAATCTCCTCAATATTGATTTTAGATGATGTTATTGATTGTATTGTTAAGGTTCAACCCAAGACTGTTGTTCCAGAAGATTAGAGGGAAGAGGCTTATGTTTGTTGGAGACTCACTGAATAGGAATCAGTGGGAATCAATGGTTTGTATGGTCCAATCAGTGGCTCCTCCAGAGAAAAAGACATGGTACAAGAATGGTTCTTTAGCTATTTTCAAAATTGAGGTTAGTTTTTCTTCTTTTTTTTCTCTGGGTTTTCAAGTAGGGAAAATATGTCAAACTCTTTTGCATCATCATCATGATAATTTGCCATAATGATTAACCACAAGCATAACATAATAATAATAATACACTAGTGGAGTACCATTATTCATTTTATAGTGTAAATTGGTGATATAAAAGGGTCTATATATTTATCTTAAACAATAAAAAAGTACTATCATTTTCACTAGTTATTTGTTTATGACCCTTATGAGAGACTACAATGAATGTGAACTTGCAATAAGAATCATTTTCTGAATTAATGGTGGGCCACTGAATTTGATAAATATTGCTGGCACGATCTGGCTTTAGAAGATTGCATAAATTTTGTGGTAGTTAAGAAAGGACATGTTATATCAATGGGTAAGGTGGACCATTGAAATATTTATTGCTTAGGATTCACTCCAATGATGAGATATATTATAGCAATTTGTGTATTTGTGCAGGAACCTAACTACATTACTACAGTAGAGTTTTATTGGTCTCCATTCCTTGTAGAATCAAATTCAGATGATCCAAATATGCATAGCATATTGAACCGAATAATCATGCCTGAATCTATTCATAAGCATGGTGTAAATTGGAAGGATGCAGATTACTTAATCTTTAACACCTATATATGGTGGATGAACACATTCAATATGAAAGTCTTGTAAGCACTATATTATAAACTCTATTATTATCCCATTATTTTTTCTCTTTTTGTTTATTGAGGTTGCTTATTTTTCAAGCAAATTCATGACACTTTTTTATGTTATTGTCTTGTTTGTGGTGGGTGTGATGAAATAGACGTGGGTCATTTGATGAAGGGGCCACAGAATATGATGAAGTAGCTAGACCAGAAGCATATGGAAGAGTATTAAAGACATGGTCAAAATGGGTGGATGATAATATTGACCCAAATAGAACTAAAGTTTTCTTCACCAGCACTTCCCCTCTTCATATCAAGTAATTTCCAAATCTTTAATTCATGATTTTTCACATATAAAAACCTAGCAATAATATTATTTGTACACTAAACATAAAAAAACACTATCCACTGACATCTTATCTTTATGGAAAGAAAAAGTGAAATGACAGAATTGAGCATTTTTTGTTTCTTACCTTAAAAGGTGTCATGTTTAGTGTGCATATAACATTGGTGTAAAGTATCTAATAACATGGGTGGTATTATCACTTTAGATCTTTGGTCATTTTGTTGGTGACCCATTAGTATTATTTTTTTATTTTACTTTTGCAAAGTTTATAGCTTACTAAACAATTATGAATACTTTTGCACATTGACCATGTTTGAATTCATGATATATAATTAACCATATGATTTTGTAGGAGTGAAGATTGGAACAACCCAGATGGCATAAAATGTGCAAGGGAAACTACTCCAATTCTAAATATGTCAACCCCATTAAATGTAGGCACAGATAATAGACTTTTTGTGATTGCAAACAATGTGACACAATCAATGAAAGTGCCAGTGTACTTTGTTAACATCACAGCAATGTCAGAGTTAAGAAAAGATGCACATACATCTGTTTACACTATTCGACAAGGTAAAATGTTAACTCCAGAACAACAAGCTGACCCAACAACCTATGCAGATTGTATACATTGGTGTTTACCAGGATTACCTGATACTTGGAATGAATTTCTTTACACAAGAATCATCTCTCAATCTTGATCAATAACACATATTTTTACACTACTTTTATTCTTCCTTTTACTCTTTATCTAATTGTTTTTATTTCTGATCTTCCCTTCAAGGCCTCAGTTTTTGTTGTCTCTCAAATTTTGCAATTTTTCTTGAGTCATTTTGTATTAGTTTTTCTAGGTCAAGTTAGTCGAATTCAAAAACCTGAATTGTACAATGTATACTTGAAGAAGAAAAAATAAAGTAATTACAAGATGTATCCCACAATGCATTATTAGTTTTGTAAGCCAATCCAAATCCCTATGCTCTCTGCATTTCAGAGTTTATTTTCATTTTTGTATAAATGTATGGCTCGATTTACTTTCCAAGTTTAGTTGTGAAAACTTTAAAGTCCAAAATATTGGCATCTTGATGTTACATATGCTGATGTGGAAAATTGTATGACAAATGCTATGAAATAATCATTTTAGAATACATCTAATTTTGACACAGATATTGATGGTTGATCCCATAATCCTTTAAAAAATGACCAAACAAAACCAGCTTGTGATCACATAATATATTTGAATACTAAAAATAAGGAGATACTACTATAATTGCTGAGAATTCAATGATACCAAAGTTTACAATGTAAGAAGCCTCCTGTAAAGAGATTTTTTACCTACTTATTGATGAACACCCTCATTAAAATATTGATCAACTCATTATATGTTGCATAGTAAACTTAAAAATTGCAGCTAGTGCTCATCAATATTTGCTCTATGCATTCTCAGAGAAAGTAGTTCCACAACACAAGATGGTTAAAACAACATAATCATAACTTCACTAAGATCAAAATGCATATACACTTAAGTACCAAGCTTCCATTGGCCTATGATCAGGATAAACATCTATCTATCTGGCTAATAGCATTGATATGAGTTCTCGGAAAAGACAGACGCAACAACGGAATTGAAGATGACGACGTGAGCATGGGTTTGACTCTATCGATAGTTGTCTTGACTATGGATGAAGCTGGTACATCAAACCACTGAAGGAACCAAGAAAGAAGTATTGAACGTTTATCAGAGGATTCCCCATCAGGCCATTTCCCCATTTTCAAATATTGATGAAAATCATCCTTCAATGGCTGGGAACAATTTAGAAGCTCTTCCACCTGCTTCCTTAGAGAACCAACAAACGTTGATTGCACAATTCCTCCTTTTGAAGCACATAACTTTCCAGTCATCAATGCCTCGATATAAATCAGAGCAAGCTGCAAACACATTATTAGCATTAAGTCATGGACATGCTTATACAAGGTAATCTACACCATTATGAAGCGTGGAGAGGGTCAAAGTAAGCAGATTGCAGGTTTATGCCCCTTAGTGGAGAGGCAGTTTATACGACTTGAAAGCATGACCACTAGGTCACTGGCAAACAACTTCACCGTTACATCAAGGCTCCCCTATGCAGATGCTCATATAGTCATTACTGATCAGACTGAATAAGTAAAATTTATTTCATTCGATAAATCAATCACAAATAGATCGACAAATGAGCATAATTTAACTCATCCATAGCAAAACATGATAGCTGATGTTTAACTGAGATGCATTACGGGAGTAACTATCCTCAATCATCAATATTAAGCTTGTTAATAGAAAATTGAGTTTGATGATTGAGGATAGTTACTCCCGTAATGCATCTCAGTTAAACATCAGCTATCATGTTTTGCTATGGATGAGTTAAATTATGCTCATTTGTCGATCTATTTGTGATTGATTTATCGAATGAAATAAATTTTACTTATTCAGTCTGATCAGTAATGACTATATTAAGCTTGATACTATAAATAAGTCAGGCTCAAATTACATAGCCTTCATATTCTCACGTGTATGTATGTATACAAACACTCACTTGCGTGCACATGCACTGACCACTCTTAACTTAGAATATTTATAGTGCTCTTTTTTAGTGATCAAGTGCAGATTAGTACAATAAGCTGTGCACGATTTTTTAAATTTTTTATAGGCAAACATTTTTTCCCACAAAGGGCAGGGGGATCATACTTCCGGGGGTTTGAACCATTTTGTATCATATTCATGTTCATTGTAGTAATGTTAGTGTTCACTAAATTCACACCAAAAATAGTCAAGCTAAGAACGAGTTAAATGAACCAAACTCAAGCTTTATAACATCAAAGCAAGCCCAAGCTTTAAATCTTGCTCATTTTAGTCAATGGGGCAATGGGCCAAGCTTAAGTCGTCTATTTTTCTCGTAACCCAAGTCTTTTTCAAATGCTTAGCTTTACTAGACTCATTCAAACCCCTAATATGCTTTGGCTGTTTGCTAGAAGACCCTCCACGATAAAATATGCCTAATGGCTAGGCTCTCTAGCCAGCTTTAACTGTGCCTTAAGCTTTAACCTTAAGATCCTAATAAAGTGATTAAAAATTGGCGAATGCCAGGTATGACTGAATCAGAGAAAGATACCAGAGAAAGAATACAGCTATATATGTAAAGAGCTTAATGTAAAAACCACTTCAAAGACAGATACCAGAGAAACTGTGAAACTCACCTTAAAACCCGATATGGAAAGTGAGTCACCAAAAACAATGGCACCAGTACCAACTTGATTAACCATTGCTTCAACTGTAGTGTATAATGACAAATAGACCTGCATAATAAACCAGCAACAAATGTATTATCAAAACCTCCAAATTTGAAAAATGGAAGAACAGATTAGCTGAATGTTTACAGCAAGCATAGAACGTGTGTTATGTGGGTGGGGGGAGTGCCAGAGTAGCATATCTTAACTGTTGGATCATGCATGTCTTGTCTCACAATAAAGAATAAAATTCTGATCAGAAGTTTACATTATGCAGATCATTGTCATAATTATTACTATTCTATCTGTAATTTAGCATGTAAGATTAGAGTCAAATAAGTCATTGACTATATATTTTAGTTATGAATAAGCAATTAAACTGTAATTTGGCATGTATAATCAACATGAGCAAACTCGTATTCAATCGTTGGTATGGTGAAAATCACATCTTATAAGTTATTCACCAATGATAATGTGCAAAATCTTACGATGCATCCAATGATATCAGACTTCCATGGGAATCACAGAAGTAGCTTAAAGAATGTAATATGTATGTATGGTAACAAGCAGAATCTAAGTTTTTAAATTGGGCCGTATAATTTATTTAATTAAGAAAGTATACAAATCATAAGTGTAAGTACACTTGCCTGTAAAAGAGCTGGTCTATCCTTGCTCACACACTCAAATAATACTTGCAAGCAGAAGTCCTTGAAATCAACATCAGATCTGCAAGTAAATTTCATTAGTTTATTTAGATATTGCACCATCTTTAGTTGTAGCATCTATGTTTCATCATCTATGATCTTCGATATGAATCTGGAAATAACAGAATATAAATGGTTTGCGAGCCTGAAAAGAAAACAAAGCCCCTCGAAAGCAATCTGTCAATCAGGCATCTGTAGTTAATTATGATGCGAAGATAGATGAAGGCGACCTCACCCTTGAGAATACTTTCAGCATGCAACATGCTGTAATTTTTCAAAAAGTAAGGCATGGCTAAAGATTATATGATCTGATCAGTAAGAGTAAAACTCAATACTACACAAAATACATTTTCTAGAATTTTGTAGCATGGATGAGCAGTCAGGATTATTATATGTTCAGTGTTTAATTTTTTTAATTCTCGGCAGTTAGAGGGGTTATATGTATATGAAACCCTTGCCACTATTCTAATAAAAAAATTAAAGAAACTTTTCATAAATGAAACAAACAGGATGAAATACTAAATATATAACAACCAAAACGGATCCAAGACAAGGGATGGAAAGTAATATAGAAATGCAGGCTTACCTGTTATGCCAGGAGGGGTCACAGCAAAGTTGTGCAAAAGCAATCAAACTGGGATCAGATGAGAAGGTACCAACCAACTGATCAACTGTAACAGAACCAGGTCCACTATGGATATTGGTGGTTGTATCAGATGCTTTTGAACTTGTCAGGCCAAACACCTAGGTAAAGAAAAAATTAATATGGGTGTATAATGTTTGTGCAAACTTGTACAACAATATCAAATACTATGCAAGTTCAACCTTGTGCATTGCCCGTGACAGGAGTGACTGGCAACCAATGGGATCATCAACATATGAACAAGCTCCAACTTTTCTCTTGATATAAAGAACACCAGAGTTAAATGGATTATTCTTGTCCTCAAAATTCCACCAAGGTTTATCTGTTATTAAATGCATAATTTGGGGTTAACATTTAAAAAGAATATGATTTTAAATGTCTCAAATCAATATAGGATCATATCAACAGAATAATCATTTATGTTCACCTTCAGGAGCAAAGTCTATTACTTGAGGCCAGTAGCGAGGCCCACAAACACGTATTCTTTTCAACTGCAACCATCAAAGCAAAACAAATCAGATTTACAAATACTTTTCTCTAATCCAACAATAAGAAATATATTTGTACCACAAAATCATTTATGAACCTCCACAAACAGCTTATGCTTGTAGGAAAGATGGTTCATGAGATAATATAGCGTCGATGACCACATCTGAGTGATCAAGAATTCAATCCATGCCAACCCATTCTTCTGAATTAAAAGTTTAAAATCAGCACATGGTACAGTGGGATTTTGTTTCTCCACACTTCAAGCCCAAAGGACTTCTCGTGTGAGGGGTGTGCTAGATATAGAACAATTCATAAGCTATACCTGACAGCTTATGCTTTCGGGAGAGATGATTCATGACAAGATTCATTCCAAAATCAATCAAATTGAAGTTAACTCAAGGGGAAGAATTGTGAGCCAAAAAGTACAAAGTATGCAAGACAAAATGAACAACCCCAAAGATTTCATTCATAGACCATTTAGACTTACAATAGCTCGCTCTGGCAGAAGGCAAGGGGTAACCTCGCAAAAGCTAGATTCTGCATAATGTTCAGTTTCTCTGACTGTGACTTCAAGAGGAGCATAAACAGGCAGACCTGTGTCAACATCTACCGTCTGAATCCATCGCGCCTCTGTTGCAAGGACATATAGATGGCGAAATGCCTGCAGAAAATTTTCGTAAGAAGAATGTAATTTCAAATAATACAACAACTACTTGGCCTTTTCCCGCAAGAGGTGGTCGGCTACATGAGTCAGATGATGTCATAACGCCCATCATTAATGAAGTGATTTGAAATCTATAGACAAACCATTTATCAGTAAATTATTCTTAATAATTTTGCCTATATTTTTTCTTGATCTCTATCTACCTCAAACTATTGGGATGACGTCTATCTGCTCTATTTATCAGTGCTTCCACAGAACTCACACTCCCAAACCACCTACGGGCGAGATTTTACTATCTTTCCTACAATAGGTAATACCCTAACTTCCCTCGAATGCATTCATTCCAAATCCAGCTTATTAATTTTAAAGAGTTAAGTTACAAAAAATCTATAAGCATTTATCTCAGGTCCAGCAATCTAGTATACCTGAAGGTGGCATCTGTTATCATTTGGACCAGTAGGCAAGCGTGGATATAGAGTAACGAGCAAAGCAGCAATGGAACTGTTGTTTGTGGAAAATGTTCGCATTCCGCCGCCAAGAAACAAGAAGCCAATAGCTAAGCTTACCTAAAACAGGAGGTTTGTATAACACAAAATTAGAATAGCTACTGAAAAAAGCTAACCAATAAACTAAAACTTAAAACAAGAAAAAATCAGGCATACACAAAATTTTGCATGAATATAGGTAATGTGAATAAAATTGTTTTTCCAAATGTAAGTACCGGAAGTATATGAAACTTAAAATTGGTTTTATGATAATACCATTATAACATGAGCTATCGGATTCTCCAAAATGCCCCATCTTTTGATGTTTATATGCACACATGCATGAGCGGAAGATACATTTATGTACATGATATTACATGAGCAAGACATAGCTAAGGCACAAGTGCTAACACCCATCATAGCAATCCAATAGGGGGTCAAGAGGGACTTATTTTGAATACCTACATGCACACATACATACATACATACACACATGCATGACAAATTCTAAACTATTAGGCCTTTGGCATAATGATATTGGTCCATTTGCCACCACCTATCAGCAACCGCATGAAAATTTAAGTTCCTGCTTCTCATATATCTGCAGCTTCTTTTTTTAATAAAAAAGAAAAGAAAGCTGGTAGAACTTACTGCCATCTGAATACCATAACTAGACTGTCCATCTGCACAATTTCTACTCCTTAGGAATCTCAACAGTCGTAAGGTCTGTAAATGTCCAGACCCAGCCATAACCTGACATGCAAAAGTTTAAGCATAGAATTTTAGCCGCAATCCTAATCTCCAGTTAGTTGACATTGGAAAGAAGGGGGAAGCAGGTACCACAGATAGAGAAAGAACTATAAGATGAAGGCATGTCTCCAATGTGGGCCGATCAACATAGCGAGAAAGTCCCTTTGGGAAAACCTTTCCACTTGTTGGGGACACAGGCTTGATCTGCAAGATAAAAAATAAAAAATAACGAAATTTAGAATCAATCACTCAACACGCAAGGAAGTCTTGGACAGCATAGTTCGATGGACTGACCTCATTAAGAAAGTATACAGCAAATTCATAAAGTAACTCCTGTGCATTTCCATTTCTTGTTCCAGCAAATACCAGCCCTAACATGATTAAGGAGAACAAGTTTCAAGATAAAGATGAAACTGCATCACAACCACTAAGTGGCTCCTACAAGTGCTTCTAGCAAGGAAGTAAAGATAGAAGAAACATATGCTAATAAAATATCAACAAGGACAACAATATCCAATGAGGATGTTAAGTGCTAAAATTCCGCTGATAAAAAAACAGTGCTAAATTTCCACAATGGTTGGGTATATGAACAAAGAGGCACTTATAATGATTTGAGGAACCCTCCCACTACGAGCTTGCATTTGGGGTATTTAGGTAATAACAAAGAATTTATTTAGGTAATAACAACATACAGGAACAAAAAAGAATTTTCAGTTGTATGATTAACTCTGGAATAAAAAAAAATTTATTTAGGTAATAACAACATACAGGAACAAAAGCCAGTAGCCCAAAATACTGGTAGAAGCGCTATGCTAAATTCATTATTAAACGAGTGTGAAAGAACAAATAGAACTTTACCAAGAGATATACAAGCTCCAGCTACTATATTAACATAAGCTTGTACAAAAGCCTCAGCATCCATATCATCAATGTCATTGCCATCAACTCCAAGGCCTTCTACACCACATCTTACAACTTCAGGAATTTGAGAAAAAACCCAATCTTTTGAGGGATGAACTCTACAAAAGAACATGCAGCCATCAAAAGAGTGACAGACATATCCAAGCAAATTGTTGCAAAAACATGAAGAGGCCACCACAAACCTGCTCCACATTATTAAATTTCGAGCAATGACACGGAGCATTATGAAGTCAGGCCTCACATATTGCAGATCAAAACATGTATTTGGAATTGAGAGCCTAGACACAATAGCCTCAGATTCTGTCTGTCAAAAGAATACAGTTCAGTGCCACAAAGACTCCATAGAAAGTTGGGTATGCCATATTCATGACTGACCTCAGTGTTATATGCTTAGAAAATGGGGAAAGAATAATAAATGTTGCATAGAAAATGTAGTGTCATATAAAAAGGAACATGAAAATCTTCTAGATGATGTATTAACAAGGACCGGAGGGAACACAATGACTTGGGCAATCCTCCCTCCTTGAGCTAGCTTTTGGGTGGTAGTTAGACCCAATTATACTAACAGAACAAGTGATCTAGAGTTTGATCCTTGGCACTCTATTCTTATGGATAAAATTTAAATTTAAGCACATGGTAAAAATGTGTCTTCCATTATCCTTGCTTCAAGCCCAAAGGGCTCTTGTGTGAAGGGGCGTTTTAGAATTAAACATAATATAACCATTCATGTAGCTTTAACCTAACAACTTAAGCTTTTGGGAGAGTTGGTTCATAACACGATCTCTAAAGGTAAAAAATTACTTAAAAGTTTCAGTAGATAAACAGGCTACTTGTTGACATATCCACTATTTCTTGTAGAGTGTGTTCCAAGGGAGTACCTTCAAAAACATCAAAGCAAGAGCAATGGTAGCTCCAGGTGCAGTGACATCAATATTAACTGATGTCCCATCCATCATCTACAACAAGAATTTGAGATGAAAGAGAGTTTAAATTAATTATACGGGAGTGAGTAGGCCATAAAATGTCTAACAATTTTATTTAAGTTGTTTCATTATGGAGAAAATGATAAAGAAAATAACAAAGAATACACAAACTGAATTCACTAAACCTGTGCAGAACCACGATTTTCATCCATTGAGATTGTCGAAAAATGAGATCTCTCCTGAGGCACAAGTACTTGAGTGTTAAACAAAAAACAGAATAAAAGAGGCTCAAAGTTGCTAGCGATAGAGGATCACTAATTCACATTTCACAATGGTGCAGTCTATTACAAGCATTCCAACAAGCGCCATTGACTTGTGAAAACACCAAAAAAACAAGATATCCAAGATTCTCAACAGAGGAGAAAAACGGAAAAGGGAGAATTTGTGGATTCCAAAACATACACTGTGAACTTTTCCGCCGATGTAGAGAAACAGACGATTCACTAATGTTTCAATAAAACCAAGCGTGTCTTCCCCTCGTCCTTCAGGCAAAATTTCTTAGTTAGATACAGAAACAGTAAACCGTGAACTAAAGCTGCTATTTATTCAAGTATTCATACCAAGTGCAACAAGACCCAGTGCAAATCCTGCAGATACAGCATGACCCTCTCGCTCAAGAACATTATCACCTCCACTTCGGCGCCCAATTTCACCCTGAGAAAAAATTACATGTAGATATAGTAGTAGACTAATAATCACTTGAATGTGAAAATATGAAAATTTGATATTTGATGAATATTGGGTACACAAAGTTACGCTATCTAATCCCTAAATGTAAGTGATTAGAATCAAATATAATAATCTAAATACAGATTATATATAACTATATCTAAATAATATATATCTAACTATACTATATCTAAATAATATCTCAACATAATCAAATAAAAAATGTGGGTGAGAATTTAAAGTAGACATTAGACACTGCAACTATGCAAACCCTTATTCAACAAAAAAAACACAAGTACTACTATCCAGGACCAAAAGGAACCGTGCATACAAAAATGAATCATAAAAGGAACTGATGTATTGCAGTTTGAGGCTGGTTTATTAAAATATGAAGGACCATGGGATCTTTACATAAAACACAAACATCATGCAAGCAGACTCTATCTTTGATAACCAATTCATAAAAACAAGAGTGCATAAGCTAATTGCATTTGGTTTTAGGGGACAGACGCAACAAGAAAGCAAATCATACGCATTGCAAAATGATCCAAACTCCAATCAAGCAATAGAACTTAGTAGAATAAATAGTGCCAGCTCAAACAGGATCTGTTTGTTTTATCTTGGCACATGCATGCATTAAATAACTAAAGCAAAAGAGCCTTATAGATGCTTAAGCATGGAATAAAAAGCAGGGAAAGACAAGAAAAACATATACCAATAAAACATGCATTGTTTGTGGGTGAGCTGAACCTTCATATAGAATCCCCACAGACATTAAAGCTGCCGACTGAAACAAAAAACATTTGCAACTTGAAAATTAATCAGCAGGTAATGATAGTAATGATATTTTGCGCACAAATTGAATGTTATTAACAGAATGATAAACTTCTTCGTCAGATAAAACAGTGTGTTGAAGCCATAAATATTCGTAAATTTACATTCTCTCTAGACACCCAACCAACACATCCGCCTGCCCCTCCCAACGTGAATATTTAGAACAAGACATAAAAGATACCTGTACTAGGGTTGGGACCTCTATCTCTGGAAAGGAAGATGGATGTCGCCCAGGAATATGAATGTAAAGACACTGCAACAGGGTAGTTTGATCAGTTCTCCTTCACAAGCTTGATCAGCGCTTTTTATTAGACTCCAATTTAAAATCCCACTGATTCAATTCCATTAAATTCAATTTTGTGTGTTTGCCACTAAAAGTTTGTGCTTCTCATGCATAGGCATAAACAATTGAATCAATCATATATTACTTACAGCTAAAAAGCAACAGAAACATTTTTTTAATGCACTCAAGCTATGATCTGCTACCTGAGGGCCACAATCTGTCACAATTTTCTAAAAAAAAAAACTAAGCATTTGGTACCTTCGATATTGCTGGTTGCATAGTACCTCTATAAGAAGCTGCCAGACCAAGCATTAATCCTACAGTAGTAGTTTCATGCCCCTGCAAAGATCTAGTGATCATAATTTGATCTCAAACAAAATGGAAAAGCTGAAAGATAAAACAAAACGATAAAAAGTAAGAAATGATTGAAGATTTGTCCCTATGCTCATTGCTGTTAAATGCATGATGTAGCATCAACCATCTTGGAGGTGTCAACAAGGCCCTCAAAATCAAACAGTGTGATTATTCCATATGGGAGAATGTAAGTTCTGGCATAAGCTCCAACTCATTGAACTTCATTTTGACTCCAATCAATTGCACGACATTATTTCAGTCGACAACGAACTTCAGAAATTCTAAGATCAAGAACTGGTTTATTTCCCTTCAGCCACTATAATTGTTTATATGCCTTTTACATCTAAAGCTTTTGTAACTTGCTTAATTAATACTCTCCTCCAGAGAGAAGTTTATGTTACAAATATCCTCCCAAATTTTGTAGTTCTTGACCTATAACTAGATGGGATCCCAACTAGAATGGTAGCTATAAAAAGTCCAAATGACTTTTCAAGTTGCACATGAGTATAAAATGAACATGAAGCAACAACAATGAGTAATATATACCATATAGTGTTAGAAAAATAAATAACTCCCACATTGGATAAAAATGGATAGGTTGAGCAACATGAGTGGAAAGACTTATAGACATAATGCCTTAAGGTTATCGGTCAAGAAGTGGTGTCAAACCCAATTATGTGGTTATTTGCTTAGCCCGTTGGTGGAGAAGACTAGCTAACTCTCCCACATTGTAAAACTGCGACAGGACTTGCGGCCCGTCGACTATCAAAGGGCCAAAAGGGAAGACCAGTGGCCCACAATCTGAAGCTAAATGTTGCAGACCCAACTGAGGAAGGCAAGCCCAGGCAATAAAATGAAGAAACAAGAGACATGCAGCCCAAGTTAAAGCCAAATGTTGCAGACTCGGGTGAGGAAGAAAGGCTAAGTGAGAAAGAGACAAAATGTTGCAAACTTGTGGCCTCTGAGACCAAGTCCAGAAAAGGAGCACTAGCGACAAAATGAAGGGAGGCTTATGGCCTGAGGCTCACAAATTTGAAGTACAAGCCCAGACTAAAGATTAAAGGCAACTCACAGCTGGACCAGGCCAATTGGACTTGAGGGGGAGTGTAGGAAAAATAAAGAAATCTCACATTGGATAGAAATGGGCAAGTTGAGCAACATATAGGTGCAAAGATCCTAGATCTAATGTCTTAAATTTTTGAGTCATGATGTTAATGTCAAACCAATAATGTGGTTATTCACTTCACCCATTGATGAAGAAGATCCGCTCACTCTCACAGTGTAAGACTTGGATGAGGTCACTCCTAAAACTTATCATATCGCTCAGTTATCTCAGCTATTGTTTCAATCGAAATTTAAGACCAATTATTTCTCCCATGCAAAGAGCAAATCATCACCAATACAGTAAAATGGAGTGCTAAAATTAAGATAACAAAGACAACGGAGCTCTACAGAATTAAACCTGATAATACTGGTAAATGTTAGTAATAACTAAACACTAGTACACTAAAACTAAGATAACTAAAACAATGGAGCTCCATAGAATTAAACCTGATTCAAATACTGGTAAATGTCAGTAATAACTAGCACACGCAAATATCCATGCAATCCTAGAGCAAAGAGAAGTCCAGCATGAACAGAATTTGCCTCCTCAGGTTTGTTATAAATTATCCATGTTCTCGACATTCTTCCCTGCAAATGGGTTATATTTTAGAAATAATCAAAGATATACAATTATGCAATGGGTTTTGTTACAATTAGACCTACATTATATTGAGAAAATTGTGTTAATAAATATAGGATACATTCATATGCATCAAGCAATCATTGGGCACTTAAATGTTTGTGTTAAAGCAACCAACTAAATCTAAATACTTGCATAAAATAGAAAGAGTCAATTGACCATTTCTAACATACAATTGAGTCTTCAAGTGGTACTGGTGCCAATTTTAACTTTAATCACATTTCAGTTTGATTAACTACCCCCTTTAAAAAATGTTGGATCAACTACTCTGGTTCTTGTTATATATCGATCCTAAGTGGTTAGCTTGAATGAATAGTGGTTCATTCATTTAACAAATCATTAATTGAAATAATGATCGGTTAACTGAAATTATAAGTGGTTACTTTGCAGAATTAATGTCAAGCAGAATTTAGTAAAGTTAACATAACAAATGGTATGAAAACCACTTTCTAGTACAAATAATATCCAAACAAGATTAACCTGCTTGAAACTACATAACCTTAAGAGTCAATGTTAAACCTGAAGGGAGGCTAATCTAAGTCCAGCAGCAACAGCATTATGAAACTCAGGCCAAGACTTGAGCTCTTGTATGTTCCTGATATTGGGGTCAAGATTAACCTACGAGTAGACAACAGGATTCAAGACACAACAAATAAAAAAACTACTAAATAGTTTCATAAGCAAAATCGAGTATTGCAGTTAGGGGTGGCAAATGGATGGATTTGGAGGCTAATGGATGGATGGAATTTCAACCATTAATCCATATAAATCCATTTAAACTACATTTTAAGTTATTCAATCTATCCATATCCAATGGATTTGGATGGATGGATATCCAATCCATTTGATTTTTTTCATTGGAACTAAAAAAATCTATCGAAGAAAATCAGTATTTTAAAAACTACTATTTCAACTAAACATTTTTTAAAATCACCTTTTAAAAAACACTTCTAAATCATTTAGAAATCAATTTTTTTTTTAAAATGTGATTTTTTGAACTTATATAGAATTTTTTTTTTTCAAAATTCTATGAACATGTGACGTTTAAGGTTCTACGTATAAATTATTTAACAAATACTTTTAGAGTGTAATACCTATGCATTGTCAGTGTAAAAATTTGTACATAATTATTATATCATTCACCATTTGTTTGGATTATTTTTTTGAGTAGTTAATGATAATTAAATATAAGCGGTAGATGATGTAGTGACAGTGTATAAAACTCATACATTGGTCAGCGCATACATCTATATGTTATGTACTTAAGAATAAAATTTTAATATTAACTACATACATATTTTCTATAATTGATATCAATTTAATAAAATATTAAAAATGAGAGTGAAAATCATGGATGAATTTGCTTGAATTTAGTTTTCTTAAATATTATATGAAATTGAAAATGCAAAGAAAATTATTTTTTATTTTTATTTTTGGATGGATTGGATATCCATCCAAATGGATATATCCATGGATATCCATTGGATATAATGGATGGATTTGAATCCATCTATTATTAACACTATCCATTGGATTATATCCATTTAAATCCATGAGCTCTAATGAATGGATTTGGATCGATTTGAATGGATTGTGGATTGTGGATAATTTTGTCACCTCTAATTGCAGTTATAGTCAACTAGTCAGGTACATAAATCAACTTACAGTTGCATTCTGTTGGGCTGGCAATCTACCTGCTAACACAAGCTTCGGAACTGTAAAGGCCTAAAAGTTTTGTAAAGATCCTATAAGAAAGGTTATATTTCCAGAACAAAAGAAATTCAAAACTCTCACAATGAAGACAAAATAGGATCAAAAAGGTTAAATCTAAGAGCACCTCAGTTAAGAGTGTGTATATAGTTGCCAGAGTAAATGCCCCACGTCCATGAGGAAGTGAAGCGGTCCTTTGTGCAAGGTGCCACAATTGAGCCTACATAAAAAGTAAAATAAAATAAAACAAAGTGTTAAAAGGGATATTTGTTTTTTAAAAAAGTAATAAAAGATTATTAGGGAAACCAGAGCAGAAAATCAACAACCTTTTTTTCTTTCCGGGAAAAGAATTTATTATTAGAGAAAAAATTATAAAGATAGACGACTTAAAACATGGCCCACAATGGAGAGAAATTACTAACTCAAGCAAGCCCGCTTCCATGTATAAGCACAATACAACCAGACTCCAGGAGCCATGGACATTCATTAATTACTTTTACCTTAACAAAGTAATTAAAACAATTACCTATGAGACCTAATAATAAGCCTTTAAAATTCATACGTTAACCTCAACTCAAATGATCATAATAACAAAATCAACCAAGCATCAGAAGTCAGAACAAATAAAACTTTATGACAACAAAGTTAAGGAAGATCGAAAGGGAACAAACAACTAGAACATGTCGCTTGAGAAACGTATGAAAATCACAACTATATACTGGGAAGCTAAAACATCAATATAGCCTGAAAAAGAATGAACTTTTTCCGCATAAAGTGCATGAAAAACATCTCGTAACAGGGAGAGGTTCTTTCCATACATTGGGTGTGCTACTCCCAAAGCTTGAGCTTTCACTTTAAAGTTAAAATTACATCGCCCGATGGTTTGGATCATCACAGGGTGTATATAAGAATTTTCACCAAAATGGGAGAGGAACTGGATAAGAGTAGCTAAGAATATTGCTATTAACTATATCAGTTGCTTGAACGATATCAAATTATGAACAAAGTTGTTGAAATTAACTTATAAGTCGCCTATTAAATACCACAGAAAGGCATACCTGCTGGAGGTCCTGATCAGAAGCACTATGGTTAACAGATGTTTGAATTGCCACAGGTCTGGAAGAGCACAAAAGGCGTCTAACCTAGCAAGAGTACCAAAAGCATGATTCAAAAAGCAAAGAACTAAGTTATATGTAACTTTTGCATCAGCAATAGCACATGTCAATTGACAATGGACACAAAGTAAAATATCAGATTTCAAGTTCATATACCAGTAAAAATAAAAACATCTACCAGTAGACTCAAGAACATGATCATTAGAATGCACCAAAGCAGATTTCAGCAATAAATGGTAATTCCATCATTAAGGCATATTAACATTACAGGTTTCAAATTTTCCCATGATGCAACATAAATTAATATAAAAAGTTTCAAACTTCTATGACGACAAAGCAGATGATTTTATAGGCATAACAAGCACAAGAAGGCTTAGCAATAACAAGGTACTGTGCAGCACTCTTTTCTCCTGTCAGTTTTTAGTTGTTGAAGACAAGTGGAAATGAATTGAAGATATTACCCTATGGACTCAGAAGTATCAGTGACAACAAAGCTGCAGCATCTCTTTGCCTAAAATGATAACTAATAAACTGATGTGCAAACACTGTCCTTCTATATAGACTGGTAAGTCTAGGTAATCAAATTAGTTATTTAGTCTCATTCAAAATTCTTATGTGAAGGGCCACAACTGACCTCATTCAACCTCAGATCACGACCATAACGCAACTGTGTGCTAGAGTTGAAAATATGCTCCATACCATCAGTCGTAGACCCATCAACTGAATCTGTATCTTCAAACTTTGTTCCTTCCAATCCAATTGCATCAGAGATAGTAGAAGATATTGTCACAGGATGCAGATTTAGCATATAAGGTGTGGACATAGAGATTACATTCACATTGGATGGTGTTTGAATTTCCCTATACTTGCATTCCCGTGCCAAAGTTGACATTGCTAAATCTTGTCGACCAAGAAGGATATAAGCAGCTGCTGGCCAGTCATTGGGAGGAGAATCTCGACACTTATCTAATGCCTAGAAGGCATAACAGTAATCAGGTTAAAAAATCACATGAGATGTTAAAATTGATACCTTGCCACAAAGAAATATTAATAGAATAAAAGAACTATAGTAGCAATGTAACTATATATGGAAAATAACCCAGACATGTAATAGAATCAGAGAAAAATAAGAAAAACAGTAGGCCACGTCTGATAGTGTCATCATGAAGAAAAAAAGAATTCTGTAAGCAGAACTTGGATGCTAGGAAAGTTCAACCATAGGACAAATATTAAAAGCTGCCAGCCTATGGTAATCCGTCACCAAATTTATAAAATCACATAAATTAACTGACATCAAAGTTCTCAAAGCTTTGACACAACTAAAGTCAAGCTTACATGACGAAGTGGAAGAGAAACACCAGAAGGCAGTGAGTCCAGCTGTTGAAGTCCGAACCTTTCACCAACCATTGCTAAAACAGTAAGTTCCTCATTTAAAGAATGTGATCCAATGGCAATGTTACAGTAAACCCCAGAAGAAAGCTTCTTTCCCAGCAATTTAGCACCAGTTAATATACTATAAAAGGAAACTATTTTCCGGGCCAAGCTAACAACGGAACTTCCATCTTTGCGGACTAAAGGTGGAAGGTCACTAATATTGGCATAACCATATCCGTGTTGTAAGCAGTTCTCAAGCCATCTGAATAAACTTGGAGAAACTTTATGGGAAGAACTGGTTCCATGCAGCAGAAACTTTTTATAGAGACCAGGGAAATCACGAATATAATGGTCCAAGTAGTTGTCCTTACCAAGAAATTGAGCAATATTGCATAAGAGCGTTGCTAGAAGCTCTAAGTCCCTATAAACAATAAGCCAATTGCTATCATATAGAAACATAGTAAAATATATCTAAAAAAACTGAAAGTGGAAAATTAAATGCTAAAGAAAATCTGAATATGATACAGCCTATAGGGGGAAAAATGCATAAAGTGGATGGCAGAAATAGTAAGTGAATAACCTAAAGACAATCAAATAAATCATTTAGCCTATCATTACTCTGCACACAAGGCACAAGTTCTTCGCTGTATAGCATAAGTGTAAAAGGTCAAATACCAAAAGTTCTTGTACACAACCATATGTCTCAACTCTAAACAAAAACTTCAGCACTACACAGTAGATCTAAGACCACTGGCTGATGCATCTTTACTTCTACCAGTTTTAAACTTTTTACAGCACCGGTTCAGTCATGAAAATTGACAAGGGAACAAGGACATAGAGGTCAAAACAAATCAGCGGTTCGGAAGGCAAATATAGCATACAAACATACTTATGGTGGCAAACCAAAGAAGACTGTTTTGCTGAACTCCAATCAAAATATAGCCTGTGTGATAGTTCTTACACATGTTATATTTTCAATGATGAGTTGTTACAAATGTTATACCCTTAATGGAAAACACCACCACAAGCTACATCCAATGAAATATCAAGACATGACATAAGTTGCAACGCAGGGCAGATCCAAACTATCATGCCTTTAACTATACCAACCCATCAAGTAAAATAATGTAAATACATCATCATGAAAGAAAAGCAATAGATAGTAACTTAACTTGGAACTAAGCCTAATGTAATCAATCAAGAAGACTTAACCAGTGACTAATAAATAAAAAGTAATCTAGATTACTTGCTATCTAGATACACTGAACCCAACCAACTAGCTACTTCATAAACAAACAGTGAAGCATTACCAGGATAGAATAGAAATACAAGATGTCCATAAAAACTTTCACTTAGGCAGCTAAGGAAAAATAAAAAACTTATAACGAATGTAACCCAAATTATTTTCAAATAAGAGATCAGAGGCAAAGTAAGGCGTACCGTTTGCGAAGATTATCCAGTTTCAGGCTCTCGTAAAGTGCATGAAGAGATTCTAAACATTCTAATAAAAGTTCGGTATGAAATGGCTTTTCAGAACTTTGTCTGTCAACAACAGATGATCTAGGGAAATTTGATTCCTGCTGATCAATTAGCACTGCACAAGATCTTCCAAACATGGAGTTTACTTTGCAGAAGTTATCATGAAATTTACTAGAGAGAAGGAAGTCCCAAGCAGAGTGTGATCCTGAACCTGACTGCTTTTGATATATGTTAGATTTTCTACAGATTTGCATAATTACACCACAAAAAGACTCCCATTCTGAATCAACACTAGATTCTGCCTCTGACAAATGAGCAGGATCACCATCTTTCCAGAGACGACCAAGAAAATGTCTGTAGGAACTAGAACTAAGCCCCTCAGCAAGTGCTGTGTTGCAATCACTAGCTAATAATGATGAAGGACTTTGCTGTAATGCACATCTAAACACCTGCACATACAACGCAAGAATGCCAAAATTGCAGCTCCGTATAAAGAGGGAGTTTGGTGTCCAATTTCCAAGAATATTGCGTATGTTGACTTCAAAGCGAAAAATGAAAAGGAATAATCCTAGAATACAAGTCAACATACCTGCCTATAATTTACTATCACATTGACACGCCCATCAACAGCATCAGCCAACCCAGTAATCTTTAAGTCATTGGAAAGAGAAGATGTTTCTGGAAACTCCAAATCATGCAAAAGCTTATCTTTATTTAAGAAAGAAGGTAGTACATATCTACACAGGCATTGCTTCCCAGACTACAACAGAAGTAAGACATTACAAAAAGATATATCAAGCATTAGCAATCTTAATGTCACTTGATGGATCAGAAATGAGATATTATATTAGGAAAAGGAGGTTGACAACTAAAGACAGTCACATAAGGTGCAAAAGATAAATCTGAAAAACAATTCCCAAAAAATTAAAGCTCCTATTTTCAGCTCCATTTTTAAGAAAACATATCCAGGCAATAATGGTAGGCAAGTCAGCATAAGGACTAATGTGAACATATCAATCAAACTTCGTAAGGCCAGAACAAGTTATCAGATGTAGCTTCAGACCTGTGAGGGAGCAAAAGTATTGGCATGTAAAAATTTATCATTACAAAATCAGTGATACAGACCACTAATCCTATAAGTACAATATTACTAAAGCGCAGGACAACCTAAAGTTTAAAGATTAAGAAATATTTTTTTAAAAACTATTACATTTCAATTATTTGAAAAAAATAAACTGATAATGGAAAGAAAAACATTCTATAAATAGAAACATTTGTCGAACGAATGAAATAATACAATTTGGTAGCAAAGACACATCAAATTGTGCCCACCCATGAATGAAGCTTACATAGAGAAGCAGAACATTTTCCGGAGCCAAAACAAATATGTCTGAATATGGAAGTGGCCCAGCTTTGAGCCTGGAAAATACATATTCGAAGAAAATTATGCCGAATGTTATAAAAGCAATATTGTGTGTGGAAACGGGTAGAAAAATCTCATGTACCTAGGGCAAGTTACTGTCACAGGTGAAGCTGCAACTGCAGCTATGGTCCAGCTCATATCAGGCTTAACATCAAACACGGTCTCGTTATTTATTTCAACACACTGAAGCCTAACAGACAACAATTTTCTTTGTTCTTGGTGAAGAAAGCAAACAACAGGAGCTGCATCATCATCTGTGGCCATGAAGACCTAGTAATCATTTGAAGGGAAAATCAGAAACGATAAAGAATAAAGCATGCGATGAGCAAAGAAGAATGGAATCTAGCTATTTAATAAATTACTAAGGATTCCACTGTTCTGAACTGAAAATCCAAAAGTCCAATCACATAAGTAACTCTTCAAACAATAAAACAATCAGCCATTTTGAACAACATATTTATACAAAGTATCACAAACAGGAACTAAGTCGTAGTAAACTTGACAAGAGCAACTGTAAATATGAAAATAATAACCAAATAATAAGAGATAATCAATCTGAGCATATAATGTTTTTGGGGCATAACAAAAACCTACCAAATAAGATAATGAGTTAAGAATGTGACTTTAATTAAAGAAATAAAAGTGAGATAGTGGGCCAAGTGAGAAGGGGTAAAAAGAGAAAAGAAAAAGAAAAAATACTGTAATAATGTATAGACAGGATACAAGAAAGGCAAAGAGCACTACCACAATTAGGTACCCTCTTCAGTCTTCTACTATAAACAGAATAGGAAATCAAACAGAATATTCAAAAATATTTGAAATAATTATACTACATGTACCAGTACAACACATGTAAAACTAATAGAGTTTTAAATTCACAAAAACATCATTATTAATTACTCAGTCGCTATTCTAGAAATTCAAATAAAACAGTTTTGAGCCTATGCAATGGTATACAAAACTTCCACGTCTATGATTATTAATTACTTAAAGAACAAAGCAAACAAGCATGTCATTAACTGATGAGTTAAATGAAAGAAAAAAATGAATTCCTACTTGAATATATATAAGACCAAAAAGAAGCAGATGATAGTAGCCTCTACAACCTTACAAGCAGCTGCTTGAGCACCTTTTCCCTGCCATATTCTACGAAATGACAAATGTTTTGGCAATACACTCATAGGATCTACATTTAACAAACCAGTAGATGACTCATCAATATTAGAATTGATGATTTCTGCAACCCACAGAGAGTGCTGCATCTTTCCTGAATTCAAAGTAACACCGTCACAAAAATTAACCAAGAGACTATAAACCATTCACAAGGAGACCAGGAAGGCAGGAACTGATAGCAAGAATTTTAATAAAAGAAACCTTTATTATAGGATGCCATGAGCGGAACCTGGTCACTTGACCAGATTGTCTTTTCATCATATTCCTTCATTATGTTCAACTTCCCTCTTTCTTCAATAAAAGTTGGCTACAATTCCAGTAACAAAAAAAACTAAAATGAAGAAGGAATCAAACAAAAAAAAAATTCAAAAAAACGAATGCATTGCAGCAAATATATCATAACTTCATAAGATATAACCGATAAGAACAAAATCATTATAAAAAAAGAACAAAACCATCAACAAAAATACATATACTGCTGTGACATACCTGTTGCTCGTCCAGTGGATCCATCAGAATCAGATGTGAGGACTTTGAAGTTCCCTCTCCCTTTTGGATATGATTAGACGCACTAAGCAACATATCGCGTGTACTAAGCAAAGGGCTTGTGGACGAAAAAGGAACATGTGATGATATATTTGCTTCAACTTCCTGCTGGAGTAACAAACCAAATGGAAGAGGCCATATTGATGTGATTGCAGAATGAAGTGGAAGTGATACTACTTCACCTATTAAACAAAAGGAAAATTTAGTTGCTATAGCCCCCCAAAAAAAACTGTCTCAAAAACATGAAAATGCTGACAATTTGACAGACATAGAAGGGTGATTTAAATTGAGGGCACAAGAATGTAAGTCTCAGATACTACAAAAATTGACACAGAATTATCAGGACATATACGAAGCTACTAATATCATTTCTATTTTTGGTAATTTAAAGGTTTACCTTTTATTGTTTTTAAAAGGCTACAGACTTTGGGAAAGTAGAGTGAGTTAGATTTGACTATGGTTATTACCATCTTGGGTTATAAATACCCCTTTAAGTGCCCTATTCTTTTAATGTTGATTAACAAAAAAATGTTGTGATTCTTTGTTATAATGCCAAGGATTCTTAATTGTGCATGAATAATGAGTAAACAAAACTGATTTACGATTATATGCTACACTCAACCATTATATGCTACACTCACCAGAGGTATTATAGATTGTCAAACAATCAGTTTGTAATATACATAGAAGAGCTTCAGCTGAATGACCCAAACGACACCAGCATACCTAAAATTTCACAATAATTAGTTAAAACAAAAATATTCAATGAAACAAAAAGGTAACATCATATTTACTACATGGAGGGAAATAACTGCAATCTAATTTGTTAAATTGGTCAATATTCAAGGTCCACTTAGGTTACAAACCCACAGGAAAGAAAATTGACAGGTTTGCAGAAAGAGAGGAAAAGATTAAATCTGCTATGGTTGATTAAATCTCAACAGAAAAGGAGAGAGTCCTCATTCCAAGGGTTCCTCCTTTAGATTTGAGCTAATGCTCTGTAGCCAAATCTGATCCGGATGCCTACTCTTTACCCTGAGCTGATGCTATGCTCCTGCTCCTATCCCTTTCAACTGTCTAACCACCTAACTAGCTTAACTGCCAGATCCCTTCTAACCAATCTAACTACACTCTAACTGGTTTATCTCCCTTCCTTCAGCTTCCCTAGTTCCCTTGAATCTTCCGAGTGTATGCCCTCCAAATTTTATTTTCATTTTTCTGGGCTCAATGACTTCCATCTATTTAGCTATGATGAAGAACATACTCGTGTTGCTGAGATTAGTGAGTGAGTTCACCCTTTTCCTATATAAAATATTGAAGTATACGCAGAATTGATAGAATTAAGTTTTAAACTTTGATGAATAACATAAAAATTTGAATTGTTGAACTTTAAAGGTTTTTTAGCCTAGTTTCCCTCTTGATACATTTTTTGGAACTTGAAAAGTAACTCCACTCCGCACTGCATGCCTCATTGTCCTAGGAGTGGTTTAAATACATGTTGGGTTACCTCTCATTACCAATTGGGTTTGAGATAGAACATTAACGTGATATTGGAGCTAGGGCCTAAGATGTTGGGAAGTAACTACACGTCGCATGCCTCATTGTCTCGGGAGTGGATTAAAAGCATGGTGGCCTACTCCGCTATTGCCGATTGGTTTTGAGATAGAACCTTAATGAATTTCATGAGGCACACTATTCAGAGCCTGATATATTCTTGCTTTCTTACAGTCCTAAATTATACTCATTCTATTATCCATTAAAATCAAATTCTTTTTTATTATTGCGCTTAAAACTATAATCTTTGCGATCCAAAAATTCTGAATTCAATGTTGCTTCCCATAAATTGCAACAGCCACTTACTTGAAGATTCATATTTTCATCCTCTAAAACTCTATTTTCCTATCTGCTGCAAGCCTGAAGTGCTGCTATACTTGCTAGATCAAATCCAATTTAAGCAAGAATTTGAACTATTCGAGTGAATAACATGTTCCTTAGACACTGGCCTCAAATTTTGTTTCTCCTTGTGATGAAAGAATAAAGGAGCAAAAGAAATACATTGAAAGAGGACATGCTAAACCCCCACGCTTAATGAGATACATACTTCTCAAAATTCAAATTGCAAATCAAAATTCCCCAATCCACAAGAAGCTACCTAAATGTGATTTTATTAATTGAAGGAAAGCAATAACTTTCCTCCAGAAGCAACATTCAATGAACAAAATTTATAAACATAGATTAAGAATTATGAAGGGTTTAAGACAACCCATTTTCAAATCATAAAATATCGAAAATTCACACCTTAACGATAGAGGAACTCAAGGTAAATCTCCTAAAGACTCTTGCACCAGTCGACCATATAATCCTGTCACAAATTAGCCCTCACGTTAGATGCAGAATCAAACATGTAGTGGATTCCAATTCAGTTATAGGGCATGTTTGTTTATGATTTATATGTTTTGTTTGTTTGATTGAAATTTTACTGTAAAACAAAATTTGAAAAAAAATGAAGTTCAACTTGTATGAGAAGCTATATCTTCAAGCTTCTAAAATAAATGGCTACGAGGAAAGTGAAGTGAGTGTTAAAACAAAACGTTACACATTTTCCATAGAATTATTTACAAAAACAGCATTTGAAATTGAAGATTAACATTTAACTTCATTTATTTTTCTTTTCTTCGCTTATACAAATATAAAAAGCACAAAGTGTTTGAATGTATGAGAAGCTATATTTTCAAGCTTCTAAAAAATGGCTACGAGGAAAGTGAACTGAGTGTTAAAACAAAACGTTACAAAAAATTTCATACAAATTATTCACAATCAGCCTTCGAAATTGAAGATTAACATTTAACTTCATTTTTTTTCTTTTCTTCGCTTCTACAAATATGAAAAACACAAAGTTATAGAATTCCAAGGACAAAAAGAAATTTACCGATTCCCTCGGATGAATAACTCATGATCACCGCGGTTACTCAATGCAGAACCAACCTCATCGCAATCATCTTCAGCGACTCGGTCTCGAGCGGTTTGTGGATCGAAAAGGAAGTAATCAAAGTTGTCGGTTACTGAGTCAAGGGTTTTACCGTCGAGAGCTTCGGCGATGAGACCAAAGGGCTTGAACTCACCGAGAACCGTTAAACGACGAACGCCGATGGACATTGTCGTTTTGGAGAGTAAGTGAGATTATGTGAAGTAAGGTGAAGAGTGAAATGAAAGTGTGAAAGAGTTTAGAGTTTTCTTCTTCTCCCGCTCTTTGTTTTCGGTCGATTTTGAGTTTCGAGTTTCGACTTTGGACCTAGATTTCATTTGTGGTATTCTATTCTATGAGTTTCATACTTTCATTAGTGTTTTTCTTTTTTTTGAAAAAAAAAACGGCTATCAATAAAAAATCTCACCCGAAAACATTTTTATTTTTTATCTAATTTCCGATATTATTTTTAAATAATATTTTTTCTGAGTTGAGCCAATGGGTGCTCAATCAATACAGAGAAAATATTAAACTAAAATTTAATACGGTAAACTAATACAAGTTTTTAGATCAATGCACCAATTAACAAAAAAGAAAATGAGTTGTAGATACGTGAAAACAAAACCAGAATAAATATCTAGTTTGAATCAAGTTCATAATTTACACAAAACTCACATTTTCCCCCCTAAATATAGCTTCATTTTACATAATTCAAATATACCATGTCACAACAAATTGTAATATTCTCCACATATTTATCTGATTAGCATAACTCATGCATATTAAAGAATTATAGGATTGAAAAAGTAACCTAAAATGGAATTTGTAACCAAAAATAAATCTCTTCTAAACATTTGAGGCAAATTCACCAGAGATGAATAAATGATCAATTGATTAAATGTGGTTTGTGCAGCAAATATAAATCATATTATCAACTCAAAATTATATTTCTGTTGAACAATTCATCTTTAGTCGATAACTTCCGCCTAATTAGTTTCCAAGCAAAGCTGCAAATATTCGAAGGCACATACTTAAAGATTTATAACAGTTGGTATATCATTCATCATTTATTTACATTATTTTTATTTAAAAGTCAATAATAATTAAAAATGAATAGTGAATAATGCAATCATAATATAAAAATACCTACACTATTAGTATTTTTTTTTTCTCTTCTAGTCTCACGCTCCGGCTTAATATTATTATGAAATTGTATTTAGATTAAAACATCTCTATCTATTTTCTAAAAAGCATAAGTAAAACAGGAGAGATCCATTTACTTAGTAAACTTTTAAAACTTACTCCACATTCTAACATTAAAGGATCATGAGACAATGATAAATAAAAATAATAATAATCACTTAAGTTGTTTATAAAATAAGAACCTATAAGATAATATAAGAGATCAAATTTTAAATATCATATCTCTATTCAGTTAGTTAATGAAATAGAACTCTTAAGATGAACTTATATGTTAATCACTTGGTGTATAAAAATAAGTCTATTACTACTAGTTATAAGTCAACTCTAAAGAACCTATAAATTAACTTTTGTTTTTTTTGTCAAAACCTAAAATAGTGACTTATTTTTTTGTCAAATAAATCTTTTTTTCTATCTTAAACTCAATCATTCCATTAGAGCTACACCAGTAAGACACCACGTCTTGAATCAAATCTTTAAACCATTAATTTCCTAGGACTTTCCTTCTTATAAACTCTTTCACTCCTCCCCACATATCCAATATGGGACTTCACACTTAAATAAACCAACAATTTCATATATAACTTTACCCTTTCAACACATTTTTATTGTGATTTGTGACTCCTTCACTTGCCGACAATATATGAATAAACAAACGATAGCATTTCATGCATATCATAAAGAAACACACCATATATCACTTATGTGAGATAGCAAAAATAGATTGTTCATCTGTGGTGAATGGTGATGTGTGAGTTTAGCACTAGTCATTACTAACATATAAATAATGTGATATGCTCTGAGATTATGGGACCCAAAAGCCTGAAATTGCGATTAGACAAAATAAAATGGAGAGAGGGAAACCAAAAACAAGAAACAATGAAAAAGATGGAAGAAGAAAATACGGATTCATAAGAAACCACACATTTTTTTGTTAAAGATAGATAAGAGAGCCTAGCAAAGTGAGTGGTTGATCACTAGTCTTATCACTCTTTTAAGTTGCTTTATTATTATGAGTTACAATTTTAAGTGAAAATGGGACCCTCCTATGATTCTAGTTGAAGCTTTCTTTGTTTGCTAGCTTGTGCTTGAGACACAATAAGTGAGGTTTTCTATCTTAGTACCATTAAAGTGTACAAAATAAGCCACTTTTACTGAGTGGCTTTCTTTAAACTTGCACCTTCCATTCAAGATACATGAAGGAAACCAACCTTTGTTTTGGAAGCATGCATCATTGGACTAGTCCACTTGCTTGTCTAATATATGCTGAGATTAGTACAGTGGGTGTCCAAGAGGTATCTTAAATCTTGAAGAACAATCTGTTTTCTTTTTGTATAATCAATGGTATCTATTCACTCTATGGATAAGAAATTAATTTCTTTCAGGGTGTGTGGTTGTCTCTCTCAATAAGTGTCGCTTCCAAGAATCGAACAGTTGACATTTTGTTCTATCTGGGTATCCAATAGGGTCTTACACTACTAGATCAATACTTTGTTAGTATAAGGATAACCCCTTTAGCAATCTAGTTGTGTCATGCATTTGTCTAATTGTTGGAGCAAATCTTAAGTTTGTGATTGTGTGTTTGTTTTCTTTCCACACCTTTTCTATTCTTGTCACCTTGGCAAAGACTGAACTAGTTCTACCAAATTGAAATTAAATGTGCAAGTCCTTACCAAAGTAACAATGATATCAGTACATAAAATAATAAGTAACAATGATATTTGCATCATTTTTTTATGGTTGTAAGAAAGATATAAAAAAAGTGGTGCAAGAATTGTTATTAAAGAATCTTAAATGAACTGGCTCCACAACACATCTTTCTTTATTAACCACCACACATATAACACATTGAATTTGGATTATTCACCCTCGATATCAAACTACTGTTGAAACATTTTATTTCTAGGACATGTCTTAGGTAAAGGCTTAACAAATATGAGGATTTTTATTTTAACATGAAACTTCATACTAAAGCTTAAACTCCTAAAAGAATAAAATCTTATACATATTCAACTTTTATGATTATGAGATAAAAGTTCAAGGATAAGTGCAATTAGGATCAAGACTCTATAATCTACAAAGAGCCCAAGTGGTTATAATTCCCAACAAAACAAATAAAACACTGTGATTATCCATAGAAGAATATGATACTGATCATAATCCACTATATCTACCACTGTTACAATGTCATTTCCAGCAGTGATTCCAAGCCTATTTGATTCATTTATGGTTCTAATTCTTAGTCAGCAAGGATACAAATTAAGATAAGTCTATTAGGCCTATGCTTTATTTATTTTTTCCACTCCTTAAACTTCAGATTCTTTACAAAAGCTAAGTTGGCAAGGTGGTATCATTGAGGAGATTTTTCTTGCTGAAGTGACTGTCAGATACAGCCAAAATGATTTCCATTTGACCAATTAAAGGTTATTCATTATTGTATATCACATCAATCAGCATCAAGATAAGAAGAAAATCACCATTAAGCAAACAGTAGCACTGAATAGGAGATAAAAAGCTAAGAAGACCAGAGAGAACCTTCAGAATGGTTTCTATTGTGAATATGGAAAGTTACTACAATTCTTGTTGGCCTCTATGCACTAATTGGACTCAAAATACTCAATGCAATTCTGCACCAAACAGTGGTCAATCTCCTTTTTCAGTCCCAACACAAACAATGCCTCATGCCTCTGACTTTATTCAACCAAGTGAGTACCCTTCATGGCCTTTACCAATTGAAGGGGCTGCAGAACATAGAGCTGCAAGTGCTTCCAATAGCCATAGCCAAGCTGAGAAAAGGCGCCGGGACAGGATCAATGCACAGCTTGCAACCCTCCGAAAACTGATTCCAAAGTCTGATAAGGTAAAGGATTTTCATCACATAGATCATTTAGTAAGTAGCATAGTTAGTCCTATCAAGTATATACTATTTAAGGCATGGAGTCTTTTCTGAACATTAAACAAGAAAAAACATTCAGATTTGATCCATTATACTATGAATAGTTTTAGTACTAGGTTGTATGATAGTGTCACAAGAATTTCCATTCCATTGTCCATTCTTAATAGAAAAGGGTGCTAATATATGATAAATTTTGTGTGGTTGCAGATGGACAAAGCAGCATTACTCGGAAGTGTTGTAGAACATGTTAAAGATCTAAAGCGAAAAGCCATGGATATGAGCAAAGCCATTACAGTTCCAACTGAAATTGATGAAGTAACAATTGACTATTACCCTGCTGCTGAAGATGAAAGCTACACTAAAGTAAACATATTCAAAGACAACATTACCATCAAAGCTTCTGTTTGTTGCGATGATCGACCGGAACTGTTCTCTGAACTCATCCAAGTCCTCAAAGGCTTGAGACTCACAACCGTTAAAGCTGACATAGCGAGCTCGGGTGGGAGAATCAAAAGCATATTGGTGCTTTGCTCGAAGGATAGTGAGGAGGGTAGTGTTTGCCTTACCACTCTCAAACAATCCCTTAAATCAGCTGTGAACAAAATTGCTTCACTATCCACAGCATCAAATTATCCTACTAGAAGTAAGAGGCAGAGGTTCTTTTTGCCTTCTCATTGCTTACAATAATTTAGTATAAAAGTCTTTGGTTGTTTTCTTCTTAGGAGGGACATTTCAATAGGTGAGATTATTTGTTATCATTTTCAACATTTATATAGCTATCAAATATAAAGTGAGTTCATTTGGCAGAAAAAAGTGTTGGTTTTGTGCCTCCAATTATGGCAAGTTAAAAGAGAAGAAAGGATAAAAAGAACCAAGGCAAAGCATATGCAAAAGGTTAGATGAAGTCCATTGAATAATTCCAATATAGAAACTTGAGCAAGAGATAAAACAGTGATCAAGGTAGTGCTTTGGCACCTGATGGAATACCACATGTTTTGGTGAATGCCATTGAATATTATCTTATGGTGTATATAAAGTTAGAATAAGTATAGTATATATTAGGGATGGCAAAAAAATCTAACATTTAGGTGACTGTGAAAATACCTACAATAATAGCTTATGGGTGGGAGCGGGTTTTGTGATACTCGCCTACGGGTACCGGCAAATTTATATATTTAGTTTTTAGTTAAATTTTTATATATATTTATTATTATTTTAAGATTATATATCATATACTTTATTATATTTCATAATAAATTATACATATTTAACTATAATCATAAATTTATCATCTCCTTTGCTCTGAGAATAATCAAAAAATGAAATTATTTATGTAACAATTATTTTTATATATTGATTATTAAAAATTATATAAATATATAATTAAAATTAAAAATCCGTTGGGTACCCACAAATACTCGCATGGCTACCCACAAATATTGCGGATTTGGACACGGGAAAGTACTACCCGCGCCCGTTACCATCCCTAGTATATATTGATACACGAGTGACTTTTAAATAGAAAAAAGAAATTTATGTGACGGGGTGGCTGGGGGAGTAGTAGAATTATATATTTCTTTGCCTTATCAAATTCATTTGTGACTATCAAGCATTCATGGCTGCCTCAACTGGCATTGTGTTGTGTGTTGCATCTATTTACGGCTGATGGTGATTCGCAACCGCTAGCCATCTTCATGTGGCTAGTTCTGGCGGCTGCCGCAACCGCATGCCATCTTCATACGACTAAGTTATTGCGGCTGCTGGAATCAGCGGATGTACACATTCCAAAACAAATTCCCAAAATTTGTAAACTGCTTCAGGTTTGATATATGTAATTCCAATCACAAACTCAACCCAACCCCAATTTATATAAATGTCCAATAATAGATTTATTCTATATATAACATTAAAAGACAAAGATGTCCATTTGAATAATAAAAGGCATGATTTAAACGAGGTTGATACAGATTTGGATTACATAAAAACAAACAGGGGCAAAATGGTAACCATCATTAGCCCTACTACATCCAAGTTGAATTCAAATTTCATGCTAAGGGTTGCGTAAACACAAACGAAACCTAAATCCGCTCCATTGCTATCTAGTTCAATCAACATAGTCTTAAATTAAAAAACAATACAAAATAGTCCCCATCTGTATTATATCTATTATTGTTTTAATGCATTTTTCGTTTTAAAAATAATAGTATTTATGTGACACTAAGAAAACTTTCAAACTTAATTCGTTGAAGTTTAATTAGCATAAAACACAGGGTCAAAGCTGTTTAATTGAGAGCTTAAATTACCTCCGTAGTACATATACGAAGCCTTATTAGAAAAAATGTTTCAAATAATTGAAAACATGACATTAATGTATCAGCGTAACATCACAAAGTAATATTTACCCGCTAAAATAGTCTCAAGTCCTATTCTAAATACACATTCCAGTGTGCACCACCTTAAGTCCCTAATCATATTTGACACTACCTCAATGCAATAGCATGGAGATGACACTACCTCAAAGCAGTAGAATGGAGTTGACACTACCTCAAAGCGATAGAATGGAGTGAAAGGGGTCGTGGATTCCAGGTTCAGCAACAACAAAATACTAACATTAAACATTTGCGATAAAAAAATACAAACTGGGTCAATTTCTACAAATGAGATATACCATCTTTATCATCCTTCAAGCACAGCATATAATGCAAAATATTAACAACGTTAGTTCATGCATATGAGAAGATCTTGAAATCGAATACCATATTTTGATAATATAGCTTACTAATTGGTCTTTCTAAATCTTTTCATCAGAAAAACAGATATTTCCCGTAATCCAAAATGATCAAGTTTATGTGGACTTTTCTTTAGAAGCACAAGATTTTGAAATACAAAACGTAAGCCAAATTTCAACAACCCTATTAAGGGTTAAACTAGACTCTCCTGAACAGATTTCGTTCGAAAACCTCAACAATGATACTACATGGAACATACAACATAGTATAAAAAACCGGACAGCAAGTAAATAGCTGATCGATAAGACACTGGGCATATAAATAGTTGATCGAAAATACACCTAAAAATGTTACGACTTAAAAGCCAAACTCATTGTGGGACTCCTAACAATGTTTGCACGTCCATGACGGCTACTGAGCACTGAGCCCATGGTGACTCTATCTTTTGGCGGAAATATCGCTTTATCCAGCTTAGGTAGCTCTTCTGGTGGCACAACTCTCAATGAAAAAGACTAATTGTTAAGACTTGAAAACGAGGAGAACTCGACCAAAAGACTAATCTATTAGGAAGAAGAGTGTCTTTGCTTAAATACCCTATTGACTTTGCAAATGTATTCAATGTGAGACTCCAAACATAAAATCCGAAATTCTATAAACCCAAGAGATAGACACAGCAACATCTAGGAGAAGCAGTTAACGAACAACAAAACATCAATCCCAAAAAAATGAGACCTTTGAATCGCAGATGAACAACATTGTTTTCAGCTAATATAAGCTTAAAATAAGATCAACATAAAGTCATAAACTAGATGAACCAAATAGAGTATTACAAATTTCTGAATGTCTGAATTGAAAACATAAACAAAAACAAAAAAGACTAATCATCGCAAGGGAGATAAAACACACTACTTGGATCTCTGTCTCATCTTTCGGCGCTTCCTCTTGAGCCTCCTCATACGCTTCTTCTTCCACTACACAGAACACATCACAGTAACAATAAGAACTCAAATTCTATAATAATAAATGAAATGGGTAAAATAATTGACGCAATGTATCATACCTTGGCTCTCATGGTGCTAAGGAACAAAGACCAATAAAGTTTTTCACCTCAAATATTAAAACACAACTAGATGAAAATGGCTGCTGAGAAACAAGGTTGTAAGGAATGGAAGTTACTGATATTTATAGACAGGGTAACCCTAGAAAATAACATGTGTAACTGTTGGGCTTTAACCCAGAAGGCTGGCCCATTAGCTTACAATTTGAAGCCTAGTAATATTAGGCAAAACTCAAAAGGGTATTTTATATTATTCTAAGAGTAAGTTTTTTAAATTTATTCATCATTTTAGCCATTAATTCTCGGAAAATTCAATGATTTTAATTAATGACCATATTTAAACTATTATATTTCCCTATAATAGGGAGTAAGCTTAAAAAACTTACTCTTATAATAAGTGGATCCCCACTTTGATAAGAGTAAACTCTAAATATAGTTGTATTTAAGGTGTTTAAATACTATCAATTTCTCCCTGCACAATTTTTTATATATAAAAAAGTTTGAAGTAATTCGGTTAAAAAATTGATGATAGTAAAAAATTAGGAGAACATATCATTAATAGGATCAAAAGATTTGAGTGGAATGCCACGAAAAATATTTATGAAATCATTCTTTTAGATGGATCAGATGTTAAAGCAATAAGAGATATGTAATAAATGGGCAAAGAGGAGAATTATAAAACTAGGTTTAATAACATTTTTTGTTCCAATTTTTTTATGTTTTTTATTTCACATTTTACCAACAATTGAAATTGTCATCTACATGCCCTTGAATGACTCTTCAACATATAAGTACTCTTCTTTAATCTCAAACATTTTCAAGTATTTAACATGTTAATAAAAGATTGAATTCTTTGTGCTAGTGTCTTTTAAAAGTTTTTTTCACATGATTGTATTTTTGATATCACATATCTAACATAACACATCTTCCATATTGCTACCTAGACTTTTGATACTAATTCCTAAATAACCCTTACACATATAACCATACTCCATAATACTACTTGTTATGATTGGAAGAAACAAATCATACAATACAGAAACTTAGATAGATATATAACTAATGAATCGCTCAACTTATACTCATATTATCATAAATGAAGAAAATACAAAAAAGGCATTTTGTCGTATTATCAGACCAACTTCAACACAAAATATCCCTAAAACGGGAAAAAGCTATTTTCATGATTTCTCGTGTTGAAGGATTTCCTAAAAGCTTATGAGACTCGTGTGAATTCAAATAATTAATTAAAAAAATCATTAATAAAACTTAACTACACCATCCTTTTCTATAGTTTATACCTATCAAAATGATACCAAAACTCAAAAAATTATAGAGCATAAATATGTTTATATGTCTTTTTGTAACACCCAGCTTTCAAAGTTATGTCATTTTAGAATTGGGCTTGGATCAGGCTTATCCATTCAAATTTTGAGGATCCATTTTTCCTTTATGGTAATCATTAGTTTGGCAATATAGATTGTACAAGTGACTTAACATTGATTGATGCAAAACATATAACCTTCTAGTTCTAACAAAGTGCAATCAATTCCTTGGGTGCTCACATATTTTTAATTTTCTGGCAAGACTTGATATGTTGAATTAGTCTTAGGAATGCACCATGGTTGCCATCCTCATGCAAGGATGCCAAATTTCGCATCTTGACTTATATAGTTTGTCTTAACAATTTTATAAACTTACAAAAGTAGATTTATGATAATGCTTACATATGCCTGGGTTGAAAAAATTAATATCAAATTCCACACATATATATGAAGAGTCTAAAAACAATTAAAATTGAAATAAATTTGTTAATGTTAACTGGTTATGGATGGAAAATATATCAGGTAGGAGAGTTCGTGTTACATACCTATAGATATTCTCAACTTAGACAGGATTGTCTCCAGTGCGAAAATACATGTAGGAAACAAAAAACTGTAACCTACTTATAGCAGATTTGTATTACAATTTGACATACATAAAACATAATATATTTTTTTAATATAACTTAATTTAATGGACTATATAGATTTACCCAAATTCGTTAGGATTTCTTATTTCAAGAGGTTGTACTTGGTATAATAAGAAAATAATTTAAAAACAAACCATCTTTGTAAACTTTGACCTAAAAGTTGTGGTTCTGACTTTTCAGTTTTGACATATAAACAAATACTATTATCAAATAATGATGTATAAAGAAGTATAATAGAATTTAATTTATTTCCATAATATTATTTACATTTGAATAGAATTTAATTTATTGCCATAATATTATTTAAGTTACAAATTATAATTTATTTTTAATAATTATCATGGAAATGATAACTAATATGGAAAGTTGTAAATGTTAATATGTTAGTATTATCGTATTATGTGTTGAGTAAGATTTGAATACTCATCATTTTTATTACTCTAATTCTTAAGCTATCCACCATGACCCGACTACTTTATTATAATCCCAATTAACATTAACTTATCAATCTTATTATTGTAAAAAGTTAACATATTTTTTTCATCATTCCTTATATATGTAATATTAAAATTACCAAATTACGTAATTATTGATTGTAATTGTTTGAAATTATTATTTTTATTGATTGTAATTAACAACCTACATAATAAGGTATATTACAAAATCTTGACGCGGATACGTATTTTAAATATATACTCATAAATTGTGATTTTAATATAAGATACGGTGTATAATTTTTAATATTGAAAATAAGAATCATTAAAAATGATAAAATCTTAGACTAACAACTAATGAAATTGCATATATTAATTTATACTTTAAATTTCATAAGATGCATGAACTGTTTTTCATAATAGACAAAAAAAATTGGTATTACAATTACAATTTTTTGGATGATATGATAATGCTAATATCAAACTCGTATGTATATATCATTTATTTTAAATTCTATCAATAGTTAATAAAGTTTAATATTTCCACATTATCAATATATATTTTTATATATTTATTGTTCATTTGCGTGTATTAATTTAATATAAAAATCTATAATTTCAAATAGAATTAGTAATTAGTGCATATATATTATTTCCCACTTAATATACATTTGCATGACATAATAGGTAGGAGTGTAGGACAACGTGGTAGACAAAAGTGACTCATCATAAGTCAACATGTTGTAGGACTTCTGAATGATGTCACTAGAAGTCATATATATGACCCTTCTAAATTCCGATTCAAAACTCAATCAAGGACTATCACTAAACAAATGTCTATTATCATGGACCATTGTCACGTGAGAAGTATTAAGTGCCCAAATTTTGAAGTGGGAATTTAAAGAACAAATTGTATATTTTCTATCAAAAAAATTTATCTAATAAATTAGAAATCTAAATTCTATAGCTTTAATAATTTTATTTTATTTTGTTAATGTATATCCTTATTTACGGTTGTGTATAAATAACTTATAATCAACAAAAGCATTTCAGAACTTTGTAAGGTGTAAATAAAAAGCATTTAAGAAGTTGTAAGGTATAACCAAGAAGCATTTAAGAACTATTCATTAATGTATCCATTTTGGTACTTTACATAAGGTATTGCTTACCAATGATGTATGGCACTCCTTAAATAATCACGAAACGGGGAACTGTATCTCTAAAAGTAAAGTATAAATTTTTTCAATGCATTTAACATGTGTTTGGAATCACAGAAAACACAAGTTGAAGTGAAAGTTACTCATAGTGACTTATGTTGAAACTTGAAAGACTGTTTGGGAAACAAACGTGCACTTAAAAGTTAAAACAGTTGTTAGCAAACTCGTAAAGACTTGTGTGGAGATAGAACTATGTAAAGATAACCAATAAAATCTTGATAATATATTAATATTTTAATTTTAATTAAATTTAATTTTAAATGATATTATCAAAAACCATAAAATACATTTGTCTCTAAATGTGACATATGACATGTGTCTTCATACAAGTTTTCTTCATGAAAACAAACATGCACACTTAATACTCCTAATTTTGTTTTTTTATAGTAGAAAGAGTATCGTCTTATTTTATGGATAAAGAACTAATTTTTTTGTAGTATGTAATTGTCACTTTAAACAAATGTTGATTTCAAGAATCGTACTATTGACATTTTGGTCTTTTTGGACTCTAGTGGAAATTTACATCACTATACTAACAAATTGTTAGAAACTTAAAATCTAAAGGAAAATTACATTCATCTTCCTATATTTATTTTAATTAAATTTGGCTTAAATTGCACCTTTCCAATTTTAAAAGTTGTCACTCCATTTTAGCTAGGGATGACAATAAAAATCGAACTCGTGGGTATCCGCCTGAACCGAACCCAAATTTAATGGGGAAAACCTGATGTGATTGGGTTCAGGTTCGGATTTTACCAGAGGTTAAATTTCGTGTTCGGGTTTGGTATAGCAAACACCCTAACGTGAACTCGTCCTGAAGGAAGGTAATTCAATTTAAAATTGAAATTTCTATCATTTGTCCATTATTTTTAATTTCTAATTTCACTTTACATACTATTGAATCTTCAAACATAAAAAAAATGAAATAATACAAGAGAAAATAGAAATGCTAGAGAAAAATTACACGAAAAGAATATCATATTTTCTTTAATACTTTATCATTTCGAGTTTTTTCGAGTTTGGGTTACCTGAAACCTGACGGGTTTTGGGATAATATTTTTATTTTCAACCCCGTTGAGTTTGGGATTGAATTCGCGTTCAGATTTTGAATTTCGAGTTCGGGTTTGAGTATGTGCAAACTCGCCCCCGCCCCGTTGTCATTCCTAATCTAATGCCATAATTACATTGACTCTTTCTAGAAGATATAAATATAAATTTGAAATTAACGTGATGTCAAATATAATTTGGATTTATTATGTATATGTTGATAGTGTAATGGTTTTTATACTGCAAATTATCTATCAATCATATGTTAATAATCATTGACTCTTAAATAAAAATAATATAATAATAGTGGATGATGAGTCGACAGTATAAAAAACTTTACAATGATTATGCATAGCTTTTAAACTCATATAATTTTGCAGAATGCTCAAAATTTTAGAGTGTAAATATTTATACTCATACATTTTATTATTCACCATCCATTTTGAGTAGATTTTTTCATAAGTCAACAATAATTTAAAATCGATAATGGATAACATAATAACAGTATATAAAATGCATGCAATATAGTGCAAACATCTTTTTCTCAAAAATTTATTTGATATCTAATAAAAATGTTTACCAGATTTTTTCTATAAGTTGATCACAAGAATTGTCTCGTAAAAATAAAACGAGTAATGTCTTATTCACAACAATTCACAGACAAAATTTTGTCGTCCTTTTAGTAGTTGTCTGATACAAAATCAGTATATATACTAATAAGCCTTTCTGTAGTGGTGGAAGGCTTCTTATGGGTGAGAATAAAAAGTTAATGATTTGATTTTTAGAAAAAACATTTGTTAATATATATATCAAAAGAAATTAATTTTTTAATTAAAATATAATAAAACTATCGGTAATACTAAAAAAATATATATCTCAAAATAACTACAAGAAGTTGTAAATTTGTATATACACAAAATCCAAATATAACATTCACCCATAAAATATGTATGCAATGTTGCAAAGCAAAAGTAGTAAAACTCCCAATTCATTCTTATAAGTTGCAAAGTGAAACCAATGAAACCAGCAACTAACATCAAATCCAAATGACTCAAAACAAATTATACAGACAAGTAATTATGATTTTCTTCATTGATATTGATTAAGAATCAAAACTCAACTGGTTAAGAATGTCTAACGGGTGGTTCTTGAATGAGAATTGTTGGAAATGAAGAACCATGAAGTTGAAGAGAAGCTCTACACAGAGGACAATTACTATGATTCTGAAGCCAATTATCAACACACTCACAATGAAAGCAATGATCACATCCTGGCAAAACCTTCAATTTCTCTCCCATTCTAAACGCGCTCAAGCATATGCAGCACTCACGCGCGCTATCTTGATCCGACGGCGCTCGATGCAGTACAATCGGTAGTTTCTTTATCGTTTCAGGTTCGAGTCCCTGTTGCGACGGTGAAGTTAGCGGCGCGTGGCGTGTCTGGGATGAAGAGAAAGCCCAGGAGAAGAATATCCGGCGGGAGTAGAGCATGAGAGCGGTGGCAATGACGGCGATAATGAAGAGGACGGAGAAAATGGAGAAGACGGAAAAACTGCGGCCATGGATTTCGAGGATTTCATGGTCGAGATCTCCGCCATCGTCGTAGTGCCAATCGAATGGATTAGAGTTAAAGAACGACATTTTTTAGCATCAACGTAGTACAGTGAAGTGTTGAAGCGGTTGCAAATCGGAGAAGAAAACGACGACGTTTGGATTATAAGGAAAGTTGGTATTAAAATGAATACGTGGATGAGTCTCTATGTCTTACTCGATTATTAACAGAGAGAACTAGAAAGTGAAAATAGAATATGTTATATTATATACTAGTGTGTTGACATACACTGTCGTGTCTGTCAATCCGCTTTCGTTTTCCTATCGTTTGTAATGTATAGTTTGTATTTTATAAATTCAAAAATAATTTTTTGCACTAAATTTACGGTTGAATTTATTCAATTAGTCTAATATTCAATTTTTTAAATACATTTTTAAAATAAGAAGATAATAAGGATAAAATAAGAAAATAATATTATATGTTTTTTGTAGAAATAAAAAGATATTGAGGGCAAAATAGGAAAACACAAATTACACCATGATGAGTGATTATTTTGTGTTTTTCTTTTATTAATAGTATAGATATAGATAAAAAATAAAAATATATTTATCATATTATTTTTTATTTTTTTTAATATTTATCTATATGAGAAAACTGTTGATTGAGATGGAGTTGTCACACTTTTAATTTTCTTTTGTGTATTAATTCAATTAAAAAATGATATCTAAATCTAAAAATTATAAAAATAGAAAATAATTTTTTTATATTATTTTATAGTATAAAGACATGATTTTTTTGTAGACATGGTAGAGAATCTCAGTGTAACACTAGTCTGCGTGAGTTATTACTAGCTTTATTTGCACCAGCACCTAAAAATGATAGTTCGTTTGTTTGATGGATGATGATGTAAATTTTTTCTTTTACTTGGTGAACAAATATTATACATTTATATTTTTTTATATATGGTAATCTACTTTTTCATGGGTTATTTTAATAGTATGGAAACAATATATTAGAAATATATTTTTTTTATAAACATTAATTGAATATAAAGTATTATTTGAAATTAACTTAAGCGAAATGAAAAAAGGTGGAGGAAATTAAATAAATTAATAATAGCATTCCAAAATTGAAGATCTAAGAAGCATTTAGTAAAATTTAAAATATGAAAAATATAAAGTTGAATGTGGAGAGGAAACATTTGTGTCACACACTCCTAAATGGGAAAACTAGATTTGGACATAAAGTTAAAAAATGTTTCATATTAGTCTTAATTTGTTAAACTATTGGGTGGATCAAATAATATCAAATATAATTAATAATGGTATAAATATATGTAAATGCATAATTATATATAATTATATTAGAGGAAAATCTCTCTCACACTCTTCTTATTTGAATAAGACAACAAATTGGAGTAGGGTTTTGTGATTTTTATAATAATAAATTAAGTGAATATCTAGTTCACTCATCTAATTATTCGAGTTTAGCCAGGTTTATAATGGTTTTTTCACAACCTAACCTCTTGTTAGTTAAATATTTTATATATTATCATTTTTTAATATTTTGTGATTATACATTATTATTTCATAAAAAAATTTAGTAATTGAACTACAATAATAAATTTACCATATACATATGTTATTATTCATGTAATAATTTTTTAAATATGATTATTACAACATATATAATTAAAATGAAAAACTCTTTACGTGATTGTTAATACTGTCTACTTACACTTTCGTGATCTGATTTTCAGTTGTAAACTGACTTTGCGACTTAGGAATAAGTGAACTCAATTTTGACTCACCCACATGATTTCAAGTAGCCACTATGCTTTTACAGTCAAAACGTAGAAAACTCTCTATTATGTCTAATTTAGATAAAATAATATTTAAACAAAAAAATGTTTAAAAAAAACACACCCAAAAGTACTAAAAAGAGGTGAGTTTCTATGCTCATACAATAGTAGTTCGATTGCATTGTTTTCGACACGCCAATTTGTCATGTCGTCACTGAACCAAATGTCCACTGTCTCCCCACTCCATATGTCATGTCGTGATCATTCTCCCTCAAACATGTGGAGCCGTGTGCCCACAACTATGTTCCAACTTTCCGCGCTCAACATTCCCTTTAAGTTGTCATTCCAGATTTCGTGTTCCAAATTTTCGTGATATCCCATGCTAGCCCAATGCCTATGTAGGCTGCCTAACAGCCCCCACGACAATATTACCTGAATTTTTGTGGTGGAAGGTATAATAACTTATTCTTTTTCTAGATTAGACATCTCTAGGAAAAAGTAATCATAAACAAGTTTTGTCAATTAATTAAAGAGGAAAGATTCAATTACTCCAAGAATTGAGGGCTAGAATGAAGAGTAAGTTTTTAAAACTTACTTTTCATCATACCCTCAATTCTATGGAAATCCAACAATTTGGATTAATGAGTAAATCTAAACTATCAGATGTCCATAGAATTGATGGCTAGGATAAAAACTAAGTTTAAAAAAGTTACACTTGGAGAAAGTAGATCCTCAATGTTAATTATAATACTATTTTTAAATATTGAAAAAATAATTCTTTTATTTATTATTTTCTATTAAATTGTTGAAAGTTATAAAATTAATTTACTAATATAAAAACAAGCTATTGTGACCTAATTTTCGGTTGAAAACCGAGTTTGCATCTCACACGAGTACTCATAAATATATACACGGGCATGCTTAAACATGTCCGTCTTGTAGTGTCCATTCCTAGTCCTCATTTTATTACTTTACCACTCAATTGGGTTGTACTTGATAAAGTTGTTAATGATCCCTCATCTATGGTTGCCTTCTTCCTCACGACACCATTATTTTTCTCCTCCTCTGTTTCAACTTTGCTTCATGTTTTTGGTCTTTTATTTAGCATTTGGGCTTTGCTTTAGAGAAAGCTCAATGTTATTTTTAATCTTTTAGTTGTTAGTCAGTTATTACCATTTTCCTTTTTGGATAATTCAGTTGGTTATAGTTGTTAGTATACCTTTTCCTTTTGATATTAAGAATTGGTATTAATATAGATCAATCCTCCCTTTTGTCAGGTTCTATATTATTTTAATGAAAGCATAACTGAGGTTATTTTTTACTCTCTTCTCCATGGTTTCATTCCAAACTAACAAAAATCTTATTAAAAGAATGTAACTTACAAATTGTTAACCAAAAATATTTTTAAACACAAAAGTAATTGTATAATAAAATTTTGTGGAGTGCTTCAAAAATTGGGTAACTATTTAACACAGTCTCACCTGTCATAATGAACATCTAGAACATAAAATTTAGGGTCGAACTAAACTACAAACTCCTTATTAGTTTGCTTCGATGCAAATGATTTACGACCGTTGGATGGAAAAGTTATGTTACCAGCTACTGTGGACAAAACCTTTCAGAAGTCTGTATGAGAAGTTAAGACTTCCACATGGACATCTTGTTGGAGAAACACGACTTCAATGATGTCTTGTCCAGTTTTGAAGTCGGGAGGATGATTCAAGACTTCTTTTCTGATGTCTTTTTGTTGGAAAACGACTTCAGTGAGTCCAAAATAACTTCGAAATGAACCAACTTTAGTACATTAGCTTCATGCGACATAGTGAAATATATTTGGTTCTTCCATCGTATTGAATTATATTGGCTTCTTCCAACATAATATATTGAAGGGGCGATTTTGCATATATAATGTTATAGCTTGTTTTTCATTTAGTACTCTTACATTATTTATTATATTTGTTTTCATAAATATTTTATTAGTTATATGTTTGTTCTCTGTAATTATTATTTTTTTACTGTGTGTTCCTTGTTTGATACTATTTTATTGTGAAATAATTTTTTAAAAATAAAATTATTGATTAATTTTATGTTTGTTAAAGTCTATTAGATGGAAGAAGAAATTAATATCAATGAAAAATACTATGATCAAGTACTAATTTGTTTAAAAGTAATTTATTTTATGTTTTTGTTTTTATTTTAGTAATATAAATGATATACTTTAATGATTCTAGGTAGTAAATGAATTTGATAATAGTGATGCTGAAAATATGAATGAAATAAAGGAGGATTTGGATTTTAAAGAAATTGATTTTGGATTGTTAAACATAGATGAAGTGAGGAATTTTAGGTTTTTGAACAACGATGTTGCATACAAATTTTATAAGATGTTTGATATGAAGAAAGGGTTTGATATAAGAAAATATCATACTCGTCGGGATAAGGACGATGAAATTTTATGGCAATTAATTTTTTGTGATAAAGAAGGATTCAGAGAGAAGAAAGGTGATGTGGTTCGGAGAGGATGCCTAGAAAAGAAACAAGATGCGGTTGTTTAGCAAGAATGAAGATTCATGTTGACAAGGAAAAAAGAGGTCGGTACGTGAGTTATTTTTCTGATGAACATAGTCATGAACTACTTGGTAAATATTATGGTGAGATGATAGCCTATAACCGAAGAATAACTGCGACATATATTGGTCAGATGAACACCATGAGAGAGTTGGGCATAGGAACGGGAAATGTTTTTGTTTCATCTACTAGTCAATGTTGTAGTTATCACTATATTGGGTTTTCTAGGAAAGACATGTACAATCAAATCCAGAAGCAAATAAGGATAAGAAATGATGATGCAGAAGCAACCTTATAATACTTGAAGGAGCAATTGAAATCAGATTGTACAATGTATTGGATGCATACTGTAGACGAAGAAAGTAAGTTGCAACAATTGTTATGGCGGATGGATGTAGCATTTTTTACTCCTCAGTTTTCGGAGATGTTCTTGCTTTTGATGCAACTTATGGTAGAAACAAATATAAATTTCCAGTTGTCGTATTTTCTAGTGTAAAATGAGATAGAGGAAATATATGTGTGGCTTTTAGAAAAAAAATTGGTGGCAATGAATGGGAAACAACCAAAGTGTGTTATCACATATGGGGACTTGACAATGAAGAATTCAATCCAATGATTTTTTCCTAAAGCTCACCATAGGTTATGCACTTGACATATATGTAACAACGCTGGAAAAAATATCAAGAAGAAGAACTTTGACAAGGATTTCCAGAAATTTATGTATGCTGATGTTGAGGTTGAAGAATTTCAAATGATGTAGGAGAAACTTATCATCAATCATGGACTTCAAAATAATGTTAGGGCCTCTCAGACTTATCATTGAAGAATATGTGGGCTAGGTCTTATATCTGGGAAAGTTCTATGCTGGTTTGCATACCACATCACGATGCGATGGGTTACATTCACAAATGGGGAGGTACATAGAGTCTGGATATAATGTGACCGAGTTTTTGCATCACTTTTAATAATGTGTAAGCCATATACGCAACAATGAGGTTGTTGAAGATTTTAAATATTCATATGGTGATGACTTATTACAAACTCCTTATCATAATTTAGAGGGTCATGCTGCTTCATTATATACCATAGCGGTGTTCAAACAATTTGTTGAAGTGTTTATGTAAGCTATAAAAATGAAGATAATTTCTACCCACCAAACATCAAGTCATGTAATATACAAAGTCGAAAAGCATTACAGTCCCAACATAAAATAACACGTTTCCCATTACGATGATGGTTCTAATGTGGACATTGAATTTTCATGTAGAAGAATGAAATCATTTGGGATGCCCTGTAGTTATAGTATTTTTGTGTTACTAATTCTCGATATCCCACATTTGCCACCTTGTATGGTTCTTGAGAGATAGACAAAAAAACAAATGATGCTCAACATCTAAATTTTGAATAGTGTGACCTTAATAAAGAATAAGTTCAAAGCAGCATATATGGAACATTGAGTGATGATTGCAGAGTTTTGTATAACCTTGCTTATAAAATGGAGGAATACTTTAAAGAAATGATGGAAAAAGTTTACAATGAAAGTAATATACTCCGATTGAAACAAAGTTCGAGTTCCATGGAAAATGGTGATGCTAATAATGAAGACCAAGTAAGGAATCCTATTAGTGTGCGTCATAAAGAGCGAGATGTTAGGACGAGCTCAAGAGGTAAACATGGTAACCAATATGGCATATGTCGAGAAATTGGACACAATAAACTTAGTTGTCCAAATATTGATAGTTGTAGTCGTTATTTTTTTTTTTTGAAAATGAATGTGAAGTCTAAGTAATTACTTGATGTAATAAAATAATTTTGTTACTTTTTGTAATTTTGGTACTATATATTTCTTGAATCATTTTAAAAAAAATTAAAAACTTACACCACAGTTTCAGCTTAAAAAATATTTCGATTCACAACTACCCAATCATAATTATTAATAATAAATTAGAAATATATTTCTCTTTATGTACTCTAACAAGTTCGATATTTTTTTTACAGGAATCTTCTAAAGATCTAATTAAATTCAGATACGTTAACTTGTTTCCAGAAGAACCATTGCTAGAGGATCTATTACACCTTATTGGGTTTTCACAAATATCTCGCATCAAATCTTGTAACATAGATCCATCATTAGTTACATCTTTTGTTGAAAAATGGAGGCTTGAAATACATACATTTCATCTTTCATGTGGTGAATGTATCATTACTTTGGAAGATGTTTCACTCCAATTAGAAGTGAATGTCAATGGTCTACCTATATCTGGACCCACTTTTTTTTATTGGAATGAATTGTGTATGGAACTATTAGGAAAAGTTCTAATTTATGGACACGATATGAGGGTGTGCAAATTAAAATTAACTTGGTTGAGTCAAAACTTTGCTCACCTGCCCACTCAACCTACACAATTACAATTAGAACAATATTGTAGGACATGTATCCTATACATTATAGGAGGTCAGTTATTATCCGATAAATTTAATAGTCGAGTACATTTAATGTACTTACCTATACTTCGAGACCTAAAAATAGTTCATCATTATAGTTGGGGTTCAGCTAACTGGTATAAGGAGATATGTCGGGAAAAAACCAAATGCAAAGGCAATGGATGGTTGCTTGATACTTTTACAATCTTGGGCGTAATATCGTCTACCTTTCCTTGCACCTAGAGTTCAAGTTCTACCTACTTATCCATTTTCATCAAGGTAATATATATTTTTACGTATACATAAATTTTATTCGTAACAACAAAATTTCCTCTATCCATTATAATTAATATCAAAATTGTATAGGTGAGGTCTCAACAATTATCATTTTCAAGGAATACAACGTGATGATTTGACAGGATATAGGTCACGCTTAGATCATATGGATGTGAACCACGTAAAAATTCATAAGCTCTTATTTCTTACAATTTATAGCAATATTTCAATTCTCTAACAATATGTTCTCATCATTTGTTAATTCAAATTACACCCATTAAGACTGACATCAACAATCTCCCCCGTCATGTCCAACAAAATAAGAAGGTGTGGAGTGTATGCACAACCTTGATTTGTTTCTCGATTGTCGAGTGCCAACAAATAGATGGAGTCAGACTACAATTTGGTTTGGTTCAAGACGTGCCACAATCACTTAACAATATTGATGCACTACATAGAATTGATAAACGTGGAAATCAAGATGCAAACTGTGCCATTAAGCATGCACAATGGATCGACCATTGAAGTCATCGCAGAGATAAAGTCTTGCAAGGATCTCGAATTCGATTTCATATCCATACACACCAATATATGAATTAGTATCTCACCTATTCTAGACTTTTTTTATGTGCAGAATTATAACCCTGAGACTCACTCTCAATAAATTATCAACAAAGTCAACAACAATACTACCATCCAAATCAACCTCCCATACCTCAAACTCCAATAATCCAACCTGTGACAAACTAACATTTTATGTCACAACAATCGATTTATCAACACACAATGTGTGTCTCTTATAATATTTAACTTGGGAAAATGTCTTTCCACGATCAACCATCACACCAACATCGCATTGATGATATCATGCCTCACTATCACTCATTTTTTACAGAAGATAGTTATTTTATCAATACCTTATTGGGTACACCTCAATCAGCAAATGTATATCACAATGGTATGATGTTCAACATCAATCAAGATGATGGTCTTGGATCAAGTTCTTTCATGGGTGATGATAACATTTTCCCTACCGAACAAACAAATACAAATGAAGATCAGACTATAGTTGCACATCGAGGAAGGTCACGACGTCATAGGCAACCACCTAGGTGTGGGACAAGAGGTCATATAAGGAATCATTAAATTTAGTATTATTGTAACTTAATTTTAAATAATTCAATTTATATTAACATTTTACATTTACCAAATTTATTTTATTTCTCTCTTTTAAAAAGGCCTCTAAACATTGGCTTTTTATCTTCAATAATTACAAATAAATAGGCCCAAACACTGATGACATTTTTAAAAATAAGTAAACAAAATTGGTTCAAAAAAATAAAGCAAAAAACGAGTTAGGTCCAACAAAAGTGAAAGCCTTTTACACGACCTTTAAAGCCCACTATGTCTCAGTAAGCTCAGAAGTCGATATTGGTTGTTACGACTTCTGTGCATGCTGACTATGTCCTTCTATGTCACGACTTCTGAGAAAGAAACATAAGTCTTGCTCAGCTACAACGTCTTCTATTCATGATGGGCCACAACAAGTAACCGATAACATAACTAACGGCTCAAATTAAATGATTATCTATCCAATGGCTAGAAAACTAGTTCGCTTCCAAGCGAACTAAAAGTGAGTTCGCATGTTAGCTCTCACCTAAAATTTATATTTTAATATATGTGAACTACACAACATATGACATAAGGGTTTAATTTGAATTAGGATTTAACTTATATGAAAATATAATGAATTAGGATTTAACTTATATAATGAATTTGGATTTAAAGTTTTAATTGAACCACAAAAGTGATAAATTGTTTTTACACTTTAGTTATGTTTTAAATGTGTGAAACCACTATATATTGGTTCAGTTCACACTTTGATATTTTTGAAATCACCAAGATTGTACCTACCATATAGTCTACTATCAGCATTTAATAACCTACCATTATTGTCAGATAATGGACTTATTATTAGATATATGTTGTCCGATAATCTACTATCAGCATTTATATACTTCCTTGCCTACTAATTAATTGAATGTCTATGTATTAAGGCTTCTGAAACATATACATACAAATGTAGATATTAAAAAATATATCTCTAACTCAAAGTTTTGACAAAGATGGAACAAAACTCTAACTAAATCATCCCTACATAATTATTAACAGAATTGATCAAAACATCATTTTCAGTACTTCTTTAAAATAATCAATTAAAATAGAAAGTGTTAACTAAATCATATAGAACTAAAAAAACTTATCCAAACTTATTACAAGCTAAGAGAGATAGAGTAAAACTATATAGCATATAAATTTGAAATCAAAATAACTCAGCTTTCACTCTTTTTTTGTTAAAAATATAAGAGATGGATTTTATGCTCTCAAATAAACTAGTTCATGATAAACCTAATCACTTATCAATAGTTTTTTTTATATGTCTTATCAAATAGTTTATGACAAGGATTTCCAGAAATTTATGTATGCTGATGTTGAGGTTGAAGAATTTCAAATGATGTAGGAGAAACTTATCATCAATCATGGACTTCAAAATAATGTTAGGGCCTCTCAGACTTATCATTGAAGAATATGTGGGCTAGGTCTTATATCTGGGAAAGTTCTATGCTGGTTTGCATACCACATCACGATGCGATGGGTTACATTCACAAATGGGGAGGTACATAGAGTCTGGATATAATGTGACCGAGTTTTTGCATCACTTTTAATAATGTGTAAGCCATATACGCAACAATGAGGTTGTTGAAGATTTTAAATATTCATATGGTGATGACTTATTACAAACTCCTTATCATAATTTAGAGGGTCATGCTGCTTCATTATATACCATAGCGGTGTTCAAACAATTTGTTGAAGTGTTTATGTAAGCTATAAAAATGAAGATAATTTCTACCCACCAAACATCAAGTCATGTAATATACAAAGTCGAAAAGCATTACAGTCCCAACATAAAATAACACGTTTCCCATTACGATGATGGTTCTAATGTGGACATTGAATTTTCATGTAGAAGAATGAAATCATTTGGGATGCCCTGTAGTTATAGTATTTTTGTGTTACTAATTCTCGATATCCCACATTTGCCACCTTGTATGGTTCTTGAGAGATAGACAAAAAAACAAATGATGCTCAACATCTAAATTTTGAATAGTGTGACCTTAATAAAGAATAAGTTCAAAGCAGCATATATGGAACATTGAGTGATGATTGCAGAGTTTTGTATAACCTTGCTTATAAAATGGAGGAATACTTTAAAGAAATGATGGAAAAAGTTTACAATGAAAGTAATATACTCCGATTGAAACAAAGTTCGAGTTCCATGGAAAATGGTGATGCTAATAATGAAGACCAAGTAAGGAATCCTATTAGTGTGCGTCATAAAGAGCGAGATGTTAGGACGAGCTCAAGAGGTAAACATGGTAACCAATATGGCATATGTCGAGAAATTGGACACAATAAACTTAGTTGTCCAAATATTGATAGTTGTAGTCGTTATTTTTTTTTTTTGAAAATGAATGTGAAGTCTAAGTAATTACTTGATGTAATAAAATAATTTTGTTACTTTTTGTAATTTTGGTACTATATATTTCTTGAATCATTTTAAAAAAAATTAAAAACTTACACCACAGTTTCAGCTTAAAAAATATTTCGATTCACAACTACCCAATCATAATTATTAATAATAAATTAGAAATATATTTCTCTTTATGTACTCTAACAAGTTCGATATTTTTTTTACAGGAATCTTCTAAAGATCTAATTAAATTCAGATACGTTAACTTGTTTCCAGAAGAACCATTGCTAGAGGATCTATTACACCTTATTGGGTTTTCACAAATATCTCGCATCAAATCTTGTAACATAGATCCATCATTAGTTACATCTTTTGTTGAAAAATGGAGGCTTGAAATACATACATTTCATCTTTCATGTGGTGAATGTATCATTACTTTGGAAGATGTTTCACTCCAATTAGAAGTGAATGTCAATGGTCTACCTATATCTGGACCCACTTTTTTTTATTGGAATGAATTGTGTATGGAACTATTAGGAAAAGTTCTAATTTATGGACACGATATGAGGGTGTGCAAATTAAAATTAACTTGGTTGAGTCAAAACTTTGCTCACCTGCCCACTCAACCTACACAATTACAATTAGAACAATATTGTAGGACATGTATCCTATACATTATAGGAGGTCAGTTATTATCCGATAAATTTAATAGTCGAGTACATTTAATGTACTTACCTATACTTCGAGACCTAAAAATAGTTCATCATTATAGTTGGGGTTCAGCTAACTGGTATAAGGAGATATGTCGGGAAAAAACCAAATGCAAAGGCAATGGATGGTTGCTTGATACTTTTACAATCTTGGGCGTAATATCGTCTACCTTTCCTTGCACCTAGAGTTCAAGTTCTACCTACTTATCCATTTTCATCAAGGTAATATATATTTTTACGTATACATAAATTTTATTCGTAACAACAAAATTTCCTCTATCCATTATAATTAATATCAAAATTGTATAGGTGAGGTCTCAACAATTATCATTTTCAAGGAATACAACGTGATGATTTGACAGGATATAGGTCACGCTTAGATCATATGGATGTGAACCACGTAAAAATTCATAAGCTCTTATTTCTTACAATTTATAGCAATATTTCAATTCTCTAACAATATGTTCTCATCATTTGTTAATTCAAATTACACCCATTAAGACTGACATCAACAATCTCCCCCGTCATGTCCAACAAAATAAGAAGGTGTGGAGTGTATGCACAACCTTGATTTGTTTCTCGATTGTCGAGTGCCAACAAATAGATGGAGTCAGACTACAATTTGGTTTGGTTCAAGACGTGCCACAATCACTTAACAATATTGATGCACTACATAGAATTGATAAACGTGGAAATCAAGATGCAAACTGTGCCATTAAGCATGCACAATGGATCGACCATTGAAGTCATCGCAGAGATAAAGTCTTGCAAGGATCTCGAATTCGATTTCATATCCATACACACCAATATATGAATTAGTATCTCACCTATTCTAGACTTTTTTTATGTGCAGAATTATAACCCTGAGACTCACTCTCAATAAATTATCAACAAAGTCAACAACAATACTACCATCCAAATCAACCTCCCATACCTCAAACTCCAATAATCCAACCTGTGACAAACTAACATTTTATGTCACAACAATCGATTTATCAACACACAATGTGTGTCTCTTATAATATTTAACTTGGGAAAATGTCTTTCCACGATCAACCATCACACCAACATCGCATTGATGATATCATGCCTCACTATCACTCATTTTTTACAGAAGATAGTTATTTTATCAATACCTTATTGGGTACACCTCAATCAGCAAATGTATATCACAATGGTATGATGTTCAACATCAATCAAGATGATGGTCTTGGATCAAGTTCTTTCATGGGTGATGATAACATTTTCCCTACCGAACAAACAAATACAAATGAAGATCAGACTATAGTTGCACATCGAGGAAGGTCACGACGTCATAGGCAACCACCTAGGTGTGGGACAAGAGGTCATATAAGGAATCATTAAATTTAGTATTATTGTAACTTAATTTTAAATAATTCAATTTATATTAACATTTTACATTTACCAAATTTATTTTATTTCTCTCTTTTAAAAAGGCCTCTAAACATTGGCTTTTTATCTTCAATAATTACAAATAAATAGGCCCAAACACTGATGACATTTTTAAAAATAAGTAAACAAAATTGGTTCAAAAAAATAAAGCAAAAAACGAGTTAGGTCCAACAAAAGTGAAAGCCTTTTACACGACCTTTAAAGCCCACTATGTCTCAGTAAGCTCAGAAGTCGATATTGGTTGTTACGACTTCTGTGCATGCTGACTATGTCCTTCTATGTCACGACTTCTGAGAAAGAAACATAAGTCTTGCTCAGCTACAACGTCTTCTATTCATGATGGGCCACAACAAGTAACCGATAACATAACTAACGGCTCAAATTAAATGATTATCTATCCAATGGCTAGAAAACTAGTTCGCTTCCAAGCGAACTAAAAGTGAGTTCGCATGTTAGCTCTCACCTAAAATTTATATTTTAATATATGTGAACTACACAACATATGACATAAGGGTTTAATTTGAATTAGGATTTAACTTATATGAAAATATAATGAATTAGGATTTAACTTATATAATGAATTTGGATTTAAAGTTTTAATTGAACCACAAAAGTGATAAATTGTTTTTACACTTTAGTTATGTTTTAAATGTGTGAAACCACTATATATTGGTTCAGTTCACACTTTGATATTTTTGAAATCACCAAGATTGTACCTACCATATAGTCTACTATCAGCATTTAATAACCTACCATTATTGTCAGATAATGGACTTATTATTAGATATATGTTGTCCGATAATCTACTATCAGCATTTATATACTTCCTTGCCTACTAATTAATTGAATGTCTATGTATTAAGGCTTCTGAAACATATACATACAAATGTAGATATTAAAAAATATATCTCTAACTCAAAGTTTTGACAAAGATGGAACAAAACTCTAACTAAATCATCCCTACATAATTATTAACAGAATTGATCAAAACATCATTTTCAGTACTTCTTTAAAATAATCAATTAAAATAGAAAGTGTTAACTAAATCATATAGAACTAAAAAAACTTATCCAAACTTATTACAAGCTAAGAGAGATAGAGTAAAACTATATAGCATATAAATTTGAAATCAAAATAACTCAGCTTTCACTCTTTTTTTGTTAAAAATATAAGAGATGGATTTTATGCTCTCAAATAAACTAGTTCATGATAAACCTAATCACTTATCAATAGTTTTTTTTATATGTCTTATCAAATAGTTTATATTTATCTATAACTTTTTTGAATTTTCACATTACTCCCAAACTATATAAATATGCTAATGAACAAGTATAGTATACATATTTCACAACCCTAGCTACTACACCATATATATCCATGGCTTCCATAACCATGAAACCAAACTCATTCACCCTTCTCACTATTTTCTTCTTTCTCTCTTTCCCAATCTCAACATCTTCCTCTTCCAACGTATCCGCCATCTTTGCATTCGGTGACTCCACCATTGATTCCGGCAACAACAACCGCTTCAGAACACTATTTCGTGGAGACCACTTACCCTATGGTCGTGACTTTCCAAGTCACTTTCCAACAGGAAGATTCTCTAATGGAAAGATAGCAATTGATTATCTTGCAAACATTCTAGGCATTAAGGATCTTTTACCTGCTTACCTCGACCCACATTTGACAGACCAAGATTTACTCACTGGGGTTAGTTTTGGGTCTGGTGGTTCAGGAATTGATATGAGTACAGTGGCATTGGCTAGAGTTATGGATTTGTCTACACAGTTTGAGTTGTTTGAAGAGAGTTTGCAAAGGATAAGGAGAGTTGTTGGAGTTGAAAAAGCTAATAATATCATTGAGAATGCTTTGTTTGTGGTCAGCATTGGAACTAATGATATGTTATATAATGCATATTTGTTACCTGCCAATATGATTCGATATGGTTCTATTTCAGTTTACCAAGATTTTTTGCTCCAAAATCTTCAGTCTTTCATTCAGGTTTGTTTTATATATCTTATTCATACTTCATACTTTCTACATAGCATGATTATAATGCTAATCATAATCTTAACAACATTGGTTACATAGAAATTTGTTGTTATTGAAATTTGCAGCATTTATATTTTCAACTATTTTTTTTTATATTCTAACACCCTTTTAGCATTTAACTTCAAGAAACTAAATTTTAATTAGATTGTAATCCTATATTAATAACATGTTAATAGTTTGTTGAGCATGAGATCCATGTGGATGAGTGTAAAAGAAAGTTGTAGATACATCTCATACCTCACTAGATATGAGTTTGCTTTTGTTTTAGCGACGATATGTTTTGTCTTATTCAAGTCAACTTTTCTTTGGGAGTCATAAGGTGGTCAACTGATAATGATGAAGTATTTAGAGAGTAACAAAGAGGTTGAAGGTTCAATTCTCATCCACCACACTAATACTAATATACTTTTGTTCTTGTTATTCTCTCATGTGAATATTTAACAATAAAATGAAACTATTCAACCTTGATCACATGTAAATTTTGAACAAGAAATTAACATGACACATGGTTTGATTGGTGGTTAATGTGCAGAGACTGTATGGAGCAGGAGCTGGTCGCATTGTAGTGGCAGGTGTTCCTCCTATTGGGTGTTTACCAATACAAATGACAATAAGCAGCATCTTACCAAGTTTTCACTGGCTCCATCGTCACTGTAATGTTCAACAGAACACGGATTCTGAAGCCTACAATTATAAGCTTCAATCTCATATTCATTTATTGCAATCCATGCTCACTGATGTTAAAGTTGCCTATTTCGATATCTACACACCCATCATGGATATGGTTCAATATCCAGCCAAATATGGTAACAATTCACTTTTACTAAATCATCATGTACCATTCATTTATATTATTATTATTATAGATTTAATATATATATATACCGACAGTATAAATGTTTTTTACATTGTTAGCAAATTATCCATCATTCATTTTTAGTTAATGATTGACTTTCAAACAAAAGCAATACAAATCAAATATCCCAACAGTGTAAAAAACTTTATACAGACAATACATAGATTTTAAAACTCTATTATTATTTAAGAGACAATCATAATTAAACATAAATGGCGGGTAATGATGCAGACTCTATCATGCAAATGTGTCTCTTGGATTAATTTGGTTCTTTAATCAATATCCTTAGCATTCTTCTTTTCAAATTTAGACATAAAACAGGATATTCTTTATGCAAATGTATCTCTTAATTTTGTTGGGCCATAAATATTTGAAGGTTTTGTGCAAACACTTGAAGGATGCTGTGGGACAGGGCTATTGGAAATGGGTCCTGTGTGCAATGTGTTTGACCCAATTTGCATGGATCCATCTAAGTACCTTTTCTGGGATGCAGTGCACCTTACTCAAAGAGGATACTCTATTCTTGCAGAGAGTGGTCGACAATATTTGATTCCATACATTACTAGTTAGGCTAGTAATTATTTTCAATTTTTATATGCATTTTCCCTTTAGGTCAATTAGCCGAATAGCTCTGCAAGAAAATTTGTTATTTTTCATTGGAATAATGGATAATTTATTTTACTCATTTATATAACTATATCATTTTATTTAGATAATTTGAGAAACTAATGTCATTTCAGTAAATTATTATATTTTCAGATCCATTCTTTGACTGAGATTTAATGGGTCTTTAAATTACAATTTATATTTATTTAATCTCTTAAAGTTTATTCACACAAATATATTTAAAATTTTGTGCTATAAATTTAAAAGAAAGTAATCATCTCATTGATACCATATGGTGATATGGGTGGATCACGTAGTCGAGAATTCGATTCCTATGAGTAACACTTGTTGAAATGAGCAGTTATGAACCCTGAAAATGATTAATTTTTTACTAAAAAAAGTGAAGAGTACCTACCCTTCATAGTACCAAAAAATATGGTGTTATGGGGATCGATTTTGCTGTAATTAACAAGATTAATATCTGCCTTAACTAAGTACACTAGCCCTGGTGTTTACTTAACATTACTATATGCTGTTCATTCTTCATACCAGTTTTTTCACAACATATAGATGCTTGTGCATGCAGATATTGAACTTAACACGATAAAAGGGACTGAAATTTATACAACTTCCTACATCAACATAGTTAAACAACGTAAGAATGATAACATACTTTAAACAACTTAAACACAACGAGGTTTTTTAACATTTGTCATTTTGACAAGAAAATCTCTTATTTCTGTATATTTTGCTGTTCAGCAAAAATAAAATCATGTAAAACAAATACAAAGATATCTCCACAGGGATGATTTCAAGTTCTCAACAAACATCAAGAGGAGAGGATAGATGTTTGCAATCTAAGCTGGGGGTCAAGATAGTGAATTCTCAGTGCCAATCAAGGCCATCTAAAGTAGCAGTACGAGCGCAAGAGTTTAAAAGTTCATTGCCGTGCAATGAGCCCGACTGATATATTATAATCCCCCAAAGGGTTGCTGCAAATACAAAACCTGGTCACTGTAAATCTTTCACAATGCATCATTAAACTGTGCCTTCTCTTCATTTTGACTGGATTTAAAAGGTGAAGAATTTGAAACTACCGTACTTTTATGCAGTGACAGACAGCAAAAATATTTGATACTAAAGAACTGCGTGAAAAGAAAAAGAAACTCAACAAAGATCTTGGCCTCTACGAAGGACCTGAGAAGCTGAACCTAAATCCACTCTTTCCATGATCATGCTCATCCTTCTTGAGCACGGAGTAGTAGTTACCCTGAAACAAGAAAGAAGTTGGTGAAACAAACATAAAAAGTTTTGAAACAAAACAAGAAAAAATAATTCCAGGTGGTTAAAGGAAGGGCACAATAGAAAAGAGATTAATATTTTTCTGAGAACAATGGCTATGAATCCATTCAACAGGTTGTTTCCATAAATTATATTGACTAAATTCAGAGAAAAATTTGTATATCAGGTAGCTTCACAACAAATCCAGACATTGGATCAGATTTTCATGTTGAAAATATCAATCAAGTGCTCAGTTCAGAACTAAAAAAGTTAGGTAAGAAAAAGGAAAACTATATAAACAAGAAGGTTCTATATTTTTCATTCTTTTCCTACATGCTTGTCACATGCAAGTAAAAGTAAAACAAATAAGATTAGTCCTGTAGATTCTGCCTTCATCACTGACAGTTCACTACAATCTTCCCCGAACTCCCAAGAGTTAGGTTAGTATGCCTTGCTTATTTTAACAAAAATAAATTAAAACAAAAGCTGACCTCTAGGCGGAAAAGTCTCGTAGGAATAACAATTCCACATCCCACTGATGTTCGAAAGGACTCTACAAACTTCCCCGGGGAGAAATATTTGTATTCATTCTCAGTTAATTTAGCAGTATTGCCAACACCAGCAAATACATGCCCATGGATTCCATGTTCTCTCAACCACTTAATTGGAAGATCAAAAGAAAGGTCTGCAAAAGCTGTAACAGCAAGATCTCCACCAATAAAGTCTCTTCCACAGGAACCACCATTTTCATCATTAGCTCCATCTCTACTTTGCCTTCTTGGTTCAGTATGTCCCAATCCCCTAGTTTTAAATCCCCATAATGTTGCTGGTCCTCCTAGAGTGCAAACTGGAGAAAAATCACCACCCAAATAAAACCTTTCTGGAAGGGGTGATGGCTTATTTAAGAACCCACGCCCCCATGGAAAAACAGCACCAGCAGATATGCCAAGGTTCAGCACTGTATTATAAAACTCAAAGGGTACAGCAAAGCGAACATCAAACTCCTGCATTAGAACTTAGAAGAGTTAACAGAGTTACTAAAGAAAAATATACTTAAAAAACAGCAAAGAAAAAATAAATTAGGATTAAAGGCAGGTCTAGTGCACGAGGCTCCCATCTCGTGGCGCCTGGGGGTAGACGTGTGCACAACCTTACCCCTGCATGTGGAGAGACTATTTCCATGATTTGAACTTGTGACCTCTTGGTCACAAAGAGGCAACCTTACGGTTGCAATGCGGCTCACCCTTAGGTCTTAGAGCTCATTTGGACGAGCTTATTCTGATGAAAATGTGTCGTTTTAGTAAAAAACTTACTTTATGCATTTTATCATGTTTGGATGTCTTCTTTTTTAAAACAGTAAAAAGACTAAAGATCTTAACATCATATCTGTGAAAGCCATTCACACCAAACTGGAATCCTAACAGCTAACTGTCACTAGGGTTACTGGCTACATATACAAATCAGAACCCGTTAAGGAGAATTAGAGAAGTAACAAATCACGTTCTAGAGTCAAGATTTTCATTTTTAGATCGTGAAAACAACCAAATATACCAATCAACAAATGAACATCATCCTTGGGCGGAGCAATAAGTACCTCTCTATCTCTAAAGCCAACAAAATCCAAACAGAATGATATCAACATAGATAGCAAAAGAGAAATGGTAAAACAGATTCAGTTCTGTTGGAATAGATTCTGAAATTTTGATCTCTATACAAGGAGATCGACTCTTTACGTACCCAGAAATCTAAAGTTATAACCCCAATTTTCTGCTTATTAATTCCATCAGTTCATTTTAAAAATTTTGATCAGGGTCAATTTGCAAATTCTAGCTACACCCAAGATTATTTCAATAATTCTTGAAACAATGTCATTCACAAAAAGGGTATTATATTTGTTCATGACAGAAAATTACAGTGCAGCGCAGATAAATTGAGGATCTATACAAGGGTGTAATCACACCTGACGCAGAAACCGCAAGCTCTGATGATCCGGTGCAAGGCCACCGAAATGAGTGGTAGAAAGAAAAGCATACCCTTTTGTTGGCCTGATAGGTGAGTTTCTCGTGTCAATTTTAAATGTATACTTCAAAGATGACAGTAAACCATGACCAAGCTGCCTCCTTATAGACCTGGATGATATTTGTGACGGATCTGTTAATATATGCCATCCAAGAGTGTATACTAAATCATGGTGCTTTGTTGAGATCAAGCCAAGAGATGCACCCAGCAACTGCCGTTTGTAAGAAGAAAACTCTTGCCAATCTTGGGAAAGCATGAATATACGTGCCACTAGAGGAGTTAACAACCCTTTAAGCCTAGGGGCATACACTCCTACGCTCATCTCTGTTGCTTGGTTGGCACCATACGCCAAAGAAGCATCCCATATATCAGCATAACCTAACAAGTTCTTATACTTGAGAGAACCTTCAGTAGTCCAAGAACTAACCTACACAAGCATCACATAATTACAATAGTTTCACTTGTTCATGCCACATACCTAAGAAGAAAAGAACTGTGATATATGTATCATATCCTAACTGAAAAAGTTTCAAATGTATTTTTTTTGTTACAAAGAAATTAGGGTCAGCCACTAAAGAGTGGCTCCCCCATCCCAGGATCAAGGTGGGTCCAGAAAAAAACAAATGGAGACACCTTTGGTCCGTCTTCGAAAAATGAAAAATCTGAATTTGGTCTAAAAATCTCAAATGCATTTGAAATTGGTCTATTGTAGAGACTAAATTTTCCCTAAATTTTATCCTACAAAGGACTAATTTGACTGACATGTAAGATTTTCAAGACCAAATTGTTACTTTATTTTTCAGGGACCAAATTGTTACCATGTCATTTTTTTAAAGAGACCAAGTTGGTTTTCTTTCTAATATAATAGCAACAATAATAATTGCATTCATGTCATTTTGTTCATGCGTCGGATCATATCATAGTCTAGGTGTTGTTATCATACCTCTCAAATGCCAATCCCCTTCCAATTAGCCACTCATAATTTCTTTAAAAAAAATAATCTAATGTCTTTTGGAGCTTTCACTCTATGTCTAATATCTCTCGTTTTCAGTGAATTATCTATTGTATGCAAAAGCGTGGAAAATGGTAAAAAATCATAAAGCTACTATCTGAAATGCTATCCAAAACTGAAACAAGAGAAGAACAAGGAATCTACCGATGGTTTCATATAAGCGCCTGCTTCACCGGAAACTTTACTATCGGTCTCCACAACATGGACAACGACATTGGCAGTGTGAGGCAACTCCGGTGGTCCAGCCTCGAGCTTAACCTTACAAGAATCGAAAATCTCGAGACTCTGAAGCCTTGCCATGGCGATTTCAGAAGCTTTCATAAGCTCCAACATTGTGGTGGCAGTCTCTAATACCTTCAACTCCGCTTCTATTACCCAATCCTTGGTTTTAGTGTTGCCTTTGATGATGACGTCATGGACTCGAATCGGAACCGGTTCCGATGATAACCGTTGGGACAAGGCTTTCACCTTTAATCTTTGCTCGCGAAGCTTGGACTCTCGGGATTGGGGTATTGGAGGATTCAGGGGTTGGAATTCATCTTCATCTTCTTCTTCTTCTTCTTCATCTTCGTCTTCTTCTTCGGATTCTTCGTGATTGGTGGAGTATGGAGTGTCATTGTTAGGGTTTGGAGGAAATTGGGATTGAATTGATTCTTCTTTTTCTTCAACTGTGTTTGCCATTTGAATAGAGAGAGTTCGATTTGAGTGTGACGGCGACGAAGGTGTGTGTTACATTTATGATTGATTAGAAAAATACTAAAATACTTAATTATTATTTTGTGCTAAAGTCACTTCCACTTGGACACTAATGATGCTTTCTCTTTTCATTCATCCCTAACCTATTGAGTTTATTATATTTTTTAAACAATAAAATATGATAGAAATTAAGTCAAATCGAAAAGAGAATCACCTATGGCAATCCAAAAATGAAAAGTATTAGCGTCATACACGTGTTAGATGCCTAAAACGTACTTATCGAAAAAGATTTATATAGAGATAAAATCATATAGAGATAATCAACAAGATCTTGACAATACAATAATATTTTAAATATAATTAAATTTAATTTTAAATGATAGCATAAAAACATAAAATATATTTGCCTCAAAATATAATGTGTTAGATACATCTACATACAAGTTTTTCTAGTTCTTATTTTAATATTTATTGTTAATTATCATACATTTGGGCATTTTTTAATCATGGAGATATAGTTAGATATTTTTAACTTTTGAAAATATATTTGTATGTAACAACAAGACTAATGTATGGAAAGTATGCTAGATCTTCAAGATAATAAAAAAAATTAAAAATTTGATTTTTGGGAGTGACATTTGTTAGAAGGAGTAACTACGAAAACCGAAAAAGATTAGTTCTTCACCTACAATGTGAAGTAATATTCATAGTAGTGCCAACAAAAAAATATACTTCTCTGAAATAGACAGCACCTTGGTGAGCATCAGCAGGCCCTAAATGTGAATCACACTAATTGTTGAACATAAACTCAACCTTTGAACCTGAAGTTAATCCTATATCAAATGGCTAACTTAATACTAAATTTTGATGGAGTTAACTTTTTTCACATTTTCCTACAATGTGAGCTGACATAGCCTTGATCCTCACACGATTGATGACAAATTATATAATGAATCTTTTTTTATTTACATCATCCTATATGGAAGATGATGTAGGATAGAGTTTGACAAAGAAGATGGGATGAGTTTCCACAACTGTTGGAGAAGAAGAGATGAGTTTCAAACAGCTTAACCACAAAGGCACTTATGACTTGACAACAACACAGAGAACATGAAGCTCAACTCTATTTAAAGTGTAAAACCTCTGGAACTAGTTAGATCAGCAAATCCCCATCAAAGAGAAGACTTGTTTTCGAAGACCCAACAAGATGAGTCCAAACTCCAAAGCTGGCTAGCTAGGTAGAGGACAAACCCTCAAAACGTGACGAATTGTCTCCATTCAGGCATAAGAAGAGAATGAGACAATTCTCATATAAAAACCGAACCCGCTTAGGCCCTTCAAACGGCCAAATCGGATCCCATGAATCGTCAGGGACACAAAACTGGAACCCATTGAGAAGCCAATAAGCAATAGAGACTGAGAAATAACCCATGCGTTCTCCTAGCTAGTCCCACAAAGCGACCAAACATTTTCTTTATTACTGCATTGATCCGCTCCTGATATATGTTGACGAATAACAACTTCAATAGCATTAGCCTTTGTTTATATTGTCATTCCCAAGTAACACGACCACCTTTTTTTTGTTTACATACTAGCCTAAGCACGATGAATTAAAGCAAAACACGTTTAGATTTCAGATCCGAAAGACAAAGTAGGGCAAAAATTTCATCCAAATTCTTTTCAATTCTAGGTTTACCATATTAGATCGAATTCAAAACAATAAATAAAAGAAAATGCCGTGGATTTTATCATATTTTCTCCAATACACCCGAGGAGCCAATATACCTTTCCTTTCCAAAAGTTTTCATTCTGATGTAACATGCAAAGATGGATCCAGAAAAACCTTGCATAAGGTCTGAAGTTTTACACTCCTTATTAAGCTCCGTAAACTTTGTCCAATATCTATTACTGTTGTGTTGTGAGACAATGATGATATGTCAATATTAATTTTTCAAAATTCCAACAGGATCATATACAAACTAAACTTAAACGACATGAGAATCAATTAGAAATTTGTGCTATAAATAAAAGAACCGTGCCTTGTGAAAATGGGGTAGAGAAATGGGCCAGACCCTAAACAATGTCCAACATACATGTCTCCCACCTTCAAAGACTTTATATAAGGTCTGCCCCAGCCTCCAACCATTATTTTGTACTCAGCAAAAACAAAAATCCCAATCAACATTTCACAATCGAAGATGGTGGGAACAGTATTTGTTCAGAATAAGCAAAGTTGGCTTCACCTAACAGACATAATTTATATATTTGTTCCCATTTCATTGAACCTCCAACAAATACCATAAGGTTCATTATGCTTACATGTATTCTCCATGTGAATATCATTAATGTTCAAGATCCACCATAATCACAAATCAATGCTGGCTCCTCATAAGACCAATATTATAATAAGATGAGCCTAATTCATTTAATATGGGAGATTCTGTAAACTATTAAAATATAAATAGAAGATATTATACTCATAGTTTATAACCTATAATAACTTAGAGTTGTTACCAAAATGATTTAATTATGAGAAATTATTGGTTCATTGACTTGTGAGCTGTAAGTAACTAAGTGAAAGAGGGTAACTATCTGGTGTGTCGCGGGAGCATGAAGAAACATTTAGGGCACCTGATCAAACCGTTGGCGTTGCAAGAGGAACATATCATGAATCCACTCTTTTCGTTAAACACTTTGTGACTTCCATTACACTCATCGCACACAACGAATCTGAACCCTCCACAGCAATCGCAACCGTTCTGATTCGTCATCGGCAACCGTTCGATCAACCGCTCCAGTTCTCCGTTATCGTAAAGCCGTCGAACGTCGTCGACTCCTCCAATGTACGCGCCGCCGATGAACACTGTAGGAAGTTTCACGTTCCGGCGGCCGAGGATCCCGTCGAGCTCGTCACGGAACCGGTCGTCAATCGATACGTCGCGCTCGTCGACGGTGACGCGGAAGCCGCGGAGAATTGTTCGGACGGTGCGGCAGTCGTCGAATGTGCGGCGAACTACACGGAGGCTGGTGTAGTACACGACGACACCTTGGTCAAGACCAGGAGGTAATTTGACGGAATCAGAAGAGAGTAGGGAGGGGCGTGAGGCCCAAGCGCGGAGGACGGAAGTGGAAGTACGCATGCGGCGGAAGAGGGAAGGGGAGTTGGGGGAACTTGGTTCGGGTTCAGGTTTTTCGGTGATAAGGCTCTGAATATCTTTGAAGGAAGAACATGAGAAGTTGGAGGAGCGGGAACGAGAACGTGATGGCGATGGAGACGGTGGTGGGGTGGTTCCGGAGTGGTTCGGTGAAGTTAACCACGGTGGCCACATTTGAAAAGAGTGTGAAGGGAAATAGAGGTTTTGCGGAAACTGAGGGGTAGTGATGGTAGAGGGATATGAAGAGAAGAGAGTGAGGATTATAAGTGGAAAACGCATTTATTAAGGAAATGGGTCATTCATAGTACTGAAGATCTTCAGTGAGATTATTTTTCCATTTTCTATAAAAAGTCAATAAAATCATCTCCATTAATAAATTTATGTTATTTTTTATCATCTATCACAAATAATAATTAATATTAACTTATTGACTTCAATTTTTATTTTTCTGATATATTTCATTTTTATGTTACATTTTAAAGAAAAATAATTTAATATAAAAAGTGGTATATAGAAAATCAATAAATACCAACAATGTAAAAATATTAATCAATGTAGAATTAAATAATAAAAGATAGAAATAAGAAAATGTGTGAAAAAATAATGATTTATTGTGAAAAATAATTAAAGTAATATTTTGAAAGTTTATAATGGTTTTTAGTGAAGAAGTTACAAAAGAGTAAATTTAAAATATTAAAAAATTATGTTATAACAAGTAATTACAGTTTTAACTTTATATATAACTAGTGATGATAGGCACTTCGTGCCTGCTCATATTCATACTTTTACAATATTAATTCAAAATTTATATATTTTATTTTGAAGAATTAGAATATTTTTTGCATTGAGTATACTTTATATTGTACTTTTTATCGGAGATACTTTATATTATAATATTTTGTTTTATTATACTGTTAGAGAGGTGGTTAATAGGTTTGTGGTGATTACATACTTATTTATAATTATATGGTTTTTTCGTAGAAATTAAAAAGTTTAAGGGTAAAATAGGAAAATGAAATTACACCATGGTAGTTATTTCATGTTTTCCCTTTATATATAGTATAGAGTATATATATTTTGGCTTTATATATAACTAGTAGTGATAGGCACTTCGCGCCTGCTCATATTCATACTTTTACAATGTTAATTGAAAATTTATAAATTTTATTTTGAAGAATTAGAATATTTTTTGCAATTAGTATACTTTATATTGTACTTTTTATTGGAGATACTTTATATTATAATATTTTGTTTTATTATAATGTTAGAGAAGTGGTTAATAGGTTTGTGGTGATTACATACTTATTTATAATTATATGGTTTTTTTGTAGAAATTAAAAAGTTTAAGGGTAAAATAGGAAAATGAAATTACACCATGATAGTTATTTCATGTTTTCCCTTTATATATAACTAGCGTGTCGACGGGCACTTCATGCCTGCCGACCCGCATTATTATTTCATAGTATTAAATATTTAAGATAATTGTATTATATTTTTTGTGATAAAAGAAATATGAAAATGAATTGTAATTCTTTTAAAAAACTACATTGATAATATAATATTTTTAAGTATATAACTTTCTCTAACTCCTATTAATATTTTTTATTATGTATAAAAACATTGTAATAATAGTTAATTAGAAGGGTAAAATAGACAATAAGAAATTACACCATATTAGGTAGTTATAAAATGTTTTACCTTTATATATAACTAGCGTGTTGACATGCACTGTCGTGCCTGTCAACCCGCTTTCCTATCGTTTGTAATGTATAGTTTGTATTTTATAAATTCAAATATAATTTTTTGCGCTAAATTTACGGTTGAATTTATTCAATTGGTCTAATATTCAATTTTTTAAATACACTTTTAAAATAAGAAGATAATAAGGATAAAATAAGAAAATAATATTATATGATTTTTTGGTAGAAATAAAAAGATATTGAGGGCAAAATAGGAAAACACAAATTACACCATAATGAGTGATTATTTTGTGTTTTCCCTTTATTAATAGTATATATATTTCCTTGTAGTGAAATCTTCTTTTTTGATTATTTAATTATGCATGATAATGTTTTTAAATTTGAATTGTAAAGTTATTAAATAATGTTAGCTATGATTTTTTTTAGAATTTCTAATGTAAATTGAGTCAATCGGTCCAACCAATGACTCATTTACTTAGTGTTCTAACCTTAACATTGACTCGTTTGTATTTAATAATATTGGTTTAAATGTTAGTGTAATTAGTTAAAAAATGAAATCATTTTATAAATGTACTCATTTTTTTACTCTCATGCTTTAAAATCTCGTTATTATAATGTATTTGGTTCATACATTTTTATAATAAGAGTAAATACTTATTTTGGTCCATCATATTTTGTATGGTTATTAAGTTAGTTCCTAAAAAAAATTAATTGTTAGTTTAGTCCCCAACAATTTGGATATTAGATCACGTTAGTCCTTCCGTCAATTCTCTTTCATTAAGTCTAATAGAGTTGACTATGTGTCATGTTAAGGGTTGATGTGGCTTCTATTGAACAATCCTACATGAACTTTATGATACATCATCAAAATGAAGTTGTTTTGATAGAGGGAATGTTGAGTTTTGAGCCATCAATGCATTCCTCACACCTTCTCTTGATTTAGGGAATGTTAAGTTTCTAGGCATATATTGAAGATTTGACTTATGTTTGCAAGCAGTAACATCTCTTGAAGCACTAGATGGATTATGGAGAAGATGTGGTGGAGAAGATGAATAGAAGAAATTAAAAAAAAACTCAAAACGAAGTTGTTTTGAGTTAAAATTTTTTTTAAAACAAAACATCACCGTTTTGTTTACACAATTTAAAGACAAAATCAAAGACATAATTTCAATGACGTGTCATAAAGTCCATGTAGAAATGTCTAATAGAGGTCACGTCTCCACTTAACATGACACTGAGACTCAGTTAGACTTAATGGAGGAGAATTGACGGAATGACTAATATAACCTAAGGTCTAAATTGTTGGAGACTAAATTGACAATTAAAATTATTTAGGGACTAATTTGATACCCACGAAAAACATGAGAAACCAAAATCAGTATTTATTCATATAATTAATAAGAGGTCTCATTTTTCCTTTGTGTGAGACTATAAAATATTTCATGCTTATAATAAAATTGGGTTAACCTGATATATTAATATAGTTATATGTAAATATGAATATTATGAATCTAGTAAAGATATAAACTAAAACTAATAAGTAGACCTCTAAAAAATTGAGATATGAGAATGTACCATATTTAAAAGTGTAAGTGTTTTTATACTATTAGTAAATATTATAAATTAATGGTGGATAATATATTGATAGTGTAAACAATTTTACACTAATATTGCATATATTTTAAACTCAAAATTCTATCATATTACAAATAAAACATATAGCATGTAAGAGATTTGACCCTTGTATAGAGATGACAATGAAAACTAAACTCGTGGATAACCATCCAAACTGAACCCGAATTTAACGGGGAAAACCCGTTGCGATTGGGTTCGGGTTTTACCCGAATATAATTTTCGGGTTCGTGTTTGGTATAGGTAATACATACCTCGAACCCGCCCCAAACCCAAATGACATATTTAAAATTACACAATTATATATAAATAAAATGTTTCTTGGTGTGTTTTAATAATGGAGAGCATGTAGTGGCAAGAAATCTCATTGTTTTAATGATGGAGAATTGGAGAGCATGTAGTGGGATAATGCTACTCCCAACGTGAGATATAAACGTGTATATATATATGACAATTTCGGATTTTCTGTTGGATTCGGGTATGATATTATTATTTTTAACCCCGTTGAGTTTGAGTTTGGGTTCGAGTTCGAATTCTACATTTCGGGTTCAAGTTTGGTTAAGTGCAACCTCAGTCCTGATCCGCCCTGTTGTCATTCCTACCCTTGTGTATAAGGAAAAGTTGTTGATAAAATAAAACAAACTTTGATGATTTTTATATCTTAAAACAAACTTATTACATCTATTACATGTACACCCTTCTATGGCACTTCATCACTCGTCTCTTGCATCACCACATGTGCACGCATTTGGCACTCGTTTCTAATATCTTTGTTACTTTGTGTATTTAATTTAAACAGCTTGAATTTTTTGTTTTATATAATGTGTATCAAAATATAGACCATTGATTTCATATAATCAGGTAAATAAATGTTAACCATTGGATTAGACTTAATTACTTTTTTAGTTGTTAGTTACTTAGTTATTTGGTTAGTTTTATATAAAGTAAGTTAGGTTATTGTATTTTTATGAGCAATTATATTGAATCAGAATAATAAAAGTAGTAGGAGAACAAATGATCTTCAAATCCCCAACAATATTACACAGACCAACTCAGAGAGCTTGAAGGACTCCAAACCAAATCCATCAAGGAGAAAGGAAAATGAGAGAAACGAGCAGAAAGAAGGTTTCAAGAATGAAGCTGAATAGCAAAAATTACCCCATCAAGATGACAAGAAGAATGTTCAAAGATAACCTTATTTCTAGCCAACCAGAGAGACCATAGAGTGACAAACCAGATAAACATCCACTATTGATGATAGTTATTTCCCAACCACAAAGAGTACCAATGAGATAGGAAATTAGTCCTAACGCCAAGGGGGAAAACTAAACGAAGCCCGAACCAAGAGTAGATTGTTTGCCAAACACCATAAGAGAAGGGGCAAGAGAAGAACACATGATCAACAAATTCTTCCAACAGACCACAAAAGACACAGACTGTTAGAACTTCATCTCCAAGGACACCACACCTAGCCAGATTTAACCAAGTCGGTACTCCGTCTAAGGACAGTATCCACACGAAACATCTCAATTTCAAAGGACGTTGAAGCCCAAACTCTTTTATAGAACCCATAGTCACAGGAGTACTTTTTATCGGAGATACTTTATATTATAATATTTTGTTTTATTATACTGTTAGAGAGGTGGTTAATAGGTTTGTGGTGATTACATACTTATTTATAATTTTATGGTTTTTTCGTAGAAATTAAAAAGTTTAAGGGTAAAATAGGAAAATGAAAGTACACCATGGTAGTTATTTCATGTTTTCCCTTTATATATAGTATAGAGTATATATATTTTGGCTTTATATATAACTAGTAGTGATAGGCACTTCGCGCCTGCTCATATTCATACTTTTACAATGTTAATTGAAAATTTATAAATTTTATTTTGAAGAATTAGAATATTTTTTGCAATTAGTATACTTTATATTGTACTTTTTATTGGAGATACTTTATATTATAATATTTTGTTTTATTATAATGTTAGAGAGGTGGTTAATAGGTTTGTGGTGATTACATACTTATTTATAATTATATGGTTTTTTTGTAGAAATTAAAAAGTTTAAGGGTAAAATAGGAAAATGAAATTACACCATGATAGTTATTTCATGTTTTCCCTTTATATATAACTAGCGTGTCGACGGGCACTTCATGCCTGCCGACCCGCATTATTATTTCATAGTATTAAATATTTAAGATAATTGTATTATATTTTTTGTGATAAAAGAAATATGAAAATGAATTGTAATTCTTTTAAAAAACTACATTGATAATATAATATTTTTAAGTATATAACTTTCTCTAACTCCTATTAATATTTTTTATTATGTATAAAAACATTGTAATAATAGTTAATTAGAAGGGTAAAATAGACAATAAGAAATTACACCATATTAGGTAGTTATAAAATGTTTTACCTTTATATATAACTAGCGTGTTGACATGCACTGTCGTGCCTGTCAACCCGCTTTCCTATCGTTTGTAATGTATAGTTTGTATTTTATAAATTCAAATATAATTTTTTGCGCTAAATTTACGGTTGAATTTATTCAATTGGTCTAATATTCAATTTTTTAAATACACTTTTAAAATAAGAAGATAATAAGGATAAAATAAGAAAATAATATTATATGGTTTTTTTGGTAGAAATAAAAAGATATTGAGGGCAAAATAGGAAAACACAAATTACACCATGATGAGTGGTTATTTTGTGTTTTCCCTTTATTAATAGTATAGATTAATAGTATAGATATAGAAATATAGATATAGATATAGATATAGAAATATATTAAATAAAGAAATAATAACATAGAACATCATCACTACATGCATTATCCCAAGTCACAATACTTCTAGTGTAACATTTGCTCTCAGATTCATTGTAAATTTAATAATGTAATATCAATATTCATCGTATAAAGATTTAAACATAGTCTATTTTATTTAATAATTAATAATGATTGGAAATAGATGATGGATTATATAATAATAGTGTAAAAAATTCTTACACAGTTGATGTATAAATTTTTCTCTTAATATTTATGTACATCATCTATAATATTTTTATTTAAGGATAATTAATATAAATAATTACAATAAAAACGTCTTTCACGATTAGTAAATATATATTATTATTTTTTTATAATTACAGGGTGAGATTTTAAAATTCATTCTAGGTAGGGATGGCAATTGAAACAAAAAAAAGGAAGAATGAAATGAATGGAGTTACTTTTTTATATTTTGCATGTTTTTATTTCACTGATTTTATTCGGAAAAAAATATCTTGGATCCTTATTATGAGAGAACGGAAGAGAAAAGGATCCATTATATTTCCGTTGCATTAACTTTTTTGCTAAAATACTTTTTAATATTGGAACCTTAGTCTATTCCAATTCATTTTATCTATCCATTTATCAAAAAATAGTGTAAGGATTGAGTAACTCAATTATTGTTGTATGTCGGTTTTCTTAAGAGTGGTTGAGTGAGTAATAGTATTATATATGCATGACATTCTAATGGCAAGTAACTGAACTAAGTCTAAACATCAAATAAGGCCTAATATTTGGCCAAAATCATACATATGATCTTGGTGCTATATGAGTTGTGGTATCATTAGCTCATAGTATATATGTATAATACCCTTAGGAGAATATCTCAATAATTAATAAAAGGTTATAAAAAAAACTCTTCCTTATGATCATCTCTAATATTTGAGAGATATGTGAAGATATTTGTTGAATCACTTGCTCAACAATAATATAACTCAATTGATTGTATTTATATATTACTATATTATTGTTAATATTTATATATAATTTTCATAATTGGGTGATAATTGATTGTATTTTATATATAATTGATTTAGGTTTACATTACTAAATAAATAAAGCATATATGGTAATATGTGTCACTTTATATGTTATGAATTTATGATTAATAAAATAATATAATTAATTTAAAATTTTAATTGTTAAATATTTTTTGACTAATTACAACTCATGACACATGTAATGTGACATTAACCGTGAGATCCAAACAAAAAAAGATAGTGTAAACGAGTAATATGTGTCAATGGCACTGTTATGTAAAAAAATAAGAAATAATCCAGGGTTATTCAATGTTACATAATATTTATAGTTTCTTTGGGTTGTGATTGGTGTAGTGATATTTTTCTAAATTTATTTGATATATGGCCCTTCCAAACCCTCACTTTTTAATGATATGTTATATGAATTATAATGCATTGATTATGTTTATTAACAAAATATTTATCCCAAGATCATATTTTCCTAAAAGACAAAAAGAGAATTCAGGAAGGTTCTTCCAAATTGTTGTGGAGTGAAAGTGGAGTTTCATGGTTTTTATATTAATAATAAAATATTTCATTAAATTAGAAGATAATTTACCTCTTTTAGATAGTAAAAATATGATATGTATATTGTTTTGCTCAATTTTAAAACTATTTTTTATAAAAAATAATTAAATATAACATAGATCATGATTTTAATGGTTGAATGAGATAATTTATCTGTTTCTTTAATATCTTATTAATCATTTTAAACATTAAAAAACGAAATCACGGTTCCTGTTAATTACAACAGAAATCCATTAAACATACTAACAGAAATATGCTATCAGTTGTAATAACTAAAATGTAAATAATGTCACCTTCATAAATTAAAATGGAGGTAAGATTGTTCAAAAACAATATTTAAATTAAAGGGTAATAATTAATTGTTTTTCAACAAATTACAATTTTGAAATTTGAGGTGATATATTTTTGGGAAACAATCTAGTATTTCAAAACCTCAAGATCTATTTCCTATACTTAAACAAAATCTAAACTTGATTTCGATTTATTTGGAATGAAATACTAGATTATTTTTCATAAGAGAGAGACAAGTTACTTTTAATTTGGATCGGTATAATTTTAATCTAATCAATAACGATATAAATATAATTTCACTTTATGTTTTCTTGTTTTTTTTTTTACTCAACTTGTCTTTCCTTATCATAGAGTCTCACTCTAGGGCTAGGCTCCTCTCAAGTGAGTGCACATCTGTTGTCCACATTACTGGATGTGCCATCAGCTGTAATTAGTTAGATATTAATTTTTAAATTTTAATATATTTTTCAACCAATTACAAATTAATAGCACATACAATAACACAAGTTATGTAACATAAATATCCTCTTCTCTCAAATACTCTAGAGTCTAGTACAAAACCCATATTTTTTTCAATTTTCTTAATTAGATAAATAAAAAACATATAAAAATATCCATTCCATATATTCTATGAGAGGCTAGTATAGGATAGGAGTTCATTTCCCCGCTCCATCTTTTTACCATACTCCATATGAGTAGATTATAATCCAGAACTAAACATAGTCTACCACAGGTTGAGTTTTGAATCATCCATTCAAAGTTGGAATTCCTAGTTCTAAGATTGTTCATACTAGGAGTGAGTAGTATCTAGCTCTACCCGCTCATCTAGTACAACCCGATCATGGTCAGATTTGAATAGGGTCGGGTTTGATCAGATCTAGGATTAAGTTCAGATTCAAAAAATAGACATCGTTAATATTTAAGGTCGGGTAGAGACTAAACACACCCGCTCTGTCCTGTCTCATGTTCACTCACTCATCATGTTTGTACGTGTTTATACTCAAATGTGTATAGAATAATGATACATTTTTGGTCAAAATATTATTTATTCTTTTATTTTTTCATAATATATACATGATTAAGAATATATATAAAACTACATATTCATAATAATAAATAATATTGAGAATTCTTTATCTAAAATGACTATGCATTATATATAATCGAGTTTAGGGTCGGGTCGGGTTTAAAAGCTAATTCGTTCGCTATTTAGGGTTAGGTATATGATCAGGTCCAGGTTCACAAAAGTGACTCGACCAATATTTAGGGTCAGGTAAGGACAAGCCTTAACTCGTCCCAACCTAACCCATGGTCACACCTAGTTACATACATGATTTTCAAAATTGAAATAAGAAAGAAGGAGCACGTTGATGGCAATGTGAATGGTTTTTGTATGAGAAAAAATGGCGCTTATCTACGGTCCCACAATAAGCTCAGTGTAATACTCAGTGTTCAGTGTGTAACAGAAGATGTGCTCTTAGAAAATAGAGATATATATATACATACTCACAATGTAAAAGATTTTTTACACTATTTATCATTAAAATAATACATATAAATAATACATAATGTATAAATCTTTATACAATTACTTTATATTCTTAGTATTAGTACAGAATTGTCAAAGTCTAACAAAAACTTTGAAAGCATTTGAGTTACTTCACCTTTTAAAAGCATAATATCTAGGAGTAATATCTAAAACGGTAAGCGGTTTCGGTTTAAACCGTGAAATTATGGAATCGAACCAAACCAAATCGCAAAATATGATTCAGTTCGGTTTCACGGTTCAGTTAAGTTATTTTTTTAAGGAACCGTTTATGTTTGGTTCGGTTTATCGTTTTAGAAATTTAGGAACCGTTGAAACCGAACCGAACCGCTATTAAAGAAATATATACCAGAGATTAGAGAATAATGTGTTATAATTGTTTAAATTCTTCAACAAATTTCTAGCTTAAATTATCAATTTTTGTGTGAATTGTAGTGTTATATGTGTTACTAAATTGTTTCATAGTATCTTATGATTTTGAACATATTTATAACTTTTGTGGTAATGAGTTTGAAACTAACATATATAAAAAATTGTTATACATGTATTGTTGCACGTGTTACTAATTATGAAATATAAATGTAAGTTATAAAATGTAACTATTATATATTTTACTAATTCATACATATGTATAAATAATATCTCTTAATTATATTTTGAATTTTCAATTCACGGAATATTTTTTATAAAAAAAAATGGAAAAACCGTGGAACCGAACCATTCAAGAGCAGTTCAGTTTGGTTTGGTTCTTATAGTTAAATTTGTGGTTAATTGAGCGGAACCGAACCATACGTTTTTATCGGTTCAGTCACTAAAATGCACCAAAAATTGAACCGAACTGAAATGTTACACCCTTAAAATTAATACCATCGCTCTTGCTTCAAATAAAATCTTTATTTTTATTTGGTTTCACATATTATATCATAATTTATTACAACTTTAAATAAAATAAAAATATTATATATTTTTCTACAATAACAAATATCATTCATATTTTTATTTAGGTATGATAACATCTATCTTTATTCTACAATATTTATATCTCTCCTCATTTTCTTTAAGTTAAAAAGAACACAAAAATGTTATTATTTAAGAAAAAAAGAAGCAGAAAATAAGAATAATAACAAAATGGAAAGCAAAGTAAGACTGGTTTTATTCTATTAAGAATAACCAACACGTTTGATCTAAAAATACTTTGACGTGAATCATCCATGGGGTAAATTGAGAAATTTATCTCGTCACGGTCACATGACGCTTTATACTGTCTATAACATCATCACACATTATGTGATGTAATGTTTGGTTTGGTAGATGGAGAAGTTGGTGGAGGTTAACGAACCAGAGGTTCGGATAGAGTTTGCACTTAACTGCAAATGCAGAACCACGGTGGTGCTCAGTTCTGTGAACCCAAACGCACCAGTTGCGTTCAAGGTCCAAACCTCTTCGCCCAACAAGTTTCTGGTTAACCCACCTACTGGACTCATTCCTCCTTTATCCACAGCCACATTCCAAATCATCCTCAAACCCCAGTCGCATCTCCCACGCGCTTATCCACGCTCACCTTCCGATCGGTTCCTAATTAAAACCGCTGAGTTTGTCTCCAACTCGTCCGGTTCCACTCACCCTGACTCACTCAACTCGTGGTTCGCGTCTCGTCCTTATGGGTTCTTAACTTGGGATATTAAACTGAAGGTGGCATTTGTGGGCCCTGTTCTTCTATTCGACGCCGTTTCGCGGGGAGATTTGGATGCTGTTAGGAATTTGATGAAACGGCAGCGTTTAGTGCTTGCGGATTTGAAGCTGAGTGAAGCTGAGTCACTGCTCCGAGTGGCTACTGAGTTGGTTAACCCGGATGACATGGTTCACCTGCTGCTTGAAGCTGGGTTGAGGATTCAGGATAACGTGAAGGGTGATGATGAGGTACACGTGGCGAATGGGAACATTGCTCGTGATGAATCACATGTGAGTGCTTCCTTTCATTTTGTCCTGTTAGGGACCGTTACAAACGAGTAGGCTCCACTTTTTTTTTAATGTAGCCAAGCCTAAAGGCTAAAACCATTGTTCTTTTATTTTGTTTAAGGTCCAATCGAATTTCAGCATTAACATAAGAGTATATTTCACATAATTTATTTATAAACTAATCATTAATAAATTAATAAATAAAATATGTGACAAATGTTACTTTCTTTGGCTAGTAGATTTTGGTAGGTGATATGCCATTTTCCTTAACAAAATGGTTCATGCTACTTAATAAAATGGTTCAACATCACATGAGCTAGATAGTATTAGAAACTGCTCACTTTCTTTGTTATAGGGCTAGTCTTAAAGAATAATAACAGGCTAAATATTGTATGAGTTTAATATATATGCAATGTCAGTGTAAAGTTGTTCATACAATAAATTATCAATCATTATGTGGTCTTATTTAACTGTCAATGATATTAACACATGAGTGAATAATAGATGATGCGTTGAAATTGTAAAAAAACTCTTAAACTTCATAGGCTATTTTCTCATACGTGCTTACTATCGGTTGACATTTTAGGTTTCTTGAACATTAAAATTGCTTACAAAATTGTTGAATCATTTTCTTCCTAGTATTCCAAAGTGATATATTGATGAAAATTCTTGTGTGCAGAAAGAGGAGGTGGTGATTTCGGAGCAAGGAGAAGAGGTACTAGAGGCTGCGAGGCATGGAGACGTGAGTCAACTTGAGTCACTATTGCAAAGAGGTGTGAGTATCAACTACCGCGATCAATATGGTTTGACAGCACTTCATGCTGCAGCCTTTAAAGGGCACAAGGATGTGGTGTTGGTGCTTAGTGAAGCAGGGTTGGACTTGGAATGTAAGGATGAGGAAGGCCATGTGCCGCTGCATATGGCGGTGGAGGGTGGCCACATAGAGACTGTCCAAGTTTTAGTTGACATGGGTGTGAACCTAAATGCTATGAACAAGAAGGGTGCGACTCCTTTGTATATGGCAAGAGTTTGGGGATATGATGATATATGTGAGTTGCTTATTAGCAGGGGAGCTTTGTCTTCTTTTCCTGTGATTCTAGCTTGAAAATATCTTTGTTATCAATGATAGAAATCTAAGTGAGTATATGATATAAATGATGTTGATGACAAAGTCGTTTTGTTATTGTTTCCTAGGTCAAGTAATAAATTACTTCATATCTTTATCTCTGTTTCTTGGGGTAAAACAGCTAGGCCATCCACAATTTGAAAAATCAAAAAGCTTGGGTACCATAATTACTTATTTGGTAGAGGAAGAAAGAAGTATATGGGACTCTTCATAAACATAGCTTATAGGGAAATCTATGTTACAATTGATGGCAAGATTGTCGGGTGGGAGGTGCCCTTTCCGATTATATCAAGGTGGATTGCTTCTAGTGCAGGCAACGTAACCACCACCTTTTCACAATGTTTCGCAGTGAAGAACTTGATAAAGTTTCATAACAATGGGAGTTACAAGATGGTGAAGCAGAGGTTCAGGGTGGAGATGAAGGTTAAGGGGATCGATGAGAGAGGTGAGTTGATCGAGAATTGAAGGTTCAGAGGAAGCCTTCACAGAGGTTATCACTTCCACTCAGCAACCATGTATTAAAAAGGATGGTGATAGGTATGTTATTGTTGCCAATGTTACTCAGTTAATAATGTCCAGGACTACAATGGATGGATGTTGAGGATCACTCTGTTCTATCAGGTGAAGCAACTATTAAACAAAGTTTTAGTTCTAACTTCTACATTAGTAAGTTTAATTGTCACTCCCTGAATGTTGCAGCAGCTGATAGCAAGATTATTAGAGATGATTCAAGTATTCAATGTCAAAACTCTTTGTAATTTAACTCTTTTTGGACAATGTGTAGTACCTTTTGAATTTGCATGTGTATGTCATATTTTATTCTCATAGGGAACATTAAGTCAGGAGAAGAATACATGGGCTTCCTCTATGAACTTAAGTTGCATAACCTAAAATTCTTGAAATGGATTTAACAGGACTAATCTGGATTTCCTGCTAGTAACCAGTGATCGTTTACTTGTAAGAAGAAGGATTTCCTGCTAGTATCACACTGAGGGGCACAGGTACACTATAAAACACATCATACTGAACATAATTTTCTGGCTAATTTATATTAGAAAAAGGGTGGGGGAAACCATTCTATATATTCTATAACATTAATGTTTCAACATAGCCCACTCAAAAGGATTGCCCATTGAATACAGTATCTCTTTCTTAAACTTCAATTTTTTGCTGTCAAATTTTATCTAGAGTAAAGTGATACATGAATTGTTGAAGAATAATATATCAGATTGGCTACGATACTCATCATTCAGTTTCAACAACCGTGGGACGCCAGAAACTCTTCCGACCAACAAGAAACTGATTTAGATGCATTGTTACAGACCAATTAAGTGAACGCAAGATTGGACTGAGCTTGTTAAGTATGTCCATAGAGTCTTGAACCAGGAGATATCCATCTGGTCTCAGTATACGATCCATCTCCACAACCACGTCTACGATGTCACATCTGATGAACAATGCTAATTGTCAGAATCATATCTTAACACATGCCTATCTACATGTAAACATGATTTTGTAGGTAATTGGTTTTTTCGATAAGCATACCTTCGCTCAAGATATTTGAAGAGAAAGCTGGAATGGAGGACATCATATGTGCGAGGATATGTATTAAAGGACTCGCACCAATCATGATACATTCCTATTAACCCTCTGTCATATATAATAGAAAGAGTATCTGGCGCATCTATCGGTACTACATTCATCACCCAGACTGGTAGATCATTGAGTGCTGCGGCAAATCTGAAAATAACACACTTGGCATCAGTTTCAAGAGGTTTGAAGGATAACTGGTGAATTTGTATTGATCAATAACAGATTATGCAAAATCCAGAGAAGATTGGCATTAATAAAGCTATATACATAGGGGTTAGCAGCACAGATCAATCATATGGATCTACCAAGGTCCTCAAAATGACCCATATTCTTCTAAATATGTAACAATAAAAGGCAAGAAAAAACATTAAATCTTCAAATAAAATATATTTTACCCTGCATAACCGGCATTCATGTCCATTACATTTCGAACACTTGACCAGTTTATGGAAAGACTGTTCACATAAACATCTGAAACTAGTTTAGACCAGTGTTTGCTGTCCTTGTCGAACTTATCATCTGCGTCTGAATCAGTAGATAAACCAGGAGGCTTATTGGTAAGCCTTTGGGGCCAAGGCATGGGCCAGTTCTGCACGTTACCCGCACCATCAACTGGAAGAGGAGTAAGGCAACTATTGAGTATGGCATACCTAAACATAATTGTGCAGAGAAATCAGCAAACCCAGAAACTAAATTAACCACAGTAATAAGCTTGGCATTGCTTGCAATGGTCCACTATAATCACCCTGGCCTACTATTTGGGGCCAATTTTCTCAGTTGCTTAGTTTTTATGTTGCCATTGCAGAGAAGGTAAAAATAGATGGAAACACAACAAAACACGATAAAGAAAACTACCATGAACTATTTTTTCCACCCTCATTTTTGCATAAAGGTCGGTTTTTCACTTCAAGTTTCTCATAGCAGGAAGATGAGGTTGGCTTCTGGTATATAACGAGCCCATGTCCCGATGGATCACGTGCCTTAGTGACAACCGTCCAGCACATAGCTTTTGTTATGGCTGTGGTGGCTGCAGATAACAAGGCAATAACATCCATCAGGAATCGCTAAAACCTTCATCAAGGGACAAAAGCTTTTTTTACCTATTAGGGGTGCCATTGATTGGGTCACACAGAAACTGAATGAATAAGATATATTCTCATTACAAGAAATAAAAAATCTTTAACTATAGAGAAAGGAGAGAGATTATGAGAAAGCAACAACAGAGAGACATAACCATAAAAATTGGGGGAGATAGAAAGAAAGACAAACCATTCCATGCTTGCTGATCCCTTTCATTATTACGATAAACCGGTGTTGCAGACCATACAAAGAAACCGCCAGGTCTAAGAATCCTATTGAGCTCATATAATGGTTTCCCACCTAAAGTTGTGAACCATATTTGTGAATAAACATATCTATCCGAGATTGTTGTAAATCGAACATGAAAGGCAATAAAAGAAGTCCGTCCTAATATGGAAATAGATAAAGAAAAGAAGTACCATCTGCATCCCAATGAACCCTGCATCGTGCACAATGGATCAAATCAAACCCATTGTCAGGAAAACTCAACCTTTGTGTTCCAATAACGGAAAGAGTTGCAGGAATTCCGCGCTCCAAAGCAAATTGTATCTGAGCTTCATGTTCATCCTTAGGAGCAAAGGACATAGTAATAACATTTTTGTCCAACAGATAGCCACCAAAGCTAGCAACACCACATCCAACATCTAGAACAACTCTGACATGTTTTCCCCATTGAATTGCCGGTAATGTCTGGTGTAAAACAAAAGATATTCAAAAACCACAAAACATAGTAATCATTCTAGAACTATATCAAAAAATAGTCATGTCAACATAACATATGTAAGGCAATGAATTTATGTCATGGATAAAAAAATTAAACATTTCTTGTTATTCAAAGCAAAATTTAATAGAATCTCAGATTGTTATTAGATAAAACAAAATGAATGCCAACTAATGGAAGTTAAAAATGGAAACTCTTAATTAGCAATAGAACTAAAGCTATATCATAGACTCCTTCCACCAATCATAGAGAGAAGAAATAAAGCACTATATCTAACAAATAAGAACATAAAATTTCCATCCTCACTACTCATAAATTTTCGTGGTTTTATGGTGACCTGGACTCAAATGCTTCAGTTCTTAGATCCCTTTTAATGGAATAAACTATAACAAAAGTAAGATTCTATGCCGGTTCCTATCCCTCTCGCCCCAAATGGTTTTTGTACTTTGTTTAGGGGATTGGTGGGGGTCATTTTCAAAGTTCATTACAGTTTCTCCATACCTATAACAGTTCTACATGAAGATTAAAGATTAACGGACATGTCATTAAGGAAAGTTGAGAGCAGCCGCATGACCGTGTACCTTCTCTATGAAATCAATGTAATGATCAGCTCCACCCTTGAATTGAGTACCACCTCCTGGAAAGACAAGATATTCGCCATACTTCTCCACCCAGCGTTGATCCTTCTTGTACTCAACTAGTTTTGCATGAGGGACATTATTATACCAAATCTGAAAGCATAAATATGAAATTCCATTGGTGATTGCTTGTATGACTAGAAAAAAAGTAAAAACAGATAACATCCTATGAGACTAATCACAAAGCTAAACATCTTAAGAATACAGGTAACATTGATAAGATCACAAAATTTTATTCAATGAGCTTCAGAGCAGATAACTAATTACCAAGCAAAAGTGTAAAACATCTCCAGAGTATCAGTACTTTGTTAAGAAGTTTATAAATTTTTGCTCAAACCTCATGGTAATTTACTGAAAGAAAGATAACTTTGAATAAAGATATGATGAGATTAAAACAAGATGGCAAAACAATATTGTGTATAGATGAAAATCCTTAAAGTACATGCTATGATAAAATGAGTATATTATTGAAATAACCTTAACACAATAAGAATAACTCAATAAGCACCTATTAGAAACCATAAAACTTCTTACCAAAGTAAAATGAATCTCACCATGTCCCTGCTCTTAGGCCACGGAACGGGGACTTTATACCCTTTGGGAAGGGGCAGCAAACATTGAACACTAACATTAGGACAATGCCTTTCTCTGTGTTCCATGTGCTTCCTTGACTTGAGAGCCTTAATGGCTTCAAAATTATCCAAACAAGGTATATAATCAACTACCAATAGACCACCCTTACAAAGCTTCCACTCTATATTAACATTACTATCCTTTGGGACTGTGATGTATTGGTTAAGGAGTGGTTGCTCTTTGTTTTTGGCACTTGAATCAGAGTAGAAATAAAAGGGGTTGAAGTTGAAGTTGGAGATGGTGGTGGTGTCAGTGAAGAGGAGGAGCGTGACGCAAATAAGCAAAAGTAGGAGAGTGAAAATGAATGGGTATTTTCTATCTTTGAAAAAGTTTTGAACTTTGGTTGCCATGTTTATAGTTACTGTGACTAAGAGAAGGAATTAGGAGGAAGAAGTGGAGATGTTGTGTGGAATGAGATGAAGATGAAGATGAAGACTAAGATTGCAATTCAACAACCAAATCTAGCAGAGTACCGACAGTGGTAAAGGTGTTATTTTAGTTTTACCTATGTAGATCCTACGTACGAAGGTGCTAGTAAGTTGCACGAGAATGATTACCCGTCCCATTATTTTTATATCTACTTAACCGATTAAACATCACAAAAGAATATTAAAATATTAATTTTTGTTTTTAAATGAATGAGACTTAATGATTGATTTGACACATCAAATAAAAAATGAATAAAGGCTTATGATCTCATCACAAGTTGTGGGTCCATGTTATCATAGAAAGAATCTCTGGGAGGTAGCTGCAGTAAAAAAAAACATCTGTAAAAGTATATTTCTATCCTTAAAAAAACAAGGGATATAGCAAGGAGCGTAACATTTCTATTATAAAAGTAATAAATAATGTAATAACTATATAATATGACAATTATATACTTGTAAGGGAAAAATAAAATAAAAACTCATCTCTCCTAGACATTAGAGTATCCTTGTTCGTTGTAGGAACCCAAATAAAGAAAGTGTCAACGGTGTAACCTTATACAATATGGTGTAACATTTAATTTAATAAAAATTAAAACAAAAGATAAACAAGTGGCAGTGAGTAGGCTAAGACAATGAAGCATTGAAGCTGTTCCCAGAGAAGAAAAACGTCTTCCTTTAGGAAACAAAAAATTGTGATGAAGACATAATAAAACGCCCACCGTGGGGCTCGAACCCACGACCACAAGGTTAAGAGCCTTGCGCTCTACCATCTGAGCTAGACGGGCCATTGTTCTGCTCATACAAATTGAGATTAAAGTAAAATACTGATGTGATGTAATACCTCATGTTTAAGTTTTTCTTTAGAGTAAATAATCATTTTAGTCCCTCATATTTTTCGACCTTATCAATTTAGGCTTTAAAAAAAGAAAAGAAATGATCCCCAAATATTTCAAATATAAGTCAAATTAGGCTTTTTTGGGGTCAAATTAGTCCCTAGAAAATGTTGTAAAATATGTCAAAAAGATTAATTTTAACCTACATTTGAAATTTTTGTGGACCATTTTAGGTCTTTTTTTTAAGGCCTAAACTGATAAGTTAAAAAATACGAGACACTAAACTCTTTCTTTTATAAATGAATTTTTTATATTAAAAAGTTACTTTTGATATTTATATTTTTGTTTGATTATAGTTTTACAAATTAGTTGCATTCAAGATGAAGTTTTATTTTTCATTTCTTACAAAAACGGATTTTATATCCAAATTCGTGGGCACAGTAATGGTAATAAGTTTTCATCAGAAATTGAGTAAGAACACGGGCCTCTAGGCCCATGACCCATAATTCAGAAATGAAATAAATTAGGGTTTATGAAACCTCTTAAAAGAGCAGCATAACTTTCTCTGACTAAGAAGAGCACACTACTACATTGGGTGGTTACCACTGATCTCAAATCTCGCTGAAGCAACATGGTTCGTATTTTCCTCTCATCTCTTTTCAATTTTGATCTAATTCCTCTATAAATCTCATGCCATGTATTGATTTGATCAATTATACTGTTAGTTCTATATCATAATGTCACCGGTTTCAAACTGTATTTGTCGTGTTCGTGTGTGTATTGTGTTTTTTGGACTCAACCGAAGAAAGACTCGTGTTCTCTGTCAATGTCGTTATAATGACCTAAGTTTTATTCCAAATTCGTTGTATTCAATTTTCATGCATAAATCCCGTGTTTATATTGTATTTGTGATTTGAACTTTTAATACTTAATGATTGTAACAGGCTAGAGGATTGAAGAAGCATTTGAAGAGGCTCAATGCCCCAAAGCATTGGATGCTTGACAAACTTGGTGGTGCTTTTGTAAGTGAAACTAGAAATTAGTTTCGTCGTATTTTGACCATATTCGATAGTGCATTTCACTGACTAATGCTGATTTTTTTTATTGTTTAGGCTCCCAAGCCATCGTCTGGACCACACAAGTCCAGGGAATGTCTCCCACTGATTCTGATATTGCGAAACAGGCTGAAGTATGCCTTGACATACAGAGAAGTCGTTGCTATTCTTATGCAGCGACATATCCTTGTCGATGGCAAAGTCAGGACTGACAAGACATATCCATCTGGCTTTATGGGTATAATATACTTTGTCTGCAATTATTCAATAATTTCAAGCATGTTATAGAATCTTCTATGTGATTTTTTCAGTAGTTGCAGGCTTCATGCTATTATGTTATGTGCTATATTATTATAAGAGTTATACTGATGGGTATCGAAGGGAGTCACATATTGTTTGAATCCCAGGGATTCATGTTCTTAGATGTGAAATTGATAATGTTTAATTGTTATTTGTGAGCATACATAGTAAATGCTAACCATTAATTCTCTCATTGAGTAATGGGCTCTTCAATCTGGATTTTTTATGGGGAATTAATTATTTATATAATGGTATCTCAGACTAGCCTGGCTACTTCAATTTTATTTTATTTTTATAATAAACAGTTTTTCCATTTCATTGCTTAATGTCTATCTGCAGATGTTGTATCCATCCCTAAAACAAATGAGAACTTCCGTCTGCTTTATGACACCAAAGGTCGTTTCCGTCTGCACTCAGTTAGGGACGATGAAGCAAAGGTACTTTGATTTTGTTGCTGAATTGGAGACTGGACTATTAATTTTTTCAAGTTCTTGCGTGTTAAGTATTTACAAGTTTTTGTTTGTATGATTGTTTTGCAGTTTAAGCTTTCCAAGGTTCGGTCAGTGCGGTTTGGGGATAAGGGAATCCCATACCTCAACACCTATGATGGGCGCACTATCCGCTACCCTGACCCTGTCATCAAGGCAAATGACACCATCAAGTTGGATCTGGAAGAGAACAAGATTGTTGACTTCATCAAGTTCGATGTTGGTAATGTGGTGATGGTTACTGGTGGAAGGAATAGGGGGCGTGTTGGTGTGATCAAGAGCAGGGAAAAGCATAAGGGAAGCTTTGAGACAGTTCATATCCAGGATTCCACAGGACATGAATTTGCCACTCGTTTGGCCAATGTGTTCACTATTGGCAAAGGGACTAAGCCATGGATCTCTCTCCCCAAGGGCAAGGGTATTAAGCTTACAATCATTGAGGAAGCTAGGAAGAGGATTGCTGCTCAACAGCCAGTCACTGCCTAAATCTCTATGGAGTAAACTACTATATTGTATGGTAGTTTTATTTATTGCTTTTGGTTTCTAATTAATTGTCTGCAGATTTAGCAGTTGGATTTTGGATTTTGCTCCACACAACTCTTTTTATTGAGTCTTTTATATTTCTGAATGAATATTATCTTTCCATCCATATATTGTCTTGATTTATTTCCTTGTCGTTTAATCAGTTCTATGGGTTCTGAAAAGTTATGAATTTGACTCATTGAATATCTAAGCTCTCGCAATGCCATGATATTCAACTTAACATCCAATTTGTCAGTTCTCCGGTATGAGTTTTATGTGATTTTGGCATTTGCACTGTATTTTCAATCGTTGTTATACTGAACTAGATACTTAAAATATGAGGTGATAACTTAGTTAATGCAAATTTTGAAATATTGCACAAGGTTGATGTGAAATACTGCAGCATTTTAGGACTATTACATTTTCGTCAGAGGTGCATGGAACAAGAGGGTGAAGATTGATATGGTCATATTCCAGATATAATTTAGCTAAGGACATCCACGCCCACCTTATCATAATCTGCTAGTTTTTCATGCCAAAACCAATTTCCACATTCACGTGATGTTGAAATTTTCTTGTTCTATTCCTTGTCCTATCATTGAGAGTTGTCAAAATACGTCCAACAAGAGCGAGTTGGTTAGACAGATTGCCTCACTGTTTTTTGTGTTGAATTGTCCCACTAAAGTATAAAAGAAAGGAGTGAAGAAAGAGAAAACATTTACATTTAGTTTGTTAGCCTTGGGATTGTAGATACTAGATTCCACCAAAGCTGCATTCGGTTGTTGTTTATGGTGACAATAATAGATGATTGTGGTGGTAGCTACTGCAAATCGTGCCAAACATCCAAACAGTGGCCATATGTGTGGGACGAGGGAGAGGCAAATTATAGAAAAGATAGTGTTTTACTTTTTATTTCCCATCTTGCCTATTCTTAGTTGAAGCCTACCTGCATTTCTTCTGGTTGAATAGCTCTATTCTTGTAGTATCATTTCAATCCATTGCTACCCATTTCTTCCTATTTTCTTTACATCTATGAAACATATCATTGACTCAGCTTTTGCTTTTGCTCTAACTCGCGCTTCAATGTAGCACCCCTTAGTTCCCACCTATGTAATGGCTTCCTTATGCTTGCCGGTGGTGCCTAGTAACAAAAAAAAGATGATTTTCATAACTGATTCTCATGTTTCTTTCACTGATCTATTATGTACAAACCTATTTTGTGCTTGCTGTCTGCATGATTTCCTTTTTATAGACGACTACCGTGAATAATAAATAAAGATATTTTTTCCATCATATGATCTTAATGGGGAGTGATTATAATATTTGTAGTAAAAACTTCAAATAATTTCTATTGAGAATCATTAGAGGTATACAATTATTCACTACATTTAAAAAAAAATATTAGTTGTGAAAAAGGGAACATTTTTCATCAAGGTGGTAAATATGATGTATATGCTATGGTGAAGATCTGATATTGTCATTTCTAATTGGTGGTACTTGTTCTTCCTTATTAAGATCAAACAATGTTGATTTCTGGTTGGTGGTGGTCTGAAGTTCTTCCTTATTGAAGATTAGTCCTCAGATTTAGGTCTGGTTGATTGGTTGTTTCTAATTCTTTTCTTTTGAAACTATGCCTTTGTGGGTTTTTAAGTTAATGTGCTGTAAATGCTATTAAACCTGGCTAGGGAATGTAAGCCTCTATTTGAATGTAGTGCTGCAAATAGTTGTTTCATGCTTTGTTTGAGTTTGGGACTAAACTCTTTCGTAGTTGATTTTCTATGTCAAACAAGTTTTATACTTCTATTGTTGATTTTCTATGCCAAACAAGTTTTATACTTCTCTTGTCAATTTTCTAGTAGAAAAAGTCGAGTGAGACGAAATTGTGTGGGTCAGGTTTGAATTTGATTATGAATTTCTCTCTTTCGTATATGCTTGCAACTACTGAATATAAAACCCTAAAATGACCATGCTTATAGGTCTTGAAGGATAATATCCCTATTACTTATCAGTTTCCCGTCTAGTTTCTCATTGTAGTAAAGAGTCAAAATACATCTTTCTTTTTCTAGGCAAATTGTCATAGAAGGAGATTATTTTTCTTGTGCACAAGTTGCACTACTACATATACCATCAATGATTGTTTAAAAAAAATATTTAAATTAAAAAAATTAATAGGTAATGAAGGCACATTCAGTTGTACAATTTGTGGAATAATAAATATGTGTCATGTCATATCCACATATTAAAAAATAATTATTTAAATTTTAACCTATTTAAACTTTTTTAAATATATATAATTTGATAATAATGTATAACTTTTTTAATACATTTGTTATGTCTAATTCAACCAAACTCATAGATCTAATGTATTATGTTTGAGTTCAGATGTGATATCAATTTCATTTTTTAACACACTTATTATGTCTAACTCATTTATTAAATCTATCATTCATATTCAACTCTCGAATACTAAAATAAATATAATTTGTAACTTTACTTTAATATATAATATTTGAGCATTATCAAAGAATAGTATAATGTTGCTTCAGTTTATCATAATATTAGTATAAGCTCAAGTTTAGCAGGACTTATATATCAAAGTATTATCATTAACGTAATATATGATCGTCATTACTTACCTTTTTAGGAATATTATTTGTATGTTCATTATCAACACTTTCATTATGAAATAATATTAGTTTAATGTGGTTATGTAGAGTTGCATATGATAAACAATTATGTTACCTTTTAATTTTATTGTTCTTTATTATGTCTTTGTTGTAAAAGTTAAACCTAATGAAATACTTAATTAAAAAAAGAAAAATATAATCTAAATGGTTGAGCATAGACCTATTTGATTTAATAAACAGTTTTGCTCTTGTGATTAAAGGGACATTATGCCAAAATAAGATGATGCTTCAATTTATAACATTAATATAATTTGTAAACATTTCTGCTATAAACATTACTCAAGTTTTCAGTTCTTAACATTAATATTTATTATCTATTTTTATTATAAGTTTATAGTAACATTACCTTAAGGGTAATTGCTAAGCTAAAGTCCTGAAAAGCAAAAAAGAAAAAGAAAAAACGGGTAATCTAAACTCATCAAGGTAGTCTGAATCCACTTTTAAAATTAGTCCAGCTGGTCCAAGCTAATAGTTTAAATTTAATAAAATACATAATATAATATTCAAACCCAATGAAATTTTAGATTTTGGCGAGGTTAGTCCACCAACCTTATCTATTTTGATACTTGTAGTTTAGCTCCATGTAAATTATACTTAAATAATTTTCAAGTTATTTCTATTTTTGAAATGTCTCTGGAAAAGTGGTCTAACATCTATGACAAAATTAATTTTAATTGTAATTCTAATATTATATTCATTAATTTAAATATATGGCTGTTAGGTTTAAAATTATATTAGAATATTAAATATCAATATAAAAATTGGGTTTTCACTCATATATCATGTGTAACATCAATGAATTATTTTTGCATGTCAATATCATGTCTTATAAATGAGTGGTTCATCATATTTTGTGAATGTTGGTCAGCTACATAAACATGTATTTCATACCTTATTTTATATATTAAACATTTTTTAAACATGTATACATGCCTCAAGGTTGTCCCAACCAATTAGATATTGATACATAAATAAAAGAAATTTTTTAAAAACAAAACTTAATATTCTTATGTCATTATTAAAATCTGATTAGTCCAAAACAGAAACTGAAGAATAACCTTATAACAAGTGATCTGTCATATTAAAACTAGTTAGTCTCTTACCAACTTGTTGAGTTAAGGGTGGCAAATAAATATACTAACATCTTTCAACTTTTTCCAACTACTCCAATTATCTGGCTTCAAGGAAGTGCTAGGCTCAATCATGCCATTAGTAAGTGTTGATAAGACACAAATGATAATGATGTTAGAAGTTTTCTCCTTTAAGGTTGGCATGTTAAGAATCGGTCTCACTCCTTTTGTAGTTGTCCTGTTGCAATCTTTAACTTTGGATGGTATGAAGAAGGGTTAATGTCAATAAGCATAACAATTTGTAGCAGAAAGATCAATGTTTGCATTAATTTCTTAACAGCAATGTCACAAAACTAGGGATGCAATTACTACATATTATTCACGGCATCTTAAATTTTCAGAGTGAGAGAGTGTGTGAAACTACTTAGACATTTATCAATCATAATTAGTCTCTATCGTAAGTCATAACCTATGAAATAAAGAGAGAGAAAAAGAATAAACACATTGTGTAGGGTACTATTAGAATCCTATTCCCTAGGAGCAACTTCTTTAAGTGGAACAACTTCTTTAAGTAACTGACAAGAAAAACAATTATGAGAAAAGTTTTGCCCAGATCCTTGATAACCGAGACCCTCCAATATTTTTATCCAAGTTCAGAAATTAATGCCCATACGGTTTCACTTTATTTAGTTTAAGTTCATTATCAGAAGAAGTCGTCTGATCCATGTAGTCATAGAATCAATACTAGATTGATCTTTATCAAAAGGAGAATTAGTAACTGTATATCCTATTTTACTTTTGCTATTAATAACTGATGATCAGACTTTGCAAATAGCAATAGGCCATTGGTTTGATGAGTAGTAAATGGTAGATTCTTCTGGCTATACTCGTTAAACATTTTGATATGTAATATGCTCCATAAATTGTTATGCATTCAAATTTCCTTTCTGAGGATCAAACGAGAATGTAGAAATTGAAAGATATCTTCCTAATTTAATATTCGCTTGTTGAATTATCAAGATCCATGAAGATAAAATAAAGATTTTTCTTTAACACTAAATAAAACAATCATTACAAAACAGAAATTTGAAGATGTCTTCATAACTTAACTAAATAAAACAATCATTACAAAACAGAAATTTGAAGATGTCTTCATAACTTAACATAGGTTGTTGGATCTTTGAGAAATTAGAATAATCCAGTTATTGGTTCATGAATTCTCTACAAATTTCAGAGACACCTGAATTCAAGACAGAAACAGTTACCAAGCACTCGACCAATAGGATTTAAGGAGGGTAGGTGCTAGCAGCCTTATTCTTATAAGTGAAGATACTATTTCCAATATTTTAGTTTCTTTCATGACTGAAAAAGCATCACCACCATTTGAACACCAGCCAATATAAGGGCAGCAAAAAAATGTGAATGTTTTTCCAAATATATATTGTTACTTGTTCATGTTCTTTGTACAGAAAAGTCAGCCACTGTTTACATATTACCTTTTCCTCCTATATATTACTCCTCAGCTAAAGTCTATTTTGAAAAATAAACAATTTTTTCCAGCCAAGTTCTCCATTTGAAAAACCCAATAGAGAATTAGCCTATGTATAAAACACAAGATCTTAAAGAAGCTACATCTCTGTCTTAGTTTCATGTACCTATAGCTAAAGGGACCATAAACTCAAAGACAATGTATGCTTAGCCAGACCCTGATTGAGATCTAAACATCCTCATCAAAGATTTGCATACGCAGCCTGTAGAATCATCCTTCATTGAGTGGATTCCATTCTGAATTATGGTTCATATTATCCAAATTAAGAAGTTTCTGCTCTTCCCCTTCAACACCATTATAGTCCAATGTATCTTCTGATTTCAATAAATCTAATCCAAAATCAAAACCTGATGGAGTCTGTTCCATATGGGGCAAACTTCCTAGTAACTTGGCATCTGGATTTTGTAATTCATATAAAAAGCTTGAAGAGGCTTCAACTTGAAGATTATTATCACAGGGAAAATCCATTTGACCAAAATCCAAACCTTGCATCAACTCAGAACTTTTCATTGGTTCATTATCTAATTGCCCCAAAAGCTCATCCACCTGAAATAGCTCATCGGTAGAAAAACTATCAAAATCAATACCATCAATCCATGAAAAATCCATTGGATTTTGATCCTTGTTCACATCCTCATCAACCTGTTCAACATCATGTGCTTCTTTTGGTCTAAAATCTTCGATTTCCCCACCCCCGGGGTCTACAAGATCTGCAGGATCATCCTTCGGTTCTTGCTTCAATTTGCTAGTTGAGCAGGCAGATTCATAAGCTTCATGAACCTTATTGTTGATATTATCAAGATAAGGTTTCTCCTTCACATCCTCAGCTGCACAAACCTCTGAATATACTGAAGTAGTGTCCGAAGTTGCAGGAGTTGCCACTGAAGAACTACAACAAGTTGCAGCCAGTGATTCCATCGCGCAACTATAATCCGATATGTGAGGAAAATTAAGGCGTGCACAAGGACCATACATAGCCCTGGCAGCTTCATCATATGCAAGAGCAGCTTCTTGAGCAGTAGAGAAGGTACCTAACCAAAGTCTTCTTCCTCTATTCGGTTCGCGAATTTCGCCAACCCACTTTCCCCACGTCCTCTGCCTAACACCCCTGTAATTACACTGTGAGTTTTGGGGTCCTCCTTTACCTTTCATACATCCTTTCTTTGAACCCTTGGCCGGGGCTTTTCGCCTCGGCTTACAATCTTCTCTTGTAGACTCTAGATTCTTATTGTATTCCTTCCACTTAGCAATAGTCTCAGCTACAGATCTAGGACCACCCCTTTTGTTCCTACTTTTCCTCTTTCTTGAAGAATCCAAAGGCACAATGTTTATGCCACAAACTTCATCATAAACCTCCATGTTCATGCAATTTTTTATACAAACAGTTCCAGTAATCGCTACCACCTTCAAGTTCGGAGTTCAAACTTGTACAACCCACAAAATAGTTATCAACGCTGTCGCACTCAGCAATGGATTCTCAATCTGCTGTAACGAAAAAGGAAATTCCTATCAAGAACTTTTCAAGACCCAAAAGATAAAGAATGGGACTTTAATACAAACCCTTACTGATATAGATAAATTCAACCAAGACTCGATTTTTCTTAATCCCCAAGTAATAGATAAAGATAAAGAAGAAAGACAAATACTTGGTGGGCAAGATAAACAAAAATAAAAATAAAAATAAAAACCCACTATACTAAATGAGTAAATAAATCCAGAAGCAGAAAACAAATAAAAAAATAGGCAAAACAAAAAAATTACGGTATCAACGTAAACCTAACAAATCAGAAAGAAGAGATGAATTCAATGCAACGAACCTATGCAATCAGGGTTTGTTTTTTGAGTGTAAAGATTTGAGATTGAAATCGTTTGATAAAGTGTGTTCTTTGTTTTGTTTGTTCTGTGAGCGAGTGTTGTTCAAGAAATATCTGGCTTCGCAAGCTGTTATAGCTATTTATATCCTTCTCTAGATATTTCTGATTTTTTAATTGCACGTTTATTACCGTGACGTGGCGTTCCTTTAATCGCCACGTGTCGTCAAACCTTCCCGAGCCACTACAGCTTGTTTTTCTCTTTTACATTATCTGATATGCCCAGCTGTTTTGCAGATATTTGCAATCACGCCATTACCACATTACCACTTTCTTTCATTTGAATATAGTGAATAATGTATCTCCTGATATCAGGAGATAACTTATCTCTTCTATCTAGTAAAAATGTGATATATATACTATTTTTTTTCTTTTTAAAAATATTTTTATAAAAAATGATGAAATATGACACATGTTATGATTTCACTAACAAGAGAAGATAATTTATCTCCTTATACCAGGAGATACTCCATTCCTTCTTAATATCTTTCATTCATATTTTATCCTTCAAATCAATGTTATCTTTCATTACTTACTATTCTCCTTATAATGAAAATAATAATTAATATTTGTTTTGAAATTACAAGTAGACTAATGTGTCAACATGCACTTATATCTATCGATTTACTAATTTATATTATTTATTTTGTTGTCTTTCATTACAATGTGAGAATGATACTTAATGTGCCTAAGATTATATATTTTTGTATAAATTAAATAGATTAAAGGATAACAAGAAAAAGAAAGTTACACTGTGATAATAGTTACACAATATTTTGCATTTATATACTGTAGAATTATAGATATATAATATATATTTTAAATAATCTTTTATATCGTTAGTGGACAATTATTTTAAAATAGATGAATTATATATTAAGTTAAGTGAAGAGATCCTTCTTCCTTCGAAAATGGGCCCTTAGCCCAAATGCGTGAGATCTGCTTGTTCAATTTATAAATTGAATACCACCTTGCAAACTTGAGTTTTACATCCCAAAAGAAAAGGAAAACAAAATTACACAGAACAACTATGGGTTTTTACTTTTTTTATTTATTTATAATTTTTATAAAGTTTATTTAAGATAAGATGGGGGTAAGGGCGTAAAGGTGATCCTTTATACTTGTTTTGAATTGATGGGTTTCTCCTTTTATTTAACAATTTTTTTTTTGTCTACCAAAAAGTAAAATATAGTTTTTAAGAGAAAAATGTATATTAAAGACTCGATTAGTGAACGTGGTTCATGATTCGATAACTATGGGCTTTCTTGGGAGAAGAAGAAATGGGAATGCCAAGAGAAAAAATATCCAGTTTAAAATAAGATGTTTCACTAAGAGTGGTGTATTGAATAAAGAATTAGAGTATAAAACTATTTAATGATTTAAAAAGTCTTAATTTTGCTTTTTTATATGCATAAAATCAGATATTCACCTCCTATTGATAATTTGATTAATTTTCTTACTCTTTACTTATACTCATGATTTTTCTTAAAGGAAAAAAAAACCCTCAAACAAAGTTATCTCGTGCCATGATTTCGAAATAAAAGATAAATCTACATGTCACGTAGCATATCATGCTATATTTTTAAAGATCTAACTAGGAAAAAAATTTAAAAGGGGTGTTTGCTTAGATACAAAATCCTACCTCTCTGTGATTTTGTCTGCTCCTTGCTTATTTTCATAATTTTTAAACGACTCAAAGTTTCCCCATGTCAAGATTTTCAAAAATAAATGATAACTAGTCATGCCACATAGCATGTCATGTTATTTTTTTTAAAATTAAATAATATATAAAACATACATTAAAAAATGATAGACTTGAAATTATATGATTTCTTAAATAAAAATTCATGATTGATTGTTTTAAAGCTTAACCTTAATTTGTATACGTTAGTAATAAACATTATTCTATATAAAGGTTAGAAATAAATATTATAAAAAAAATGAAATCTAGCTTAAATTTAAAAAATATTAAATTAAAACATGAGTTAATTTAATCTTAATTTACTTCTATATTAAAGAATGATTAGAAAAAGAAATTCAATTTACATTTACTTGATAATAAGAGGTATATTGAGATATTTGAAGATAAACTATGTCTCTCAAATATTTGATATTTATTGTGTACATATAGTAATGATATTGATGTGATAGAATAGTGAGTTGGGAGAGTATGAAGAAAAAACTATATGATTTATATCATGTTTCTTTTATCATGTTCATCAGAAAAGTTGCTAAATTCAAAGGGTCGAAATTAAAATATGAGATAACTTAACTATTACAAAACAAATAAAAAAAGTTCCATTAAATATTAAAAATATAAACATGCATCGAGAATTCTGTAGACTACTAAATACTGAAAATTAAAACATTATATTTCTTCATTCTATGTTTGCATTAATTTCTTAACCAGGACAAAAAAGGTATTTGAATGAGAAAGACACAAAATATGACATATGTAAGATGAGGAATGGGTTCCAAGGACCAAGGGTCTTTCTAATGCTAAACCAGAAGCATCAGACATGACAACAGCGTATCTTCCCTATATAGAATTGACACATAAACTTACAATGATTTCATGCACGTGAGGCACGTGTCTATTTATGTATATGCCACTTTTCGGCAAAGGAATAGGACACGTCATCTGATGTTCGGTTATACGGTTCCACCGTTACTTACTTACCTAACCACTTGGTGAATGCTGGTTCTGAGTATTTCTGACTATAACTTTTGATTGGGGAGTAGGAATATGAAATTTTCACACTCTCAAAATGACGCTTCTAGCTATATATATCTTTTATTCCAATACAAGTTTAATACTATTATATACCACATATATATCTGAATGATGTGTATTTTGGATATTACAAATAAATAATACTACAAGAAGAGGTGTAAGAAAAGCACATCCACAGAGTAATATATGATACTTGTTGGGTTCCGAGGAACAATACATAAGGTGTAAGAAAATTTGTATTGGCCACTCATAATAAACGTTATGGATATGGATATGTGCACGTAGTTGCTGACGCACACAGTTTCGGTGTTGAACACTAGAAACTTTGGAATCTTGCATGCAAGACTGAAATTTGGCAATTTCACTAATATTGAACTGTTTTCTGTTTACAATATAAGAGATCACACTTCATTTAAATATTTTTTGCCCTTCTTGAAGTCTTTATTCCAAACATAATTAATTAAGGGTCCCCATTGATTCACAATTTTTCCTACTGAGATATGAATAAATGCTGTGAAAACTTGTATTTATTGTGTGACTAAGATAAGATGAAGTGGTTATGTTGAATTCAACATTAAAATAAATATAAGTAATGATATATTCTCCTACTAATCCTCATACCTATATAAATGTAATACATGTCACTTGGAAACCAATTATCAAGAAATAAGGTATTACCTTTTTGACACATGTCACTTTATTATAAATAGGAGGATTTAGTAGGAAGATATATAATTTTCTAATAAATATATAGAAGTGAGTTATGAGTATAAAAATTGAATGTCAAACCTAGTAGAAGTATTTTAACTGAATTAAAAATATCTAAAAGAATAAATTAAACTAAAACCACATAATGTGTTCCAAGTTTTATAAGTTTGCTTACATATTAGATGAGAAAATGTTGACCAACAGAAAACCCAAACCTAAAGTTATCTTTAGGTGTTTTATCCAATTCTTGACAATGTTGGCAAAAGTAAAGAGTTGGAGGCCAAAATATTGTAGTCTTTGGTTGGACTTAGATTTCTTGTAGAAACCTAAAGCTAACTTGTACTTTAGTTCTGGCTTTCACTCATTTTAGTGTACCATTGTCCAATGACCCTTGCTGTTGTACCCACATTGACATTCTCCGTGTTAGTATATTTGGTCGTCTAACATGGGAATACCATAGTTGTTAGTTCTACAAAACCACTTCATTTTTTAATTATTCCATTCGCTATTCTTATTTTATGGTTGTATTTCGTGTGCTTTAATTTTCTAGATGGTTATAACTGATTTAGTATGATGTTAAATTGTGCAATTCTCATTGACATGTTTTTCTCTTTCCAGTATTCTCCATTCTGGAAATGAATGATCTTGCATCTACCTTGTTATTTTCTTGCTAGAATGCAAATTTTAAAGTAGGATTTGCAGTTACAATATTTCTTGCTAGAATGCAAATTTGAGAGATGATTTTTCACTAATGAATTGATATTCAACATTGAGTGAATTCTGCTTTTTTATAATGTTTTATGTGGTATTATGGTTTTCCATTTCTCTCACAGATATATACTTCAAAGATTAGAAAAGAGTGAGATAGAAGCATAATCAAAACTTATCCTTGTTTTCAACATTAACAATAGGGAAAAGAATAACATCTATGATCCTATATATGAAAAGAACAATGAAACAGAACAAAAGCCCCCAATGTAGGGTAACAACAATGAACTTCCACACCAAGTCTCATGAATTTGATAATTTTTTATGATACTAGCATAGAGGAAGATCCTCTGGTGGGGTCTCTAAGGATTCCAATAGTCCTTCTCCATTATCTACCAAGAGCACTGTGGCCAAACCCCATCCAATATGAACATCCAAGTGACAATGCATAATCCATGCACCTAAACACATCACAAGAGATCAAACACAGAACAATTCAGTACATTTGTTTGAGTTAATAAGGTTGTATTTATTTTTTGTTTAATATAAAGTGTATTATGAAATCAACTTACTATATAATAAAGGTGTGATACACCATTATTTTTATTAAAATTGTGATTTATGCAATTAAAATTGAAATGAAAAAAGTGATTTTGTTTTTACCTGGGTTATCAGCAACAAATCTGATAACTGCCCATCCATTCACTGGTACTGCAACTGTGTTCCTTTGAGGTGGATCAACAAGGTTGAATTTTGAAGTATCTTTCTTAGGGTCAAAGTTTCCAAATCCTTCAGCTACAACATAAAAATCATAGCCATGAAGATGAATTGGGTGATTCTCAGGGGATACAATGCTTGTGTCCTGCAACACAATCTGCACCCTTGATCCAAATTTCAACTTAGTCACTTTAGTCCCCGAAATCGGTTGCCATAACGAACGGCTCACATTACCGGTGTAATCGAATTGCAATGGAGGGTTTGTTGGAAAATCAGTGGTGAACACTCCTTGAACTCCAAGTTGATGAGCTTGCAGGATTGAAATATTGTTTGGGAGAACAAAAGAAACATTGTTCATACTAGCAGTGAATCTTGTTCCATTAGGACCCTGGCATTGGTTTGAGTTGAAATTTGGTGGGCAATTCTTAAGTCCTAAGCCAATAGTAAAGAAAAGATTTTCATCTACTTCTGTAGGAACTTCAACTCTTCTTGGGCTTCTAAGGCTTTTGCTAAAGGCAGTGACTTTGTTAGTGTCATTATAAGCAGGTAGAGAAGGCATAAGTGGTGTAATTGCTGCTACACCCTTAGCAGGACAAGGTGCTGATTTGTATTCAAGAATAGCAGTGGTTGTGGTGTTGTCAAATCCAGCATTTTGTGCTGATTGGTAAGCACGTGCTGCTATATAGTACCTTGAAGGTGGTTGGTCACCTTTGATTAGAACATCAGTGGTTTGGCCAGGTCCTAGCATTATGACTGTGGTGGTGAATGGTTTAAGGTATGATGCATCAGCTCCAACCACTGTGAATTTATGGTTTGCAATTGTGAAGAAAAGAGGTTGGTTGAGTGCAGCATTGATCACTCTAATGAGGTTGGTCTCTCCTGAATCTATTGGAACAATTGTGGTTCCTGCATTGCCAATTATGTCAAATAAGACCCTGTTGATTCTGTGTTCCATAATTAATTAATCAAAGGTATTCAATAGCTTGAGTAATAATATTTATGCACGGTTTATATAAAGACTTGTGTATCACCCACCATTCATTTATGTTAGTTTCATTTAAGAGTCAATAATGATTAAAAATAAATAAATGATAATGCAAAAATCTATTATATTATTAGTGCATATATCTTTGTTCTCTAATTTCTATTCATAAAGCGATCAAATATATTATTTGGTAGAGAGGAGATAACTTATCTCCATAAATTCATTGATTGATTGATATGTGTCTTATTTTTTCTTTTATAATGTATTTTAAAATTAAAACTTCTAGAGATGAGTGAAATAAAACATGTATCAGAATGAATTTAAGGAGATAAATTATCTTTTGGTACGAACAAATAATTTATTCTCTATTTCTATAAAGTAAACTAATTAGTTAAGACAAACCTTGGGTAGAGCACTTATAAAGATCACCAGGTTGACCATTGATAGTGTATGCATCAGACACATTTGGTGCTCCTCCTGTTTGTGTGGCCTGCTTTAGAACATTAATAGGATTTGCATCCCACCATTCCCCTATAATCATATAGCATTATAATTCTATATATTATTAACTCATTTCCATTATGAATATGATCATTGTATATATATATAAATATATGATGACTACCTAGAAGAATGGGTGTCTCTCGTTTTGGCTTAGGAAAAGGGTATGTCTCTCCTTGCTTAGGGTGAATGATTAAAGCTCCATAAACAGTGGCTCTTAGCCATGAGCTATGAGCATGCCACCAAAGTGTGCCTTCTTGTCCTTGAATTGTGAACCTATATGTGTAACTTTCTCCAGGACGAATGGGACATTGAGTCACAAATTCTGGCCCATCAGCCCATCCTGTTCTGATTTGTCTAATACCATGCCTAAAAAAATTAACATGGAAAACAAATTATATTATTGTTAGGAGTAGAATATGTGTCACTTCTTGGTTAATATAACAAAAACTTTCATGCACGTAGCATGCAATATATATTATACGAGTGTACATAATGTATAACTTTTAAGCAAACAAGCTAGATTAATTAAGGCAAAAGTCTTAGATCAAGTTTGTTATATGTGAAATTCGTTACTTAATTACCACTCATATAGTGGAAAGATATTTTACCAAAAAAAATATATGGTGGAAAGATATAAATGATACATAAAAAAAAAGATTTTCCATTTTATGGAAAAGTGAGGCTAATAGATAAAAGAGAATAAAGTTTCTTTTAGCATAAAGAGATAAGTTATCTCATCCAGCTACTAAGATCATGATATATGTCATATTTAATTGTTTTCTATAAAAATATTTCTAAAAATGCACATGTCATATTTCTACCGATTGAAAGGGATAAATTTTGAGGAGATACATTAGCCAGATATTATACCAGTGAATGGTCACATTATAACGTGCTTTATTAATGACTTTGATGACCAAAGTGTCTCCATTGTTGACTTCCAATGTTGGGCCAGGGAATTGGCCATTCACGGTGATGGCACTATGAGTGTTGCACAGCCTCTTCACTGGAGTTGCTTGAACCTGTCACGTTACAAATAATACTTATCTTACTTATAAGGGACAATAATAAACAGCTAGAAAGAGAAAGAACTAAAGTGAGAGAACGTACAACAAACTCGTGCTTTTGAATTTTTGCATTTGTTAAGGACAATGCTGAAGCTAGGAGAACAAAAATGGCTAAGAAGGTGTTGAGACCTTGCATTTTTCTTAGTTGAGAAATAAATAACCTATGTGTATTATATGATGGTTAATGTTGCAATTTGCAATGCAAGTAAGAGATTGAGAGAATGCTTTTATAAGGGAGATAGTTAGAGTCATTTAGGTTTGAGGGTTTGGTTTTGTTAATGCCAAGTGGTCAAGACTCTTTGACAAACTTAGTTCAACCCTATAAAAGTTGTTGCACCAGCTACTTAATTAACTTCATATAGGAATGCTTGCTTAACAAGTCTTCATCTAGAGAAGTTGAATTTTCGGAAAGCATAATTATTTTGAGACTATCTTCATGGAATTAATAATAAAGGTTTTAAATAATTGGTCTAGTAGTGTAATACATCACTAGATCCTTAGGATGATCAAAAATCAATGGATCAATTATTTGGAGTGACACTTGTTGAGAATGACAACTATACATCCTGAAATAAAGTAGTTTTTTACACATAAAGTGAGGGATAGTACCAGAAGAAATAATATGGGTTTTAATTTACTCCTATAGTTAGCCTAGTTTAAGGTTAAGGTGAACGGTTGTTCTGTTGCTTGTTTCCGAAGCACTTAGTCTTATGTGTTAGGTTTTTAGCCTTTTTAGGGTGCACTGACCCTTTTTTCTCATCTAAGATATGTTGGAGTGACTAGTTATTAAAAAAACGTGTATATAAGATTATAAGGTTAGGTTAATCAAAGTAATATACTTTATTAAATTCAAGTGTCTATTGCTAGGTAAGAAACTAATATCAAATGTGAAAATTGGAGTACCATTAGTTGCCTTGCAGTAAATAGTACTGTCTTTAAAGCCATGATTTGATTGGGTCTAACAAGAATTTAGTTAGAAATATTTATGGAAAATGAAACTTAAGAGTATTAAATTAGGTGGCCTGTCTCCCAACATTTTCAAACATGGATCACCAACAGCAAATTGTAACAGACAAAGATACGTGAAATCATCATTTTATACTCTAAAATAGATTGTCTTCTCAAATCATCTTGTCTCATATAATGTATCATTCAATAATAATGAAATAAGAATAATATTAATAATAAATATTTAATTTTTTAACTATGATGATATATTTTTGTTAGTGTAAAATAATGTATAAGACATAAATTGAGAGATCATATTTTTGTTTCCACTTTCAAGAATATTAGGGCATCACCCATCATTGAAGAGGACACTGTTACGTAAAGGTGGCAAAACAGGCCGCCCGACCCATTTAGCTCGTGTTCGCAAATACTTGCATTGTTGTAATAGACAAAATATAATTGTCTGCCCGTTTTAAAACGGGCTTGTGGGCGGCTCATAAGAATTGTTGAATAATTAAAAAATATAAAAATTCATATAATAAATGAAATTAAATTAAATAAAGTAGTTGAAGATAAAAAAATAATAATCACATTAGATTATAATTTTTTTAGAGATTAAAAATCACATTACATCATAACTTATTTAGAATTTTCTTACTTTTTTCTTAAATTATGTTTATGGACCGTCCGTGAGCAGTCCGCATGTCCAACAGAAATGCCCACAAACTTGGCGAGCGAAACGGACAAATGGGTAAAATGTGGGCTATGTGGGCGCACCCACGGGCAATGCCCGTTTTGCCATCTCTACTGCTATGTGGAAAAGCAAAAAAAGTCAAAAAAAAAACAATGATACTTGTATCCTTTAATTTATATGGAGATTACATTTTTACCCTTCAAAATACATGTAAAAACATAATCATAGTTCCATATTATTCTATATCTATAAATCAATTCTTAGACTTCAAAAGGGACATGTAAACACATGACAAATTTATTGTAGCACGTTTTAAATTGTGACTAATTCTGGAAAAATATGATTGATACTATCATGTAATTGCTAAAACTACTAAAAGCCCAATTATGACTTTATTATGAAAACTACTAAAAGCACAATAGTACACTTGTGAATGGAATTTTACTAAAAGACTATATTTAAAACCTTGGTTACTAGCTTGATTATGAATTAGTACAAAGTATATAAATCTTAAATCACAAGAAATATGGAGTATTTTTCCTTCATTAGTCGGGTTATTTACTCTATCTTTATATGAATGAGTCTTCTTCATATATTATCATAGATATGAAGGATTGTCAAGACCCCAAAGATTGTTTTGGTTGTCATAAAACCGTTAAATGCTGAAGTGAAAGCATGTAGATATGAGTGTGACAATTGACAAAGATTAACACGAGATAGAGAAACCAAAATGACTAGGGATTGGATAGGTGAACAAGAAATAAAGAATAAGCATCATATATCATAAAGTTTGGTAGAGTTTGTTAATGACTTTCTTAGATTCTTAAGAAGGAAAAAAAATAGAATGCACATCAAAGTCGTTATAAATGATGTGGAAATTATAAAGTAAGCATGTTGAAAAGTAAGCATGTCAAAATTTGCACCCCCGCTCTAAAAGCTTATCATTTTCTGGTGAAATAATTATTTCCTATAACTATTATTTTTTCTTTGTCTTGTTTGGGTTTTCATTTTCATGGTGGGTGTGAACTTAAGCAATTAGATTTACAAATCTATGAAATTAAACAACAAATCCATCATTTTCTTGTTCATATATGCTTCAATCTGAAATGGGGCCTCCTTAAAGATCACGCACAAAATGTTTCATGTGTCGCACATCCAATAACACAAATTATGTAGCCTGGTTGGGGCATAACTTCAACAACAATATCAAATAATATATTCATTCTTATTAACTCATATATTATTTTATAATTTATTACAACTCTCGCAAATAAGAATAATCATTTTTTATTATTATTTGGGTCTCATAATTTATCTCATTCTTAACTAAACATTTACCTTTTTCGTTTCTTCTTCTCGTCCTTATTTAATAACATAATTCATAAAACAAAAATACCACAGTGAAGAACAGATTAAAAATGTTTTCACCTATTTTGTACCTCATGAATTGAAGTGGAATCAATCTCATGTAAAATTGAATAAACTCATTTAGATGGCCATTTATGGTTCACAACAGTAACAATTACTGATTACTGAGTTTCAACTAATCAGATTCTTTGTATATGTATATCCCATATTTTCTTTGTAGTTTTAGTCTTGCATTCAATCTTTTTGAGTTATTTTATTTGTCTACAATTTCCTTGATTCAGTTTTGTCTCTGCACTTGTTTTCCTTCTTCAGAGGAATTTGTAGCAAAGGAAGAACTACAACAAATAAATGAAACAGACAGGACTAAACTGATTCCATTATGGAATTCAGTGTTTCTTAGAGAGGAATCATTCTTAAATGATTTAGAAGCTAGAAAACAACAGTGTTTACACACTAATACAATCAATCTAACAGTCAAAAATTCAATTCAAGAATGAAGGTAATGAAATAATTGTCACAAAATGGTGCTTAAATAACACACTTTATTCACTGGTTGAAGGTATAGCAAAATCATCACCAGAACTGGCTGATACATCTATCTCTGGTCTAATCTCTTCTAGCTGCTGTAGAACTTGGTGAGCCTCGGGTCGTGTTGATGGAGAAGGATCAACACAGTGCAAAGCAAGCTTCAACATGTTTAGCAATTCATCGCCATTTGTTGATGCATCTCTCATCAATTCCGCATCGAAAACCTCATTTGTCCACTCCTCTTTGACAATGGAGGCAACCCACTGAGGTAAATCCACACCGTTCAATGCCTCGCCAGGTGGCTTCCCCGTTAGGAGTTCTAACAAGATAACACCAAGACTGTATACATCAGTTTTTGTGTTTGCTTTCTTCAGCTTCGAGAGTTCGGGTGCTCGGTATCCTAAGGCTCCAGCAGTTGCAATCACATTAGAATTTGCAGCAGTTGTCATCAACCGAGACAGACCAAAATCAGCGATTTTTGCATTTGTACTATCATCAAGCAAAACATTGCTGGATGTAAGGTTCCCATGTACTATGTTTTCATTGGAGTGAAGGTAAAACAAGCCACGAGCTATGTCCTGTGCTATTTTCATCCTTGTCGGCCAATCAATGCTAGTTTCAGACCCACCAGCTGCATTAAGATAAAACACTTCGGTTAATAAATTTTGTAATGTGTTCCTCAAGTTTGTAATAGTTAAAACTAAAATTTCCTTATAAAAACTGTGCAGGTGTGATTTAACAATGTTCATAAAGGATACAAACATGGTAATATCAAACTTTGGTATATTAAACAATTGAGGCTTACTATGTAGGAAAGAAGCAAGGCTTCCTTTTGGCATGTAATCGAAAACCAGAAGCTTTTCTCCTTTCGGTCCCAAGTAATAGGCTCTCAATGCCAAAAGATTTGGGTGTCGAATTCTACCGATGACACTAACTTCAGATTCGAATTCTTTCTGGCCTTTAGTGATCTTTTCCCTCAATCTTTTCACTGCAGCTTGACTTCCATCTTCTAATGTAGCCTTATACACAGTTCCATAAGTGCTCTTTCCCATTATCTCTGCTGTTGCACACAAGAGATCATTAGCTGTAAAAGCCAATGGTCCGTCAAAATGGACTAGTTTCCCTCCGTTGTCGTCGCCACCCGCTTCAACTTCACCCGCAGCCGGAGGGACTCCCTTTTGAGTCCTGGCAGCAGCAGCAGCTCTCCCTGTGGCCTGGCCACTCTCAGCATTTGATGTTGATCTTCTTCTGGACAGGCAGAAGATCAGGATGCAGCATAGTATTATAAGGACTGCAAGTAGTACTCCTGCTGCTATGAGAATAATGTCTTTGGTACCTAGTTTCTTATGATGGTGATGTTTTGATTTTTCAGCAGGTGGAGCTAGGATTCCTTGTCCTTCAGAAGGAGTTTCTAAAGGGCATGGAGTTGAAGGGCTATAACCACATAGTTGAATATTTCCTACAAATGAGCTTGAGTTAAATTTCTTGGCAAGTAGGGTGGGGACTGGACCAGAGAGGTTGTTATAAGAAACATTGAAGAGATTCATACTACTCAAATTATCGAAAGAGACCGGAATTTCTCCACTGAGATTATTCTGTGACAAATCAAGTTGTATAAGTGTGGAAATGTTTCCAATACTCTGAGGAACATGGCTACTAAATTGGTTTCTGCTCAAAATCAGAACAGAAAGGTTGTGTAATCTGCCTAAAGCTTCTGGTATTTGATTGCCAAGATGGTTGTTCTCTACATTCAATAGAGTGAGTGAGGATAAATTAGAGAGAGTTTCAGGCAAGCTCCCATTCAAGGCATTATTAGAAAAATCTATTGTCTTAAGCCTAGAAAGTCTTCCTATTTCATTTGGTATAGCTCCACTAAACTGGTTATGACTAAGAGAAATCTCTCTGAGTTGGTTACCACTCCATGAGTTAGGAATAGAGCCAGAAAGATTATTGTGTTGAAGAGAAAGGAATGTGATAGAAGCTGAGTGTGTTAAACTAGATGGTAGTGAACCAGACAATGAATTGAAGCTCAAGTTAAGCAAATAAAGCTTAGTAGAATTGCCAAGGCTATGAGGGATTGTACCTGTGAGCAAGTTGTTACTTAAGTCTAAGGACTGAAGTAAAGGACAGAAACCTAAGGAAGAAGGGATTGAACCAATGAACATGTTGTTGAATAGTTGAACCCCTCTTAGATTGGGAAGAAGTCCTAATGCAATAGGGATTGAACCACCAATTTGGTTATCATGAAGACTAAGCTTTCTAAGCCCTTGAAGCTGGCCAATCCTATTAGTTATATGGCCCCTTAACCCTTTCCAAGGAAGCTGGATTACAATGACTTGTCCTTGAGCACACTTGATTCCAACCCAACTTCCATTACAAACTCCATAGCTACTGTCATTCCAGCTTCTCAAGAAGCCTTTTGGATCAACCAACTCTTGCTTGAAGGCTTGAAGTGCTAAGAAATTTGACTGTGTTACAATCACACCATCCCAATGCTCTTCACCCAACACTGGCTTCATTGGGAGTATAAGAAGGAGCAAACACAGAACAAAGAAAAACAAGCATGAAAAATGAAAGGGGTTGTGGTTTTTGGACTTAATCATCCATTTGTGTCTCTCCATAGTGTTGTGAGAGAAATGGTGTAAAATGTGATGAGGGTTTTGGTAAAAGAAGTTTTTTGAAGTCAAGGTTTGGTTCTCCATTACAATAAAGAGTATTATTGAATAGCAGAACAATGAAGTGAAGTAGTACTAAAACAGAAAAAGTGAAAAACAAATGAGATTTTTTTGAGTGAAAGTGATTATTATCTTCTTCTCTCTAGAAATGGTGCCCATAAGACACTCTGGTTGTGTAAGAGATGAAATCATATCATAGTATGAAATGGAATAGTTGGGGGAACATTTTGTACTAGAATGGGGAGAGAGAGAGGAAAACTTAGAACTGAGAGAGAGCACGTGATGATGGTCATAGGAAGAGGACAAAGATATGTCATCTTAACCTGTACGTTTAACCAATAATATTGAATCAAAATCAGAAAAAAAAATAATGAATATTTTTTAATTGATAAATCATATTTTTATTGATTTGAGATATAGGTGACAGGAACATGTTGGGAGATGAGGATAACTTATTTTCAACAGCGTTGCTCCTATCTTAAGTCAATCACATATTTAAATCTGAATAAAAAATAAAAGATAATAAAAAGTAACAATTGGTTGGGAAAAGAAAATGAAATATCATTTGGAACATATGATTTTTGACAGAACAGAAGTGGAGAGAAGTAAGTGTCGGGTAGGGTGGTACAATAGAAAGGTTCTCTTCTTAATACTTTATCAGTTATTACAAAGACAAACGGCTAGTTTTTGTTTCCCTTACAACTATGCGCGTTTATTTATTTATATGGGTTTCTGACTTCCCTTTATTATTCTACTGTAATCTCTCCCCACCCCAAAAGCCTAACGGCTAGTTCTGCCTCTCTACTCTATCCCCGTTCTCTTCAAGACAATAAAGTTACAAAATGCAATCAAATGACTTCTTTACCCTTCTCATGTTCTACGTGTCCTAGGTTGTTTTTTTTTTCTTTCATATAATCTTAAAAGACAAATTAGTCTCTAGTTAAAGCTATAAAGCACGTCACCTTTCATGTAAAAGTGTTGTTGTGTTAGACACATGTGAGATACACGTCATTTTCCTAATATTCCTTTAACCTACACACTTAGATGACATCTCCCAAAACTTAATTAACACTTCACACACTTTTCTAAAAAGGTCAAAAATTTAAAATTCAAAATTTTGACATTTCTCACTTGACCAAAGACATCAACAACCAATGTATTTTCTCATAGAAAAACATTTTTCCATCTTTATCAATCTTCTATGACACTAGTGATTCAAGGTCTAATGATAAATTACAACTTTTGGAAATTCCTATTTGAAAATGGATAGTATAAAGTAATTGACATTGTAACTAACTTTCCCAAATTCAAAAACTCTAATTCAATTTGGATGATTGTATAGTGGTTGACTATGTTTCCTCACTTTCTCCAGATCAACATCTCATACTCATTAGAGAAGCTAACTTATTTGTACATCATATTAGACACATATCCATGTTTCACTTCAAAATTATAGCATGGTTTGCAAGTTGTCTTGGGTACTAAGTTATAGATGATTTTTGCCTATCATCCACAAAACAAATGGTTGCTTAGAGAGGACAATTCAATTATTGAGAGATCTATTAAGAGGATCTATTATTGAAGAGCCTAGAAGTTTTGACATATACCAATTCTTGATTGAATTCATTTACAACAAGGTTTCCTTTCAAGTACTAGTATGGAATCGTATGAAGCTTTGTAAGTCAGAAGGTGTAGGATTATGATATGTTGATTTGAGACAATAAATAATTTAATGTCGGGATCTGATGTAGTTCAACAAATGAGTCAAAAAATAAAGATGATAAGAAAAAACATAAAGATAATTAAAATTATGAAAAATAGTTACTCTAACAAGAAGAGGAAACTACTTGAATTCCAAGAAATGAACCATGTATTTATTAGAGCAGTCCTAACTAATGTAAATAGTAGTCTTAAAATCTCATAAGGGTACTCCTAAATTGATAAGATCTTACCAAAATCTAAAAAGAGTTGTCATATATTTACCAAATAGTCTTACCACCATTATTGTCAAATTTCCACAATGTTTCACAACTTTGAAAATATATATGTGACACGTTGCATTGTCATAGAATCTGTCTCAATACAGTTAAATGAAAATCTTATGTTCGGAACATCATTGGTGAAAATTGTTGATTGTAGTATGGAGAAGGTACGAGACAAAGAAATTGATTTACTAAAGGCACATAGTTGTCGGTGAAGATTGTTGATTGTAACAAGTATCACTCCCAAGAATTGAACTCTTGACTTTTTTATTATCCTGGAGATCTAGCAAACTTTACATCACTAGATCAACACTTTGTTGGTTTAGTAAAGATAGTTTGGAGCCAAGCTAGTGTTGAGATGTACTTGGGAAATGAAGAGTATCACTAATGTACATTTAATATTTATGATAAAAACTGTTGTTAAAGGGGAAAGATCTTAACATTGTGATTTTTTCCAAATTATATTCCGATAAAAATATGTTACTAGATTAAATTCACTAATTAATGGTTAGTGATTTGGGTTAATCTTTAGCATAGTTAGCTTTTATAGATTATCTATATATACTATGTAAATGCTTTTTTATTTAACTTGTTATCAAATATATATTTCCCAGTTTTCTATTTAGCTGAAGTTCAATGATCCTTGTTTCTTCTAATTTTCTTATCATTGATTGATACTTCAACCGAAATTCCTTTTGTTTTATAAGACAGAACATGCGCTTAAACAATAGGGCATTTTATTTGAAGAATAATATAATATTTTAAACTAGGTCTGAAATCAATAATATTAAAATAAAAATAGAAAACATAAAGAGTGTTTAATCATTCATGAATTATAATCATTGAATTAGATAATGGTATTAAGATATTGCAAAAATGGTAAATAATGCTAGAAACCAAAATTGGTGACTAGATTGCATTAATTAATAGAGAACTGAGAAGCATGAAAATGGCTCAGTTCTACGTCCTAAAGCGATTTGCTTTGGATATGAGAAGCCAAAGAATCTCGTAACAAGTTTGAATTCAACATAATACAACAAAATCGGCTGAACATGAAGGAACATCGCAACACTCCATCGGAAAAACGGATCACCAGTTCCAGCCAATTACACATGCGATACAGCAGCGGATGCGGCGGCAGAAGAGGCAGCGCCACTGAGAATCGAGAGGAATCCAGCACTTGCAGGCTCTTGATCATCAAGGAACAAATCATCAGGGACACGAAACGCACCATGCGCACACACAATCGAAAAACCAACCATAAGAGCAGAAGTCAAGAGCGATCCAACGCTGGTGAGGAAGATGACAAACACCGTAAGCACGACGAGCATTCCGAGGGTTTCACGATCGGCGAAGGTGCGGCCGAAGAGGACGAGTGGCTGATCGGAGGGGCGGTAGAGGTAGAGGAATAGCCACGACGCGAGGAGGCCAATGAGGACGAGGAGAGAGAACGGATGCGTAACGAGAGAGAATGCAAGCACGATAGCGATTAGGGTTACGTAGTTAACACGAAAGTAGTTGAAGTTTATTCGGATCCTGGAGCATGCTTCAGTTAGGGTTTCCGGTTTGGACATGTAGTTATGGTCCATCAGCTCCGTCCATGGGCGGCGCCGGGAGAAGCCCTGGCGGAGGGAGGAGGTGAGGCGGGAGATGAAGGAGCGGAAGGCTGGGGTAGCGATTGGAGGTTGAGATTGGGAGGATATGGTGCTGGAAGGGTTGGATTGATGGTTGGAGATTGGGAGTTTCGGTGCTGAAGACATGGTGGCGCGTGGAACTCCGATTGCCGCGCGTGAACCAATAGGGTGGGGTAACACGGGAAGCAATGGGAGCGAAGAAGGGAGAACTGGGTGGGAGGGAATGTAAAGAATGCATTATTACTATACTATGGGTAACTAAATTATTGGACGGTTGGAAAAAAATTGTGATAAAAATAACCTTGCTATTATAGGATCAACCTATTTATATGCATGATTAGAATTTAGAAACATCATAATATGGTCGCATAGCCACTTAATAAGAATTTATTAGATGGTGACAACCACATTAAAATAATGTCCTATCATTCTTATTCTTTATTATAGAAACAATTTTTTCATGGGTAAGATTTGCTACATGTTAGGATGTTGAATTTTAGTTTGGGGTGCTAAGGAAGGCTAATATATTGGAAGATTATATTGTCAAAATTAAGTCAAACGCTTTATATGACAAAGATCCAGGAGACAACACTATTAGCTGTATGAAAAATCTAACAAATAGATCAATCCCTAAGAAATGGAATGGTATTGTTTTGTTTTTCCCATGCACCAATAAAAAGGATTGGGTATGTTGAAAAAGATTGAAAGTCATGTTTTTATTTTTATAAAATCACATACTTTTGATTATATAAAAAATCGCATAGTTTATGCAACAAAAAATAAAAATCACATAGTTTTAGAATTACATACCCAAAAGTGATCGGTTAAAGGAAACTAAATTGTGCCATAAAGGAATCTTATGTGTGAGATTAAAAGCTCAAAATCTTGAAATCGCCATATAATAATATATATTACAACTATTTTAGGACTTGACTAAAGGATCAAATAGTGCTAACCACTATTCATGCTTGAAACTGACCAAAATATTAATATTATAATTTCATGAACCTTTTTTGCTTATAAATTTATTCACTTCTCCTCTCATATTGATATCATTAAAACTAACAATAATTTTTAGCCTTATTTGATAATAGTGTCATTATTTGGCAATTAATAAACTTTTAGTTTTACCAAACAATAAACTCAAGTGCATATATATATATCGCCCTTTCACCACGCAGGGATGGATTATTTTGCGGGTAATGAATATGGAGAAAGAGTGTTGGAAACTAGAATAAATTCTATGGGGGAAGAGAATGGAGTTTCAGAGTATGGGTTGTATACAGTTAAGATATTTACCACTGAATAATCAATTTTGTTTGGCACAATATACATTTTTTTCAAAAAAAATTATAAATAAATAAAAATATTTTTTTGGCTTAATGATCTCATACCATATAATTTAAATTTGAATTTCAAGAAGAGTTTTAATTAAATTTATTAGTATTTAATGAGTATTATTCTCTCCCAATAATTTGTTTCCAAAAAATAACATGATTGATAAATGAAAATATTAATAATTCCATGATGTCATGGATTCAACATATTCATTTCATTTTTTAAAAGGAATTTTTGGATGATTATTAAGTGGTTTATTGATCACTTATTAGCTAAAATTGTGTTAAAAAGAGATGCACCGGAAATAAATAGCATTATTGCGGTAAAAATAAGAAAAGTGAAAATTTATTTCACGACTCTACAAAATTAAATTTTTATAAGGTTGAACTCAAATCTAGTTTTTTTAGAGTCAAAAAATAAATAATTTTACACTTCTCAAGATTTTTTTTTGTCATAACACTTTTTAAAGTATCCAAAAAACAAAACAAAACAATACTCAAATACAAGTTAATCAAATTTCAAATAATAACAAGATCTTTTCTTGTTTGATTGTTTTTTCAATATTGCAACAAAGATTGATAAAATCACATGTTAATTTCCTTAATTTACAAGATTTGTTTGATTTTAGAGTGAGCGATGTAAATAATTTGAAATAAATTAAAATTATGGAATTAATGGAGTGTATAACTATAACTATAACAAATTTAACCATGTGCAAAAATTAGGATGAAAATCAACTACTAATGGAGAATCGTTAGGAAAATAAAATCTCAACATTTATTAATGGGTAGTCTTGGCTGTAAAAGGGAGAAGGCCAATCACTTAGAAGAGGAGGATTCACACTTGAGAAAAATAATGCTCATACAATTTTTCTTTCCTAATAGATACACAATGCTCCTAAACATCATATTGCATGCACAAAATCTCTCATCCACAACAATCCCAAAATCTCTCACACATAACCACCCATCGACTCACTCATCAATTTCTCATTCATCTTTTACTCAACCACAAATCCATAAAAATTTCATTTAGAAAATCTTTCATTCATCATTTATTCTCAATAATCTTCAACCATTCTCTCAATAAAAAATACACTTATCATTCATTTTATTCTTAAACATCATCTTCCATACACAATTATCAAAAAAAGAATCATCTTCAATCCAAAAACAATAATCCAAGATTTCTCATACAAAAAAAGAGAGAAAAAAACATAAAGAAACGTAAGAGAAATTATAATTGCATTAGGATTCAAGGTCATGTCTCCGAGTTTGTTTTTACACACAAACTTCCTACATGCATGTTCGATATTGGTTAGCTTTTTTTGCACCACTTTTCCTTAGAGTTGCAACATTACATTGTTATTGAAATCAGTATGAGAGGTATGTTGTTTTCATTACTTTCTTTATAATAGTTTTATTTTTGTTATCAATAATTGCATTAGTAATAATAATTATTATGATTATAACATATAACTATAACTACATCAAAAAGATAAATGTATATACAATACACTCTTTGCATACACACTGCAAAATTCTATTTCAATAAATATTTATTTTTGAAGCGAAATATGTAATTAATTAGTTTCTCACCATGTATCAATTAAAAACTTATTCAAAATATTAAATAAAAGATCTATGAGTCAATAAAAAAATGAAATAATATTTACTTCAACTTTTAATATGAGATACCTTATTGGACATAAGGGTTAGGCTTCGCTCATATCTTTTAAAAAAATATAATTTAAACATTAATTCTTTTAAGAAATAAAATTAACCCAATCCACAAATTTTTTATTCCCAAAGAACTACATAGTCTTGATTTCCAAAAAGGATACATAACACCAAGATCACGTCTTGTTAGACATAATAATAAAATAAAGCATTTTTATTTTTTGGGTAAAAACATGGTAACAGTACAATTAATAATTCATGCAATATAGTATAAATATAGTATGATAACGTTCAAACAGGCAATTAAGGTGCTAATACCTTCCATAGTATGTAATTGACTCCAGAACCTGGATATTAAAGTCCAAAACCCAGTGCGTTTTGGCCAGAATACTTTTCTACGTTTTTGATTGAAAAAATGTAGTGACAACGAGATCATACGGTCGAAAATCGGGGATGCGGCAATATTCATAAAATATTCTACAATGAAACTAGTGTTAGATGATATTTGGGTTCTTGTCTCATGAGGAAGTGCTTCAGTTTTCTGGATATGATGTTTTTTGGTAAATTTTTGGGTATGATTTTTGATAATTTGTTTCTTTATATAAACAAATCAAGCAATAATGGAGTGTGGTTAGTTTTAGGGTTTTCTTTATATTTTTATAGTAAAAAAATAATAAATATTTAAAAAATTGTAAAAATAATAAAGTGAGTCCAATATCTTGTAAAAATTAATATATAATTAATACATCATTTAACATTTATTTGAATTCATTGTTTTAAAAATTAATAATGATCATAAATAAATAATAGTTGATAGTGATATTATAAAAATCTTACAAGTACTAGTATATACATTTTTTTCTAGAAAAAATATCTCCGTCTGAAATTTTGTTGTATAAAATAGTAAAGTATGCTAATAAAAGTGAATCTGCGTGGGGGAGATTACCTTTTTTATAGATAATAGTTATGTGACTCATCACAGCACTACTTCCAAAAATAATATGGATAAGAGATGCAATAATTAGTATATTAGTTATAATGACCGACCTAGGCGTAGAGAAAGAGACAAAAAATGACGTGTTACCTTGTTTGCAAAAAAGCAATGATTTGAGGATAAGAATGACAAGGGTGTGTGTGTCCCACTATCATCAATAATATCACGTTCTGGGTCAGCTTCTAGGACATCCTACAAACTGTGGGCGAACCTAATACCATGTCTCTACCCTTTTTTACTTTATTTCAAAATTAGGAAAAAGATAATTAAGGCACATGCATATCACGTGCCTAACGACCAAATCCCTTATTTATAGCTACCCACACCATTTCATTATTTCATCCTTATCTTGTAATATTTCAGACAACAACAATGGAAGTGATTCATGGTACTACAACAAGGTCTTCTTCATCGACCTTAAATCCCAACGCTCCAATGTTCGTACCTTTGGCATATCGAACGGTGGAGGATTTCTCTGATGAATGGTGGTCCCTTGTTCATTCCAACCCTTGGTTTCGTGACTATTGGCTTCGCGAGCGCTTTCAAGATCCCCAAAATGAAACCGATACTTCTTTTCCCGAATTTGATTTTGATGAAGATTACCTCTTTCACCAACAACACCGTAAGTTAAATATATTATTATTATTATTACATTCGAATAATAAGTGTCGCTTTCAGAAATCGAATCTTTGATATTTATTTCTTTCAGAAGAAGAAAGAAGAGAAGGGAAAGAATTGATATCGTTGGGGGCTTTGAAATGGGAAGGAGAAAGAGGATGGGCTGAAGCACCACGTTATGCTGAGAAGGTTCCGAAGTTTGTAAAGCCCAGAGTGAGCCCACGGGCTATTCATCAGCCCAGGTAGAGAGAGAATCAGAGAAACGTGTTTCGGATCTGTTACAATCTTGTGTATGTGTACATAAACAAGAGTCATTAGCTATGAGTCTATATGACTTAACCGTTTCTAGTTTCGTGTTTATGCTTTTGTAAGTTGTAACTTTGTTTTTCCTTTTCCCTTTCTTGTTAGTTGTTAATAAAACTGAATTTAACATTAAATCAACTTCTTTACTCTCAAGTTTCAACCACACCCCTTCCATTTGAAACTGTAATAATCTGTTTTGTTGTGATTTTACTTGCAATCTCATTTCTCCCAGATCTGCAATTTAACAATGAGTTAGACTCCTCTCCATTAATGGAGAGGTATATTAGGGGAAATACACTAAGAATTCAATAGGCAATAACATTTATGACCTTTACTTTTCATTGAAATTACAATTTTGGCTTTAAAAATACACTACAAAATATAACTTGTCTCTCCATTAATGGAGATGAGTCTTACTCTTTAACAATATATCTTTTTAATTGATCTTTTTAATAACTGAAAAATGTTATATTCTAAAGTTCTTCTACAAGTGACATCTGATTTTTTTTTATTCAAACATTCATTTATGTCATTTATTTATAATTAAAAAGAATTAGTAATATTTGTTTTTGAGGTGGACAGTTCTAAATGAAAAATTAATTAGTTAAATATACGTTATCTTGCAACGTATAAAATATTACATAATCTATATATTTAATAATTAATAGTAATAATAAGAGTATTAGAAACATTATTTAAAAGTAGGATTTAGAATTAATGAGGAGATACGAAAATAATTGAAATTGGGAAGCAGAAGCATATTTTAACAAGAGATAACAAATAGTGGTATTAAAAGTCCATGGCCTTGGAGAATTTAATTCCCTTAAACTTCAAGCTTCAATATTATTTCCATTGAGGTAGGGATTTTGTTGAGCACAATCTTGGCTTTCACCACTTAACGAGCACCTAAATGAGGATTGAGGAACTTCAGTATTTCTTCCATTTGGGTAGGCATAAAAGCACATGAAGGATCCACAATGTGTACCGGTTTACCAATAAATTTCCCTCTTATTTCTTTTTGGATTTAATATATATATATTGATAAGTATTTTTTAAATGTTAGTAAATTATTCATTATTCATACATTAATTAGACTGAGAATAAAGAATCTCTTCTTATCAAGAGATAATTTATTTCCTTAAATTTATTGATTGTTTGATATATGTCTTATTTCACTTCTCTTTATAAATTTTCATTTTAAAATATATTATAAATGAAAAATAAGACATGTGTCAAACAATGAATAATTTAAGGAGATAAGTTACCTCTGTAGGAAAAAAGATACTTTATTCTTTAATCAAACTCTTAAACAAAAGTAATATAATGTAAAAACAAATGGATTTTAAACTTTTTAAATTTAACCTTAGCATTTCTATATGAATTCCCCTTTACACCTTTGTTTGGTATGAGAGAATTAGAGTAGAGAGAAATTAGTGAGAGAGATACTGAAGAGAAAGTGAAGATTTCTTCTCTTTGGTTGTGAAGTGAGAAAGAGATGAGAAGGTAAAACATGTATCAGATCCACCATAATTTATTTCTCCCCTAACATGGTGACAAAGTGAAGAGAAATAGTGATTTTATTTGAAATGTCAAATATACTCTCAAAATTTTCTACTTATTTGTTTTAAAGTGTAATATCTACGCACCGATAATTTAAAGATTTATACACGATCATTCATCATTCAATTATATTAATTTTATTTGTTAATAAATGATAATTGAAAATAAATGATGAATAATATAATAAGAGTATAAAAGACTCTTACACTAACAATAAATACATTATTTCTCTTGCTTTAAATATTAGTAATATACATAAATCTTTTTAAATATGTAAATTTTGAATAAAAATAATTGAAATTATAATAAAATATATAATATAAAATTATAACATTTATTTTCAATTAATAATAAAATAACATTTTTCTTTATTTTTTTAGGGACATTTTTGTCTTTTGAATCATAACATCATTTCTCTTATCATTTTCTATCCAACCAAACAGAAGAGTAAGAGAAGAAAGTATCTATTTATAGTCATTATCTATCTTTATTTTCTTATACCAAACATCACAATCTATTATAATTATTCTCTTTCTCACATTTTTTTCTCTTCTTATTTTCTATTGTTAACCAAATAAAGCATAAAGGTTTATAAAGAACTCATCAGTCATTCCTTTGTATTTAACAAGATCATATAGTATAATAATGTAAAAACTCTTATATTATGATTTTATTTCTATAAATTGTTGTATATATTATAGATAGCATAGAATTTAGCATCGTGCGTGGTCATGGAATTGTGAGTTCAGCAATTGAGTTGAGGTTGAAGAACATCTTCCCAAGGTGTTGCATTCTTCCCATTCTTTTGAAGGACTTTAATCACTTCTTCTGTTGTGACGTTGCCTGTAACTATCACCTTATTAAGCTCTTTATCCACGTTATACGTTTCAATATCTGCAAGGGACAAGCTACAATACAAATTATTTGAGGAAAAGAAAGAAATTGTATTTGTAAGTTGATGAAATTCTTCAATAAATTAACCATACAACACTAAGTTCGCTATACTAAACTAATATCTTATTCATTATAAGAAATTACATAATTTTATTCTATAGTGAATTTAATTAAGAGTAATGTTATTCATAAAAATAATTAGAGTAAAGTTGAAGAAAACATATGAAAAATATAATAACAATTTTATTAAAAATAATGGGTTTCCATCGTTGGTGTCAAAAAACTTATAAAATGACGAACAGAAAATTTCTTTTCCAATAATAAAGTTGTTGTAATTTGGTGTAACATTACTCTTCCATTAATTACCTTCAATCTTCTTGATGGCTTTGAGAATTTTCTTGATACACACGTCACAGTGCAAACCAACCTTCACTTCCACCACCTAACCACATTTACAACAAGAAAATAAACATTGATCAGTCTCATGGATGAAAACCATCAAATATATCAAGTGGAGTTTGTAAATGGCTCTTACATTAGTCATTCTTATTGACTATATAATATATATTATATGTAGAAATCTGAGAGAAAATTGTTACTATAAAGCCTTTGACATAGAACAACATATGTGTATAAATAAGATGCATTATTGCACCGTGAATACAGAATTAGATTCTGTAAGTGAATAATGGAATCATTATGTGAATTAAAGGTGAAACTTTATTCTTAAATGTTGACATGGGAGTAACTAGACTCCACTCACTAAGCAAAGTTGGCAACCACTATGTCCATGGTGGATGATATTTTTATTAGAATTTGAAAATTTTAGATTATGCTATGATCATTTCTAGTGAAATAGGAGTGAGGGGTGCAAAAAAGATTAGTTCACAAATGTTTTTATAGGTGTGTAAAATGCACTTGAGTTTCATAAATTTTCCTAATTCTTGATTAATTGTAAAATTTCCAATTTTTCATTAGAAAAAAAGATTAACTTTTCTTGATGAAGAGTGAGAACCAATACTGATTGGTCTGTCTCAACATTAGGTGGAAAACTTTATTATTTCTGCTTCATCTACCTAATTCTATATTATAATAAAATAAACTATCATATCAAATAGGAAGGAATATAATAATAATAATAATTATGACTACTATATTAGAATCTAATGTACCAAAAAATAAAATAATATCTAAAGCAATTAATAGACAAGTGATAGCTGTAATAATAAACAATATATTTGATTAAAAGGAAAGAGATATATTTGGACGTTTACACATGCATGGGTCCTACAACTATTCCTTTCCACCCTTTACGTTAAGCCGTTGACATTGAACTTTCACAGTTTCAGTTTTACCTCAATAATATCTGAAGTATCAAATAATAACATGACACATGTTTCTGTTTTCTTTCTCTCTCTTTCTGATATCAATACTAGCTAGATTCTTTGCCATCCTTGGATATTTTCCCTTACGATCTCTTTCTCCTCTTTCCAAAGCTTCAATCTTTGATCAATTCCCATCAATTTGAGCAAATTCAATAATGGGAAATGCATTCAGATTGCTCTATGGTCATTGTTGCAAGCCTACAGCTTCTGGTGATTCTGAATCACTTGGACCACATGGTGTGTCTTCTGCTACCGTTGGTGTTTCAGCACTTGCCCATGATCTCTTTCACTTTGATATCACCTCCCAGGTATTAATTACCTTCATGCTTTAACTCTTCAATTATAGACTAAGATAATCCTTGGGGTAGAAACTATTCACACTGTAATTGGCTTGTTTCTTTACACTCTTTTAGGCCCAGATTGAATTATGATACAAAATAACATTTTTTTTACTCTTATAGTTTTGTATTGTATTGTTCTCATTAACTTAACACACTGAACAGAAGAAAAATACATGTCCTCCAAATCCTACCTAATTGGTTGAAATTTTGTGTTTTCAGCTAATTTGACATAGTTGATGTTATTTTCTCATTATCATATGTTGTTAGATCTGTATGTTATATACTTTGGTTTGATGTTTTTAGGTTCCGGAAGGACTGAGCAAGCATGTTGTGTCTTCTAAGAAGGCTCAAGCTAACTGGTACTAACCATATTCTACATACAAAATTGATTATAAAAATGTTGAATTGTAGTTCTGTTCATGTTGTTTCTGGTCCTTACTAAGTTTTGGACAAAATTTGAAGGTATAGAAAGTTAGGAGATGCTTGGAAAGAATCAAAACCCCCTCCCAAGACACCTGAAGAAGCAGCTAGACTTGTCATTAAGACATTGAAAAGACATCAAAAAGCAGATGTTGAGGTTTGCATGTATATACTTATAGTTACAAACTTGAATTCAAGTATGAGTATATGAAAATACCAAAATAAATCTCATTACAGATCAGAAAGTTTTATATACCTTGCTTATTATATAGGGGTTGTTGGCTTTCTATGGTCTTCCACTACCACACACCCTTGTTGAAGTTGTTGCTCAACCTCCTACATCTTTGCCTGGTGGAGTCAAATATGAAATACACACCTTGCCTGTAAGAATAACATTTTTTTCTTAATCCTATAGAACTAAGTATATGTATAATAGTATAAAGAGAATATGGTATCTGATATTATGGAATTAGGTTGATGCAAAAGCAGTAGCAGATGGTGATACTGTAACAGTGTATGTTAGCATAACAGACCCTAGAGAATCATCAATTGTCCCTGGCAATGTGCATACAGCAGCTGTGCAAAGAGCAGAAGCGCGTGCTCGGAGGGATTATACAAAGGCAGATGCATTACACAAACAGATTATTGATTCGGGATATCGGTGAGTTGGTTTACAGTTTCATAGTTCAAAATGTCAATGTCAATTATAAAACACTTTGCTTGAAGCTTAAGAAAGATTTTGAATAGTTGGTTTCACATGGTATCAAAACTTGCTATATTCTGCATAATAACTTCAGCTTATTCAACCCTGTATTTTTTCTTCGAATGATTTTGTATTGTTTCTCAAATAGGGTGATTCCTGTCCAAGATGAGGAAATTCTTGCCAAAAAGTATCGGATTCGTCTGAGGTAGTTATATATCAAACATATAGTATAAGACTGTCTTTAGATTCTTGATGAACTTTAGAAATAAATCAGGGGAATTGATGCGCCAGAAAGTTCGATGCCATTCGGAAAGGAAGCTAAAACTGAACTAACCAAAATTGTTCAGAATAAGTCTCTGAGGGTCCTTATTTACGGAGAAGATCGCTACGGCCGTTGTGTTGGCGATATATACTGCAATGGCATGTTTGTACAGGTATTCATTTCACTTCTATACATGTTAGTTAATTTCATTTTAACTCTATACAGCATATGAATATATGATAGTCTAAACTTGTCATTTTATTTTTTCTTTCATGTAAGGAATTGATGCTAAAGAAGGGTTTAGCATGGCACTACAAAGCCTATGACAAAAGACCTGAATTGGAAACAGTAAGTATTAACTCTGCTTCAAGTTTCCTTCATATTTTGTTAAAGATGCTAACTTTCTTGATGTTCTTATTTCAGTGGGAAAAAGAAGCTAGAGCAAGGAGAGTTGGGTTATGGGCTTCTAAAAATCCTGAGAAGCCTTGGGATTGGAGAAAGGACAGAAGAGGTGCTAAATAGCATTACCTAAAATCACACTTGGAGAATGAACATGGTGTTTATCAACAAATGATTGTTTATAAGCAAATCCTAGGAAGAACTCAAATAAAGGGTCTTCCATTCAGTGGCATTGTATCATGTATCATTGTTTTAACAAATTATACGTGCATATAAAGCAAGTATCATTACAACAAACAACACCAATCAAACCTTAATCCCGTTATGTGAGGATAAAGCAGTTAATAGTTATCGTTGTTTTAACAGATTATGTGCCTAGAATAGATGCGAGCTTATTTATTTTGCTATTAAATACTTTGATCATAAAGTTAACAAAATTGGTTTTCAACATTTTCTACAAATTTTAACAATATTCTTGAACTCTGATTTTATTTTTTACTTTTGGGGCAAGAATGATTTTATCAACATAGAAATCGTTATATTGTTGTCAAGTAGTTTGCAGCAAAAAGTTGAAAGAATAGAAGGTTATTTAGAAACATAAAATCATGCTATATATCATAAAAACCAGAAACAGAAAGTGTATGAAAGTAACTGGTAAATTGATTGAAAAAATAGAAAGGAAATTCTATTTGTATTGAAGAACCTTAATCTCCTTGATCATTACCAAAGTGATAATGATTCAGAAGTAGTAGAATAGAAGGACAACAATGAGTTACTAAGATGTTTATTCAAGAGAACCCTCCTTTCTCCCAATACCAACTAACTAACTTGTTTTTTAAGATAGCCAATAACTCTTACTAGGTATTATTTATACAGTTGGAACTGCAACTGTCCTAACTGATCCTAATCTAACCGAGTCACAGTATTTTTTATCTGATATACCTTCCCAAACATCCAATCAATGTAACAAATGGTCGAACTAAACTAATCACAGTATTGAACAATCTTATACAACAACGATTAAACTTTTATCTCACTAGGTGGGATGCTTCATCAGGAGAATGTTATCCACAGATTCTCATCAAACACTAAGTATATTAGACTCCAATGTTGTTAATACACCAGCACAAAGTATAAGTTTAAAACCAGCAAAAATTGAATTGTCGGAATATAATTGGATATAAGTTTAAAACTTTTTAATACTGATCATAAATGTCCTAAAAATTGAATGAATGCTGAATTAAATGAATTTGATTCGGGGGGAATGTGAAGAAAACTTTCTCGAAATAATTACATAATGTGACTGATGATCAACATATAAGACCTGCTTGCTAAAATACAACTTTGATATAAACAAGTGTGAGAGAGCTGAGATCAAATACACGATTTCATATGCACTGAATGTTGGAGATATATAGCAAGGGCCAAGCAGGAAAGATCACTTTCAGGGACTAAAGAGATTCTCTGTGTATTAATGGCGGAGTTGGTGGCTTCATTATCCCATCTTGACCTCTTTCTGAATTCTCTTCTTTGACAGTTGATAGTGGCGTACCTGGACTGTAATATCCCCTTGAACTTAGAGGACTAGATGGTTTGATCATAGAAGCAGGGTTTCCACCTAACGGAGAACTTGAGCCAGATTTGTTTGATGCAACATCTTCGCGAGGCAAAGTTGAAATCGGTAGTTTGTCACCATTGGTATCATTTTCTTTCCTGAAAAATTTGTCTTCTATGATTTCATAAGAATTCCCAGTCCTTGCTTCTTGGGCAAGGGAGCACCAGCAACAACAGAGCCAAAGTGTGCAATCAGAAGCTGCCGGTTTACCGAAACAGAAATTATAAGCAGGCAAATTGTACCTCTTTCTCATCTGGATCCTCCAAAAGCCACCATACAATGAACCAAAGAAACACAAGATAATCCCAACACCAACTAGAGCCTGCCTAACAGTGTCATCCTCAATGCTAACAGCAGCCAATATAAAAATCCAAAAGGGAGCCGTGCAGAATAGTATAAAAGTCGCAATATGAACATACATGTTTCCAAACCCGAGTCTCTCCATGTTCCAACCAAACACACAAAAAGTGCAGAATAGTGATAGGTATGCTTCAGAAATATCATCCCAAATATCAAGTATTCCTCCACTCCACTGTGGTCTACTTTCAACAACCCTTTGTTGATCTCTAAGTGCAAATGAATATCTCCTCTCAAATGATTTCCCTCTCAACTGCTCTTTCTTTCGAGCCTCGGAAATTTGAACCTGTGCTTCTTCATCCATATCAGAATCATAATCTTTACCGAGGGGGCTAATGATGGTATATAAACCTGCGACTGCAGGTGCACCAATTGCAAAAGCTATGCATATTCCAACTCCTACAGAAGGGCGTTCGGATCTTTTATAACCCCAGTTTAGACCACAGAGTGCATATTGAGCAAAACAATTCACATTAAGGAGAATAATTACAACCATCATGTGTGCCCACTCATGAGGCTTATATGTTCCATTCTTGCAGTACACCTTTCTAAGTCTAGAGATATCTTCCGGATTCCATCTGGACAAAAGTACTAGGTGGTAGATCCTCTGAGGATGCTGGTACAAACACATAAGGGTAAACAGTGCATTGAGTATTTGGTTGTTTACTTCAAACCACGCATTCCTCGTTGACTTATTCGGCAACACAGCATTCAACATGCCAGTCATGACAAGGAACAGGATTGCACCTGAAACAGCGACGCATAAGATCCACGCAAAAAGGGCCATGTTCATTGGGTCCTTCATCCATTCCATGCACATTTTCTTGAGCGAAACCCAGTTAAGTTTCATAGCTAAGCGCTCTCGTAATGAAACACTAGAAGGGACCAACTGTGAAATCTGGTCCTTCTCAATAGCAAGGCGCTTGAATTTTGCAGATGCAGAACCAAATTTAAAGAACTTGATCCTATTAAGAATAGGACTTATGTTTCCCTGAGGATTTTCACTAGTCAGCAATGTTTTTCTCGAAGTCGAAATATCAATGGAAGCAAACTCCGGTACTTTACTTCCATTAGATTCCTCAATTTCTTCTTTGTAATCCCCAATATCAACCGAAACCATTCTGATATTATGTCTGAGCTTTCTCAAATGTATAGAACAAGCACTGCAAGCACAAAAATAGAATAATTTTGATACAAGTAACAAAGTATCCAAATCCATAACAAAATTTACCTGAATCCATAAGAACAAAAAAGACATTCTAGCATATAAAAAGTGAAAACAAGGTCATCATAAAACCGTCCACATTTCATAGATTAGACAATAGAAGATAACTCAAAAGTCAAAACTCAACCCAAAATCTAATTCCAATAATAGCGATGGATTCATTTCAGGAACAACTAAAAAAACAAAAACAAAAGTGGGAAGAAATCCTCAAATATGCATGACAAACAGCCTCAAAAAATCTTGGTAGTTGAATATATGCTCTCTATAACTATAAGGGAGAGAACCCATAACAATAACAACAAATTTTGAAGGAAAGTTAGAGATGCAGGAGTTTATAGAAACCATACCTGAAAGCTGACACAAGTGGAACAAGAAGAAGAAGAAGGCGTTGAATTCAAGTAAAAGATGTATTCTACAAAAAATAACAAACAAAGAAACGAATCTAAACTTAAACAAAGTAATCAAATGTAAATAGTTGGTGTTGACAAAACAAGAGTAGTTCTATTTACTTGTACTCGCAGCCTTAGCTGGTTAACTTTATTATATGGTCAAATAGATTGCTTAATGTGCCACTTGCCACAAAAAGAGAAAACAAGGACACAATGAAAACATATTGAAAATGAGAAAGAATTATAAGGAGACGAAACCATGTAGAGACAATCAATAAAATCTTGATAACACATTAATATTTTAATTCTAGTTAAATTTAATCTTAAATGATAACATCAAAAAATATAAAATATAGGTGTGACATGTTATATACGTTTTTATACAAGTTTTTCTCAATTGAAAATTTCATTTGGTGGGTTGAAAATAAAAAACCTTACTTTCAGCAAGAAAGGAAGACAAGGTGGGAAATAAACAATGAAAAATGATATTTTTATCTAGAATGTTGTGTATGTGGAAGAAAAAGATGGGTCCCATCATCACCTTCAACAGTATCTCTCTTTCACTCATTTCTACACAAGGTTTATTTATAAGATTCTTGATTAGGTGACCTGTACATGAACATATATATTGAAACATTCAAATTTATTTATTTTTTATTGGATCAATTTTTTTTAACATAGTTCCATTTTAAACTATAATTAAAAATGTATGTTATGATAGGTAGTAAATATTTTTTTGTTAATACTAAGGATATTTTTTTATCTTTTTTTGGTAAGGAATTAATCTCTTTCGCTTGACAAAAATCACTTCTTTCACGAATCAAACTTTTAACTTATATTGATCATCGTGAAGATCTAACGAGATTTTATACTACTTAACCAAAACCTTGTCGAGATAGTGCATATGCAATATAAAACTTTGTGAAATATTAATGATACATGAGTATGCTTTTCATGAGGTGCACATAAGAGACCATGCAGTGACTCAGCCTGTTGGTTCTATGCATCAGCTATTTTAATTTAAATATTGTTTAAGAGTGATATCACTTTCAAGAATTATGCAATGTTGTTTATTGTGTATACCTGATTACCTGCTTCATACTATATTAATGTTCATTAAACAACTATTACTGCAGAACTAACTAGCTATTTGATTATCATTGTTGTTTGTTGACCATTTTAAATTGGTTAATTGATTATTATGATAATTTTTCATTGAATTTAAAATGATATAAGATAATATTGTTTATATACAATGCTTTGTAAAACAAGTAATATAACTAACTTAACTAACTCTCTAATAAGCTAATAAACACATGTTGTAAAGTAATTCAATATTTGTTAAATGTGTAAAATGTGTCATTTATTAAGTAGTTAATCGATTAACACTTACCAGTTAATCGATTAATTGTTATTGTTGTTGTCTTCTTTATGCTTGGTAGCTTTGTTTCCATTATATAGTATTTCTTTTTTTTAAAGGGTTAATTAGCTCATGCTACAACTTGACACTCTATTAAATTAAGTAAATCACAGAACTTGGAAGTTAGAACAAACAAAAGATACAATACTTGGAACAGTTTTTGACAAATTTATGGGCTACCCACATAAACAAAAGATACAATACTTTGGGCTGAATTTCAAGTTACAAAAGGGAAAGAATAATTCATTGCATGGATGATTAACAGACAACCATAAATTCTTAAGTTAGGCTGTCAAAATAGTTAGTAATTTAATAATTTATTTATTTGGTAATATTTTTATTTCATAAAAACATATGACGGTCGGATCGGAATTATTATTTTGTTATTTGTATTGATAAATAAATGTTTCTTCTGTTTATTTATTATTTTTTCCTTTTTCCATTTTGATTAGTACTTATGTTGGTTTGAGCGTGAGTATATCCTTTTCATTTCTTTCTCTCCATTTTGTGTAGTATTTGAGCATCAAGGAATTAGTAGTTTCATTACTATATCAACGTCTTATTAATTATTTGTAATTCATTTTTATTACAGTACTTGTGATTGGTTGAAAAATGTATTTAAGTTAAAATTTTAATAATTAATATTTTTCTGATCAATTACAAATAATGACATATGCAATGATATATATATTTTTTTGGGATAGAAGATAATAGCTACCTCCCAATCCCATTGTTACACTAACCACATTTATTGTAGACATTGTTTAGTGAGTACATGATGGGTGATATGGTAGTGAACTTTGACTATAGTTCAAATATCACAGTCAATGACATTGTTAGATTAAGCCATCCCAAACATATGCTATTTCTTTCAGTACTTGGGATCCACAACCATTGTTTCCCCCCTCCTTTTTGAGCACAGGGATATGCCAATAGTGGTTATTGTTTTGGCTGTGGGCACAAGAGCAATTGCTATATGGAGCAACTTGTATACTTCAACTACATAATCCATGTTGGTTGAGTAAATTAGCCAACTTGTATACTTCAACTGCATGTTTTTTAGCAGAAGCAGCTCACTAACTATGCTACTTTGCTTTCAGCTTCCTACAATAAAATTTAGGATTTAATATGTACAATGTAAATGTTTTTTTACAACGCCATTAGTTGACTTTCAAACAAAAGTATTACAAATTAATGGTAGATAATGTGTTGACAATGTAAAAAACTTTACACTATCAGTGTGTAGGTTTTAAACTCTAAAATTTAATAGACTTATCTCATGACAATAATTGTAGTCCATATCTTTATATTATGGCATCCATAGAAGTTGATCTTGAATTCTTCTTAACCGAATTATAGCCAAGAGTACCACCAAACACAACTACACCAAACAATACAAATAACTCTCATCTGGAACAGATAGTTTCTTGAAAACAAACAAATTATTCACCAATAATACAACAATCACATCATTTATGTTGTGTTCACGTGTTTCTTTCTCAACAAAGAATGTAGTGACTAAACTCTCGTAAGAGCTTGGAAGACACAACAAAATGTTATAACCTCTTCCTCAACATTCACATCAATGATAGATAATTTAGTAACAGTTTTGTGAAATAATTCAACATTCACATCCATTTTCATTGAAAATTTGGATCTCATAATTGTATTGTATGCTTGATATTTTACATTTTACATAGCTATTATAAATATGACTTTTACAACATACAAATAATAATGACATCCAAAAGAACCCTACAAACACTAGTGCTAATGCGTCTAGAGTTCCATTTCTTTCTTTTTCCTCGGGTCCCTTTTCCCTAACCAAAATTTCTACTAAAGGTATCAGAACAAAATTATGAAACCAAAAATGATACATAATTATGACTTGCCACCTAATATATTGTATATGTTGGTGGAAACTGCAATCACACTTGTTACTGCAGCCACTACAACCATAATCAGTGCTATAATTTTGTCCCTCCTTATTGATATGCCATAAACATCCCTGTTGTTGAAAAATGGAAGAGTTAGAAAACACTTCTTTGTTAAATATTTTTATTTGTTAATAACATGCTGGCAGTAGTTGCAACTTGCAACCGCCAGCCGCGATTGTGTGCATTGCATTGTGTGACTGAAATTTGTTTTTAACCCGGTGCGACTTGACGCGGTTGCAATGGGTCTTATGCAGCAGCATTTATTGTGTTTCGATGCCACGCCACAATTGCGGGGTGATGTGGTTGCATCAATAACCACAGCCACGATATTGTGGCCCATATGCGGTCCATAATTTGAAACTCTCTTGTTCAATGGAAGGGAGTGGAATAAGATAATGGAGACATATCGATTTACCTCAAGACAATAGAACCAGGGAAAATGAAGGCAAGGCACACTGCAGATGTTGATCCAACAAACTGAAACAAGTACCAAATATCTGGGACTGCTATAGCAGCAATGTAGCTGAAAACTAGCAGCACCAGAGTGAGGATCACAAATCTCTTGTTATCTGTGGCTAGGAGAGGCTTCTTTGGGAAGAGTAATTCATCTATGTTAGCTCTCAATGAGAAGTTGAGGAGAGGGAACACCAGCATAACATGAAATGCATAGCTTAAACGGACTAGAGTGTTGAGCAAGGAACCAACTGCAGAATCAGCATTCTGATCGAAATTGACGAGAATGTCTGATTGTGTTGAATCACCAAACAAGAGGTACCCAAATAGACCAATGGCGAAGTATATTGCAGCACAAAGCATCAATGCTATTCTAACTGCTGTGGTCATGTCAGATGGCTTCTCAAGCTCAAACCCAATTGGATGTACTGCAAGTAAAACCAACCAATGATCATATCAGTATACTTAGTTTAGTCATGTAAGAAATTCTCGATGCAACAAAACCATCAATTGCAAACTACATACCATTGAAATGAAATGTATAGGCTGTGACTATGACCGGAACTGCAGTGAACAGATCAAAGAAAGATGTGTGGTGGTCCAAACGAGGAAACAATCTTGGAGTTTCTGTTTTTCCTTGAACAACAGCAACAATTGCCAACACAGAACATATTGTAACAAATGCCACTGCCAGAAGAGTTGATATTGCAGAACTGACCTTCAATGACTCTGCCAAACAGAAAACAATCGCATAATAATAGATAAATTAGATTAAAATCACATCTTATGTAGGTTAACTATTAAGGATTCATTCACTTAATTTCAACTAGTATCATCAGTTAAACTAGAATATTGATCGTTTCTCAATTGAAATGTACTAAGCGTAGTGGACACTGACCTACACGTCGGTACAATACCAATGGAAGCATAACGACAACTAAGGTGATGAAGAGAGTAAATTGGCGTGAAGTCCACCAGTGAATTCCAAGCCACTGCTGCAAAATACCCAAGTGCACTTCCTTATCTGATTCTTGTTGCTTTCCAGAAAGTACATCCCCTGTTTTCATTGTCAAATATCATTCTTTAGTATAATAAATACATAAAACTTCAACTCAGAATAAGTTAATGTTGGACAGTTTCTGCAGCTACAGGAAGCTTCGAACCACCAGAGAGTCCGATTGTTACGGGGTCATGAGAAGAGTAAAAAGCTAACGAGACGAGTAAGGATCTTCTCCGATACTAGAGAGGCAACTGCTACAAGATAATAAACAAAAAACAATATGCTATGACACTTAAATCAAAATAACAATTTTCATTCTTACAAAAAAGAGAAACAAGAATGTGTCTCTCCACGACTCGTGGGAGAATACTTATTCTAATGAGATACTACATCTTGAACCAAATCTTACAAAAAACGATCATATGGGTTTCTTCCATCATCCCTTATATCAAATTAGAGACTTCATACTAAGATTGAATTAAAGTTCCAAAATCTAAATTTTACAATTAGAATAACTAAACCAACATGAAACTTTAAAAAATCTCTACTTCAATTCTATGATTTAACATGTGCTAAAAAACATGGAGCAAAAAAAAATTGCATCCTTACCTATAATAATCAAGTACATGATTAAACATCCAAGATTAGTGATTGTAACACAAATTTGAGCTGCTATTGCTCCTGTGGGCCCAAACGCTTCTCTCATAACACCAGCATACGTCGTCGTTTTCCCTGAATGCGTGAACCTCATTAGAAACTCTACCGATATTTCAGCAAGAAGAGCGATCACCAGGATCAACAAAAACGCCGGAACTACACCCATAACTTTCAGGGTCGCCGGAATAGACATGATTCCGGCGCCAATTATGCTCGTTGCGACATTGAACACTGCGCCGGATACAGTTGCCGGCTTTACATGATTTAGCTTAGATTCCGGCAAGAGGGGGACGCGAGCTCCGTCAACCGGTGACATCTCGCCGGCAAGTAAGTCAACGGAGGAGGAAGAGGAAGAGAACTTCGAACAGAGTTTAACGTAGGATTGTGTTGGATTTATAGTTATGTTGGTTGAATGATTGAGGGGTAGTAGATTACCATTATGGGTTTATGCATGAATGTAAGGTGAGAATTGGGAAGGGTAAGATTGGAAAAACATATTTGATTGAGTTTGGGTTTATTTTTTAATCTCATTCGAGTTTGAGTTACCAACAAAGCGTTTGTCAGTGGTATAAAGCCTCACCGATAATTCGATTCCTAATAGTGATATTTGTTGAGATGATCAATCATAATCCTCCTAAAAACATTAGCGAGTTTTAGGCTGAGTCAAGAAAACCCAAATCCAATTAAATTAGAAATGAGATTCATTTTTCAACCCAAGATATTAGGGTTGAGGTTTTCAAATTGGAGTCAGTAAAAGTAAAACCTCATCATTTTGGTTGTTATCCCGAAATATAATTTAGAGCATGTGGTTTTCCTAAGAGCCGTGCAAAGACAGGTTGGAGTATGATGTAGAATTAGAAGGTTGAATGTGGTCGTTCTTAGGATTGGTGGACAAAGATATACTGTCTTAAACTATATTCAAAACTAATAATACTTAAACGAAAACATAAAGATAATAATGTTTAATTTTTTTAATTAAGATTGAATATTTTGTTTCACAGTTTGGGACTGTAATGTGTGTGGCTTGGTTTCCATCTTATGGAGAAAGCATCGCGAATCACAACAAGTAATGAATCTGGACGGAGAAGTGGGTGATGTGAGCGTCTTATTGGCAGTTACTAGTCAAACATAAAGATACTATAACTACAAAATGACATAAATTAATAAATTTAGAAAAAGTATTAATTTATTTATGTTGTTACGTGTATAAATTAAATAAGTAAAATAATGTACAAGTTTATATCATGAATGCTTCAGATTTCATGTATTTCAAAGACATATATTAAATTAATTTGAGTGTATATGGATGAAGTACTATATTTGATAGAAATTTTCATACAATGGTTGATTTGATTAGATTTATTTTATATAAAAAGTAATTAAAGATTTAAGAATTTACATAATTTAAAACTAATGTAATACCCGCTTTTACAATTAACAACCTAAATTTTATTGTGGAAAATATAGTTAAGCTTTATAGAAAGTTGAACTCAATGTTATTAGAGTAAGCTTAAGATTCATTTTCATAACAAATTAAAAATGTATAAAGAATCAATAAAATCTCAACTTCAAAATGAGGTCTTATGCTCAAAACTCAACCATGATATACCTAATTATCCATTTGGAATCATACAACTTTATAAAATCATTAATCTAATCTTATCAATATAATAATTATAAAAATATCAAATACAAATATAGTCATTCAAAAATATTTGACTAAATTACATTAAACATTTCTTGAGTTTAAGTGAAATTACATATATCATTCATCTATTTTTTATACCTACACAAATCACTTATATATATATATATACTATACTATACTAACTATCATTGTGCGATAAATAAATTTAACATTTTAAACAAAAAATATGATGAATATAATTAAATTAAACAAAATATGATATATTGTAAAGACATATCCGTATAAGAGTTAATATATTTTCATTATATTTGGTTCATTACAAAATGTACCAATAATTCTAAAGAAATATTATTTAAATTATTTTTATATTATATTATAATGAATCAAAAGTAATTAATAAATAGATATTGACTATTATATTAATTGCATTTGTCTTCATAAAAACTTGAGATATTAATGAATACATAAATACAATATGGAATCTATTATGATTCATTAATAAAATTAAATTATTTTCTCTTCCACACAAATTGTTATTGAATGATGACATTTTAATAATAAAATTATTTATTGTAGATTAAACTTTTAAACAATCTTATAAAAATAATTTAAAGGAACATATATTAAAAGGTGATGGGTAATTTGTATCTCGTAAGCAATCACAATGCCATGAGTCATGCAGGATAATGTTGAACTTCTAAGCCTTAGTCCACCTAAACTTTTGTGAAATAAAATAAATATAATATAAATCAACAAGACTTAATATAATTGATAAATAGTTCAATTACTGCCACGTATATGAGAAATATGCTACAGAGGATTAGCCTTTGATTATTAATCAAAGGACATCATTGTAAGAAACAGAAATAATATAAAACATTATGTTGAATTGGTACTCTTCCATTTAAATTTAAATAAAGAAAATAAAACACAACAAACCCAACATTTTGATGGTCTTCTGATTTTTTAGAATAACTTAATATTTTTTCATCAATAGTGTTTAAGTTGTTACATGTAAACTAATCCCTGTCAAAATATAGAAATTATCTAACAATTTTTACCTTTTTCAATTTTTTTTCTTCATAAACACAATGAGATAAAATCACAACTTTTAACAAACGCATTCATCTAACAATTATAATTCATCTTATTGGCTGTTGTTTTTTTGACACCCACAATTAGATTGATTCCAACAGCATATTATTTTATACAATAATAATAATTACAAGAACTTTTTTAAAAGTATAAACAAGGGGAATTTGTATTGATAATAACTTGATAAGCACAATTTATCTATGGTTTTGGATCACCAGCATGGTTCTCGTAATAGCGATAAGTCGCACCACCACACAACACTGCTAGTGTTAATGCTTGAGCATGCATCCTGCAAACCAAATAATATAAATTCATTTCAACACTTCATACATGAAAAAAACAATTAATTAAAATAACATTATGTTGATTAATGTAAAAAAAAAAACCAACAAATGTATTAGAAACCGTAATTATTAAACTCCTGTTATAATTATTTGGTATGACTAAGGATGTCACCTCATTCTATGAAAAACTAATCTATTTCAGATGCATGATTACCTTTCCAATAAATATTATTATCAGAAATTGAATTTTTGACATTTCGGTCTTTACCTGGCATGAATAAGCCTGAGACTTGGCTTCATTGGAGACCTTGTACGTGAATTAGCCATAAGCGATGCTCCAATTCCAGAGGCCCACAATCCACCTGCAATCAAATTCAACACAAAACTATATCATCTTATACTTACTAACCTACTTAGGTATTTAGATAAGTTTCAAGTATTTATTAAATTCGACATTATAATAAAGGATTTAATATGTATACACTAATAGTGTAAATGTTTACACTGTCAGTCAATGATCTATCATTGATTTATTAACCACTAATACAAATCAATGGTGGATGACGTGCTGACAGTGTAAATTTTTTTACAGTCTCAGTGCACAGATTTTAAACTCTATAATAAAATGTTTACCAATGGTGGCTAGCTTGTGCTCTGAAACCCACGACTGAAAAGCCTTCATGGTGATTCTTTTTTTGGTTGCTAATTGACTATGTTTTGTGTTTTGGAAATCTCTAGTGATAATATGTAAGGAGTTTTATGAAGTGTATTGGGAGGGTAAACGTGACATTTTTATAGGTGATTGGTGTGAGGATAATGTTGAAATTGTTGTTGATGGCCTCTGGATAAGTTTACAGGGTGAATGGGTTTGTCACTGTTGGTTAGAACACCGAAAGAGTTAAACTAGTGGCTTAAACCGGAGACTTACGTTGGTTTTGTGACTTTGTTGTGTGTGTCTCAAAACGAATACTTTAATGGATTCTTACCCATTTTGATGGCTGTTTTAGGAAATTTAAAAAATATTTTTCTCTCCTACATAGACTCGTAGTATATTCTACGGGTGAGCATATAGATCAGAAAAGTTTAGGACATACCCCTAGACTTTAAAAGAGTGGAAAATGTGGGGCAGAGTTTTATATACGGTTATTGTATTATTTATTAGTTATATATAATTATTATTTACTATTAGAAAAAATTAAAATAAATGATGAATAATGTAATTGTTGTTATAAATCTTTATACCGATATTGTATAAAGAATATGAACTTGTATGGATCTCATTAGGGCTAAGAACGGTAAAAACAAGTTGGTATTGATCCTAGACAAAAGTTGTAAATTTATCTCTAGGAGGAGAATGAAAGTTAAAGCTAAAATTGAAGATTGAACAAATTAAACAAATGTTTATAAGAATGTATGTAGACAATACTACATAAAAATAATAGAATCTAAGTTAATTATGCGAATTTTAGAACCAAACACATCCTTTATATGTTTTATAGATGAATTAAGATATTTTTCAATATTCGAGGGTCCATTACCATGTTGAGATTATGACATATAGGAAGAATAAATATCTAACAGTTATAATTTTAACTTATTTTTAATAAAATAATTTTAAATTTGATAAAATCTCGTTTCCTCTTATAATCTAGTACTTGACTCTCCATTATTGGAAATGAGTTAAAATGTGATAGACAAGTCTGATCTAGACCAACTTCGTCCAATGATGACATGTCTTATGGCTAGTTCATATGCTCACCTCTATTAGATTCCATTGTCATACATAAAAAAAGGGGTCTAAGATTTAAACCCTAGAAAACAAGGTTCAAACCCCACATTTTGTAATTTCTCAATAACCGCCTTTGAGGTTGTATAGATAGGTAACATTATTTTAGTCTTCTTAGGGATCTAGCAGAATCTTACATTATTAAACCAACGCTTTATAGGTGACGAATATAAGATAATAGTAATATCGGAAAAAAATGGGTAGCCCTTATAGTCAAGACCAAAACAAGTGTTAGATCATCTTGGGAATATGGGCTTAAACACATTACACAATTTTTCAATATAAAAATGGAATTTATTGAAGATATTACAGAAGAAGCTTTTTCAATTTTCACTGAATTCATATTTCAGTTCCAAATCTTGTTCCCGGTTTCAACTTCAACACTCCAATGGCATCAATTGAATCTGACCCAACAAGACGAGTTTCATCGCGTAAAAGAATACCCTTCTCCGATTTCACCAACACTTTCACTTCCAATTCCCATTCCTCTCTTTCAATCAAACCCTCACCTTCTTCACCGTTCAATAAAAATTCCACCAAACGCATCGTTTCTACCAATACTTCAACGATTCTCGATACTCCTTCAAACCCTAATTCTCCTCCTTCGCCCATTCTTTCTACGCCTCCCCTCAAATCATCGTCTCTTCGTGGTACTTCAATTTTGACCTTAACAATTCTATAGTAGTTGTGGTTAGTATTCTGTGTTTGTTTCTTAATTTTAGAAGTAAACGATTTTCCATGTTTTGATTTCAGGTACTGGTGATTTTTCGATAAAATATAGTCTGAGGCGCCATTCGAATCAAAGAAAGGATAAGGGCAATGCAGTAGCCATTCCTCTCAGTAGAACTCCCAATCTGAACATCTCTAATAGTTGGTAATCATCTCTCACTCTCTCTGTTTTACATTGTGAATTGTGATAGATAGGTAACATTTGGAAGCGTGTGAAACATAACATATAGGTTCTATTCTATCTTTGTTGTACTTTGATAATAGAACAAAATAGGATATGAAGCTAAAGTGTGTGACATTTTGGTTTTACACTAATAGGGGTGAAACTAAAGAATTCAGAATAGAGCTACCCTATTAATGTCATATTTTTCTATTCTATCACATTCTGTCCAGGTATAAGAGTATAAGACTCTATGATAGTGTTCTAATAGAAGCCATGTTAGGTTTAAGAAACAATGATAAAAGTTAAAATAGGATATGGCTGTTTGAAATTCAGGGAATAGTGGAAACTGAAACATAGTTCTGAGCTCCTTTAAAACATTCTGATGGGCACTATCAGGCATGTATATATTTGATTACAACAACAACCAAGCATTTATCCCACTTGGTGGGGTTGGGCATGTATATATTTGACTGAACACTTAAAAAGTCTTTGTTTCTTTCATTTGAGTAAGTAGGTCCGTAGGTGTCCTGGGAAGATATCCTTAAGAGATTACTGATTCAACGTTTTTTCTCTTTTAGTTTCACCTCTGTCTTAATTTGCCATTAGAATGCATCATACCATTGAAATTCAGGTTTCTTTCATTCCTTTGGTGATGTCTATGTTATGGTTGGATAGATCCATATAATCTCTGCTTACCAAGTATGATTGTTACTTTTATTGCCTCTTTCCAGAAAAATCTACCATATAATAATTTGTCTTGTATATTCCTTTGTCGTGCAAAACAGGGAGACTAGTGATAGTGTTGAAGGTGAAAATGTACCTAAGGCCATTACATTGACAGTTCCTTTAAGAAAGGTATATAAATTTAATAATATGTTCCTGATTTCTGTGGTTTTATATTGAACTTCAAACTCTTCTGAATATATGGAAGTTAATTTGGTTATTTAACCAGTACTTGATCTTTTCTGAAATTGCCCATGCTGAAAATATTAAATGTTCATTTTCCATGGATTTTAAAAATTGTCTATACTGTACAAGATGAAGCAGAAGCTGGCATGCAAAGTTCTACAGCATGATTGATCCTTAAGTTTATCGTGTTTACTTTGGACAATTTTTCATATATCTCCCTTAATGCTTAAAATCCAAGTAAATTATGCTGAAGATTTTAGATTAAGAAAGTTCTGTTTGATTGACTCATAGTTATCGTATAAAATAGTTTTTTCTTCATTTTTATAGTATTTGAGGTAATGTGAGGAGTGAGCCCTAACACAATGGTAACATTGTTGGTTTTATGGACGCACACAACCTATCCGCGGATCCGCCCATTGGAGGGGGCACTACATATATTTGACCCCCTCCAAACCTCACACTAGTGGGAGCTTTGTGCACTCATACATTCTTAGCTTTCGAACTAGTATAACTTTCTTACTGTGAGTTTATCAAATTTCAATCCCAGGCACATAATGTGATTTATAAATATTCGAAGTTCCTTTGTTATTACTCATTGGCCTAGTAAAACCATTGAAATAATTGATGGTGGAAGTACATAGACAAGTTCTAGTACTTTTTAGCTTAATTTACTTCTCTTTCCCTTGGCATGCTGCATGTAAAGGTTGACCCAATATACGAGGCTCTCACCTAGTGGGTCTTGGGAGGGTAGATGTTCGCACATAACATTTGTCATTTTTTGTGAAATCTTTGGTACTAATCACATCATAATAGAAATATTGCTGATGTGTTTGGTGCTTATTTGCTTTTTCAGAAGCATCGTTCTGTGTCGTCCGAACAAGATGTGTTAAAGGATCCAGTGCTGCAAGATTTTATCAAAAAACAGAGAGCCTACTTCAAAGCAATTGATGAATTTAAACTGTCAGAAGAGGAGGTTGAATCCGGTGATGAATTAGACTAAACCAGAAGAGATGTAATACATTTATAACTAATGGTTTCGAAACTTCATTGTTTTAGGTTGGCTGTATAGTTGTCATACAATAGCTCACAATGATCTAACTGCCACCTCTGACCAAATATATAAATTTAAGTCCGTATTAATCTTTGTAATAGTTTAATGGTAACAATAGAAAGGTAAAATTTTAACTGTTTTTATTACGATAATTGTCAGATAATTCTTATTTTAGTTGGAAATTTCAAGTTGGAGTGTGGTAGTGTTCTTAAAATTCATGAATTGGTGATTTTAAGTGCTTTGCTCTGTTTTACACTTACTATTTGTCACAAACAGTATCTGACTGATGTCAATATATGTATATTTTCTTTACTTCGCTACATAACCAATGAGGCGTTTGTTTAGTGGTGTAAGGCCCCACTTGATCCTCAAGGTTGAGGGTTCGATTCATATGAGTGACACTTGTTGGGAGGGGTAGCCACGAACCCGGAAAGAGATTAGTTCTTTACCCAAAAAAGGTGAGGGGATACCCTTGGTAGTACCAAAAAACATAACTAACAATTAACTAACTAAAACTTTGGCACTGACAGCTTCTGCTGATTTTATACCTTAGCAGGGATGATGAGAAGCTTGGCATAATAATGTGCATACATATACATATAAATCAGGTAGTTGTTGATGCAAAACCAGTTTGGGTGACAGCCAAAGGATCTAATTAGCATGCATAGTTTTTGATAAAAAAACACGTAATTGAATTATTACATACTTGCTAATGTTCAATTGACTTTCTCACAATTGATTCTGATCTGCCCCTTGCTTCCTGTGAGAGGCTTGATGCTGCTCAATTTGACCATGCCCTGGGCGAAGTCTTTAAAGAATGCAGCTGTGTCGGTAGCATATTTCTTGACCAGATTGTCGGTAGAACTGCCATTGAACAGCTCCTGGTCGGAATGAAGAAGAGCCTTTTTATTCAACAAATTCTTGTAGTATAGATTATCAAAATGGATTGGAGTCTGATAGTCAAGGGGTTCATGTATATCATTTCCACTTCTGGGACACTTGCTCTGCAGGAACTTGGCGTAGGAAGCATCTATGCTGGAATCATTGTAGATGTGTCCTGCGAAAGTTCTACAACTTGCCAGGCCAATGGTGTGTGCCCCTGTTATTCAAAGTCATGAGAGGGACACAATGCAATACAGGTATGCTTCCGAGTTCAATCACAACTTTGTAACAAAAGAGTGATGTTTTTTATTGTTTTTGCAATAAATGGTTAGAAACATACAATTCTGACACTGCCTAGAATTGTTCCGACAAAGCATTTATTTTAGCTGATAGTATAAGACATTTCATCTATTATTTTTGTACCTGAAAGAGCAACCAAGTCTTTCACTGAGAGCCCTTGGTTAGCAAAATTCTTTATGAGAGCAGTTAGACTTAGGAAGGGTCCTGGAATGGAGTTATTGGCATCACTTCTGCTTGCAGTGGTTGAATCTCTTCTTCCTAAGCCTACTTCCCAAGAAGGGCCTCCTAACTGCAAATATTTCATTTCATAAAAAGATAGTAAGTCCTATGTATTCAACCTTTTAAGGGCCATAGTTGACAACACCTTAGTGGTATAAAATATTACATAAACAACTGAGTATTGAGCAGCTAGAGCAAGAATATCAGCACATGAAACCACCCCAGGGCATTCCTTCTCCACATTTGCTTTAATATCCTTAATCACATTGAATCCTCTAGCTGAATTGTTGTTAGCCGCTGCAGTTTTCTCTCCTACGAAGTTTCTCGTGTCATCCAATAGTATCGATGCGTCGCAACCCTGATCATATTGTTAAGAAGGCAACTTGAAGTGTAGCTAAAGTGGCAAGGAAGAAAACAAGATTAAGTTAAGCTAATTAATATATGTACACTCACATTTACAAAGCAGTCATGGAAATGCAATCTGAGTAAAGAAGCTCCTATGCGAGCTTCATTTCCAATTGCTTTTTTGACTCCTTTCTTTACTATAGGCAACAGTTTTGGGCAGTTGCAGGAGTAAAAATTTGTAGATAGCTTATTAGCTGCTTCTGTTTCATAAATTCTAGCTGCAACTACAAGAACAAGCAAGAGGAAGTGGTAAGAAGCCATCTCAGCTTTCTTTCACATAATATACAAAAAACCAATTAATTGGTGCTTCTTATAATGACTAGTTTAGACCAAATTGATTAGTTAATTGAGCATGTAAAAGGACAAAATAGTTTATTTCTTCTATTCACTAAATTCACTACTCAAATCCAGACTTTTCTTATCAACTGCATTCCATCTTTATCTTACTAGCCATGCTAACTCTCATAAGCTGATTAAAGTAGAATAGATATTTATATATATTAAGACAACACTAGATTGCTTAGTGAATAAGGTGGGAACAAATAATTTTGAGCATGAGATATACATACTTGCATTAAAAGAAAAAGTTGGCTATGATGAGATAATGTTTACATAGAGTTTGAGTGATTTGGGAGAATACAAATGGGGAAAATATGTATACATGGAGATTGTAATTTTTTTTTTTACATTGTTACTTCATCAGACACTTGTTAGGGAGGAATTACGAACCTCAAAAGAGATTAGTTACTTACCCAAAAAGGTGAGGGAATACTTTTAGCAGTATCAAAAAAACGTCATACACTATTCATATTTAATTATTATTTCATTGACTTTTGAATATAAGTAATAAAAATGAATGATGCATGAGATATACTAATTATGTATAAACCTTAAATAATTTACCCATAACATTAAATATTGAATCTAATTATAGTTAAAAAACTATTGATCATTGGTTAAGAAAAATGAAGAAAATTGAAAGGATATCTACTCACTTAAGACTCATGACTCTAGATTTTAAGATTGGATTCTTATATCCTTTTAAAAGTATTTTTCAAAATTTGTAAATGAAGAAATATTTCCCAACATTCTATGTTCGTGATGGAAAATGATAATGTCAAACCACTTTTACTCAATTCTTTTATACATTTACTTTATAATTATAATCAAACTTTTTTTATTTTGGAAACAACAATATAATGATTAATGGATATAAACTATAAAGTATAAAGTCAGGGTAGAAAGATTATGAATAGTTGGTGATGTGAGAATATCAGTACTTTTTTATAAAGCAATTATCCTAGGTTGATAATATGGTAAGGATGTTTTTATCTCTTTCGTTATTCTAAAAAGTCTACTGGTACCCCTCCATTTTTTATTTGATAAGTTTAAAGTATTCTCACACAAATTAAGAAATTATTAATGTAGTTGTTATTTTATAATATTTTTAATAAAATTTATATTTCAAAATTATTAAGACTTAATTCTTTAATCAAGTCATGAAAAACATGAAAGATGATTACCATGTTTAAAATGTAAAAAATAAAATATTGAAATAAAAATACAACCTAAACCTACAAAAGTTAAAAAAGAGAAATTGTTTTGCTTTTCCACTGCATGAATTGCATTATTGCACGTACATGTCTCAATCATTCTTTCTTTATTACAGAGGAAGGGGCCCATAGGTGAATGGGATAATAAGAAGAAGACAAAGAAAACATCAAAATAATTATAATCCTTGCTATGAAAATGAATGATGAAAGCAGAATATGAGGCAGAGTACAGTAAAACTAAGGTTTTTATTATTGCAGGCATGTCAAATGTGGAGTCATGTTCTGTCTGTGGTTGGAGTCCATTTGGCACCATCACCTTTATTTTTATTGACCATTCATACTATATGCGCATGCAAGTTCACTTTTCTATATATTCCTACCCACTCAAATGTTAACTTTACCTTTAAAATGTTTTTATCTTAATTAATAACCATTGTATTAGTAAAGATCTTTCAATTGTTATTGTGGATCTCATATTCATCCATATGGGGAAAATTTATCAGATAGGACCACCTTGATTGAAAAATTACAATATTATTACACCTTTTGAAAAAATACAGTTTTGATTTATATTTGAGCAAAATAGTGGATAACAAATGCGACTTCAATGGAATCATCGCTAGTTCAGCCTAAATCGTTGGCACAATGTACAAGTTTATGTAATTCATGTGTGTGACATGAGTGATTTCGGATAAGACTAAAGTCGTGGACAAAGTACATGAGTTACTTGATTTCTGAAGTAGTATCTTTTATTTATTTAAAAGAAATTGTGCTTCCTATATTCACCTTACCCCTACCTAATATCTTATGTTATGTTAGATCGTTTCCACATTGATGGCTACCCACATTTCTTAATACTATGATTTGCACTTTTTGCTATGGTTTGTAAAATTGGAATAATATAGGAATGTTAATATTGGATGTTATCAAATCCTACACATGTTTACTTCTTGCTACTATTGAAAAATAATTGCAGGCATCTCAGAAATTTCTGGTTTCTAATGCTTAATATAGCTTTATAAAAGCTCAAGCTCTAATGATGGCTCTTCAAATAAATATTATATTTCAATAGGAGAGTAAGCAACTGTAGCAGTTCTTAATATTCCACTCAAAACATTAGAAGCTTGCAAAAATTTCTTAGATGGCATTGTTGGTTCTGACTATGACGATGTTTTTGATTATGAGGAAGACAGTTATATGAGGAATATGAAACTGAGTTGGTAGATATATAGTGATTATTCTGAATATTACAGGAAAAACCATATAGATTAGAGAATGAATAAAAGTATGTAAGAGGTTCAATGATTGAATTTTCACTACAACAATTTATGCGAATATATATACTAATGCGCGAGTTGAATTGTATAAACTGAATCCAAAACATCGATGTAATGACTTTATAGATTCAAATGTAATATATATTCGGCTGTCTTATGTAATTTGGTGTTACTCCAATTGTACTTTAAATATAGGCTGAAAGTGATAAGTTGATATAGTGATATTCATAATGATCATAAAGAGATGGAAGAGTGTATTTTATATTTCTAAAGTTTTTACTTTTTTCTTCTCTCCATCCAAACTCCCCTCATAAAAAGAGTCGAAACATATTTATTATTCATTTTCTTCCTTGGATGAAACTGGTGTCAAATTAATCACAAACAAAACGCGACACAAAGGATTAGTCCATTGTTATCTATAGTTAAGGGTGAAAACATGCAGATTGCCTATTAGGGGGTATATTACATGACCTATAACAGGTTAGGTTTGGCTAAACTTTTTTTGTGAATAGACCAGACTCAGACTTTTTTAAAAGTCTATTTAGTTTCATAAGTCAGACTTTAGGCCATCTAAAATGCATATTAAGGCTAACATGTCAACCTATTTAATTATATTATACATGAATATTAAAATTATAGTATTTGAATATAAGTAATATTATTATATATGTAATTTTAATATAAAAATAAATACAAAAATATATTTTAAATATTAGAGTTAGATAGGTCAAAAGTAGGTCTATTCGTCCATTTAAATACATATGTATTATGGCCTAATTCATGACCATAAAGACCTTTAAACATGTTAACAGGTCAGATCAGACTTTTTAATAAGTGAGACCTATACTTTGATTTTTTTTAAACAGACTAACATGTCAGACCCAGACTCATACATGCTAGATAGGCTCGGCCTGTTTAAGGCAAAGTCTGACCTGACCTCGATTGTTTCCACCCTTACCTATAGTTAGGGTGAGCAGGACTTGACCCTACCCGTTCACATGTTACTACCTGATCATGATCAAGTCTGATTATAGTTAGATCTCATCGAGTCTAGGGTCGGGTTCGAGTTCAAAAATTAGACCCTATTATTATTTAGGGTCGGGTAGAGACCAAACATGACCTGACATGACTCGTCCCATGGTTGTTCACTCATCATGTTTGTATGTATCTCTATTCAAATGTGTATAGAGTAATGACACATTTTTGGTCGAAAATATCTTTATTTCTATATTTTTTTCATCATATATACATGATTAATAATATATATACATATAACATTTTATATATTCAAATTACATAATCATAATAATAAATAATATTGATAAAACTTTATAAAATGAGTATGAATTATATTTAATCGGATTAAGGTTGGGTTCAAGTTTAAAGTCTGACCTATCAATATTTAAGATCATGTTAGTTTCGGATCTATGATCGAATCCAAATTTAAAAAATGACCTAACCATAATTTAGAACTAGTAAGTTACCCGTGCAAATATGCACGAGACATAATTTTTAACACATAATTAAGAAAACACATATTACACATGTATTTATATGAAATAAATTGGTTTTGAGGCATGTTCAAAACAACATAATCATCAATTTATTAAAGATATATATTTGTTACATTGTGTAATAGCTTGATCAAATGAAATGGAATATATAGATATCATTATATTTGTTATTTCAATACATTAAATTGTTACTCTCTAAGGGTCAAATTGGCTTTGATGCATGTTCAACACACTTACATATAGTTCATAGGACAAATATATAATATTCATAGTGTAAAACATTTGATTATATAACCAACTAATCATTAAAGATAATGTTAACAATTTAATATTGTGTAAAGTATATGACACAAATAGTTAATATGTAAATCCTTTCATGAATGTGAGATAAGGAGACTTATAACTCATAAGAGACTTTTTTTTCCCATAAAAACCAATGAATGATAAGTATAAATGAAGGTGAAGGAAGAGTCAGAGAAATGAAGGGACAAAAGGAGAGAGACATGAGAGATCATAAAACACAAGCCTTTTGAGTGTGGTAGGGAGATGAAATTCAAATGACTATTAAATGGACTTTAATTAACGTTTTATGTTATTATTATTATTTTATTATTATAATCAGCAAGATATATTATCATGTATGTGACAGTACATGCTAGAACATGGAGGGTTTTAAGCGGGAAAAAAATCACTGAGCTTGTAACACGTGACATGGAGGGACCTTCTTTTCTTATATAGTATATAGATCAGATAAGGACAAATCTTAACGTGTCCTAACTTGACTCATGCTAACTCCTAAGTATAGCCGAACAAAGAGCCACTGAGTACTTATTGCAAGGTCGAAGAGAGGTTGAGTTGTGGTACCCTTTCACCCACATTGTCACTAGTAGTGTAATCATACCCAATAGTAAAAATTATTATAAGATTTTGTAGTAAAAAAATACAAGATAAAATTTTCTCTCGAAGTTGAGGCTAACAAATTAAACTAATGTATAAACCAGTGACTTTTCTCACCAACAATTAAACTCGTTTTGACACTCTTTTTCCCAGGCGGAAAATCCTCCCAGTTTTTACAATATTAATAATAACTTATAAAATGAAGTCTAAATTTTGATAAAACTTAAGCACATAAATAATAACCTATATGATTGAATACAATAGACTCTCTTTAATTCAGAACTAGATGCAAATTCAGAGGAGGGAATCCTTTTTGTGATACTATGGTTATCCCTATCCGTAAGCATAGCTTATATAAATCAAATATTGACTTTTTAACTAAGCATGATACTAGTCTAGCTTCGTGTAAAGTATAAATCATATTATATAACGACGTATATATATATATCATGTATGGTTAGATGGTAGCATTTATATTTTAAATGTTAAGGTAGCCAACTTGTTGATTTATGTAGCAACAATTTTTTTTTTCATTTTTAGCAATAAGTTCTTAATAAGTCATTAGAGTTAATAGTGAAAAGTTTTATGTTGAAATTAAATTAGTGATATAACTTGGAACCAAAAAAACTCATGATATTTTTTGTCTAAACCTTTATCAATCAAGACAACCCTGCTGGAAAACTAATTATAGCTTTAATTTCCCTTTTCCAATATTATTATATTTACATCTTGTATTTATTTATTTTGATAATTAAGCATATGTTGTATTTATTAAAAAGAAAAAGTGTATACATTGACAACATTTGAGTTTTATACACTGTTATCTATTCATGTATTATTATCCATTCTTAAAAAAATAATGAAACAAATATTAGAACATTAAATGCACCACATTGATGGCAGGATACTATTGGATGTGGGACTAGGGTAAATGGAGTTGAAAACATATATGGTCATTGAAGCTGATGGGGTCCCATTTGGTATCCCATTTGGTATCCCATTTGGTGTCCCATTTGGTATCCCATTTGGTGTCCCCATCCAATCAGAAAATTTTATTTAATTAAAAATAAAATTTAAATAACATAAATTAATATTTTTACGCTATTCTATAATCTTTCATTGACTTGGTACATGGGGACATAAATTTTTTGGGACAGAGGATCCCCATCCCATTAAAGCATGCACAGTTTTGTCTTATAAAAATTTAGAAAGTATATTACAGTAAAGTTTAACTTAATTATATTTACAGCTCCATCTATTTAAAACATTACATTCAGTGTAATTAGAGAGTGAGATATGAACAAATATTACATATAATTTCACTGCTGGTTCTAGAGTGGCTATAATTAAATTTGGAAAATCTAAAATAATCACCCAAACTTAAAACCAAATTTATCATATAAATCATACAATTAATAACATAATTTCTTTGATTCATCTTTATTGGTAGCACTTGTTTATCAGTTTCGGGAACCAAATGATTCAATGGTTGCTCCAGTTTTGGAGGGTCCAACTCAGAAAATAACCACACGCAACCATCAATCTCAATGAGAACTTATAGTGATGAAATTTTGGATTTATCATTTATAAGTTGAATTTCTATATGGACTAACCTAACAATGAAACTTATATGTGAGTGGAAGGTTCAACTATAGATGTGTATTTATATAATTATGCTGATGCATACAATGAGAAAAAGGTAAAAATATATTTTAATTTAAAGAATGTACATTGCTAATCTTCATCATTGATATATGAATCATATATATATCTGCCAGATATAAGCCCACATAATCACTTTTTAAAAGATTTTCTACAAGAAGTAATAAATCTAGTAGAAAATTAATTTCTAGCAAAGTTACCTTCATAAACTAGACTCTTTCATGTTCCGAAAAGCATAGCAGCCTCTAAATCCATTTGATGAACCTCTATGTTTCAAAAAAGAGCCAAAAGCTAGTTTTGAGTTAGAGAAAGAGATGCTTCCTTTATCTTTCTCTTCCATGGTATATGAAGAAGGTGGATATACTGATAATGACCATGTAGAAGATGAAGAAGATTGAGATGATGATGGTGATGACACATGATTAGTACTTTTCCTTGACCCTAAAAACCTTGGACAAATACATGAAAATATACTACTACCCTTTGAATTTCTATGCTTGTTTTTAAGTGACTTTGAATTGGAAAAATAAGAAGGTGGAGGTGTAAGTGGAGGCAAAGATGTCTCAGATAAGGGATGCTTTGGGGTCCCTGGTTGTGCCTCCCATGTGAAAGGAACTGCACCTGATTTCTCTCCATAATAGAAAACCCTTGAAGAAGTGTTAGCCATAGAATTCTCCTTTGACATTAGTCTTGAAAAAAACCTATCATCTTGTTTTATTCTGAAGGATTCTTCAACTGAGAGAGAATTGGAAATATCACTGACCATTTTGGATTATAAGAGTAAAAAAGTTGATTGTATTATTTGTTTTGAAGTCACATATAAATGACTCAAGATCTGAAAAATGGAGCTATAAACAGTAGAGCACATACACTCTTTATGTTTTGCTGTCTAGAACTCAACACTGGTCTTCTGCTTTCTCGTACTTCACTTAAAACTTACTATATATATAAAATCCAAACTTCTAGATTCATATGTATGTAACTTATTTTCTGTTATTAAATTAATGTTCTAGGTTGTTTTTTTGATACTTTAAAATTTATCTGTAATGGTAGTTTAAAAGAATAAAAATGAAAGACATTTTCAAAGAATAAAACTATGTTTTGTTGAAAATAAAGAAAATTATGAGGGAAAAATTTGTAGTATGAAAACAAATTGAAATAAAAATAAAAGCAGAAAATAACTTAAATGTTAATATAATAGTTTACCAATATAATAAAGGGTGCATGTTCTCCCACAATTTTTTTCCATTGTTTTTGGTTGGGACACGTTCTTCTACATTGCTAAGGAATTAATTTAAGTTCAAGAAGGAGGTGCTGTTCAATTTTAAAATAGGCCTTGTTTTGATTGGCACAAATTTAATTCTTAGCTAATTTAACGAATAGGGATCCTCTGAGAAATATTTAATTTTTTTTATGTTTTTAATGATAATAATAATAAAATATTATGTTTAAAAGATAAACATATCATATTAATTTTTTTTTAGTTTTTGAAGAGGAGTTCCAATTTTCAAATTTAATGTCTTCTATATGGTTGCATAAACCATTTTTTGGAAGAATCTGAACCAATGATTAAGAAACATTGACCTAGTTTAGGGTAGTTCATTTATATTATGAGTGTAATATCATACAATATTAATATAAAAATTTATATATAATTAATATATTATCTACTAATTATTTATATTATTATTTTTGTAAGGTTAATAATGATACAGTAAAAATTTATAAAACTCATACATTTTTAATACATACATTCTTCTTATATATATATTATATCATAGTGACCGAAAACAATAGAGGCAAAAATGAATTTGGTTAAGGATGAACACTATATTAAATGAAAACACATTGTGGTCGCATAATTCCATGAATGAAAAGGAAAAGGCTTGTTGGGCATTGAAGTTATACTTATATGCATATAAATATAGCAAAACTAATGGAGTATAATATCTATAATCAGTACATTATTTCTTATACAGAGGTTATCAATGTAATGAAAGTATAAAAACTATGAAAAATTTGTGTAAATGTAGAAAGTGAATGATAATTTATGTAATTTTACTAAAACTCGAGGAATGTTAATGTAATTAACTCTAAAATATATTAAAAGATCATAACCATATATCAAACCTTATTAATTAACAGAGTGATTAATTATCATCTCATTAATTGGTAATGTTTATTCCTTCCGGAGCAAACAAGGAAATAAATATGGGTTAGGTTTCACACTATGACCTCCTACCAAACTTTATCAACTTTGCTCTTGAACATGGATTTGTGTGCTAACCGTTCATCCTCATTAAATTGCATGAAGAAATAAATGAATATATTTATCTACTCCCGACCACATCTTCTATCCCAAAATATATATATATCATTTTATATATTATTTTATTATCATTGATTAAAAATATAAAAGTAATATGTATTTAATTTATATTTTACTTTTGTGACCAATAAAAAGAAGTAGTACATAGAGTGATACAAAATTTAGATGTCTATCGGACCTACTCAAGCATCACGGATAGATACATATCACACAGTACATAACACTGTAAAGTCTATTAACTATTAAATGTCACATATATAGATGAGCTGTATGAACAGAACACTTCTTTGCTTTTTCCCTTGAGATCATTGATTTAATGCTATATATATATAGTTTGCGTAAACGTAATTACACTATAGTATAATATTGATATATCTAGATAATTGTTACTGCACTGATTCTTCTTAAAACAACTTCTCATATTTATATCAACTACCTTATTAATTAGATATTCTGTCCTTTCTTATATTACAATGGCCCACACTACTATAAAAATAACCACTATCTGCATTATCTTCTATTTCTGCGTTCAAAAATTATATCTCATTGTACTTATGACAGAATCAACAGCCTCAAAAGCCAGCACATTTTGTCCACTATTGGTAAAAGAAGAATTTGATGCATGAATTTCTTCTTATGCTTCTACTTCAAAACATTAATTGGTGATATAGTGAAGTATATTAAACAAGTACAATCATTAACTATATGTGTCAATTATATTTAGAAAGCGTTGTTTACTAAATATGAAAGTTGTTCGGAGTAATTGTTACTCTACTCATGCTACCATGTTCTAATGCAGATTCATCGGAAAATTCACGTGAGGGTTCCCTTAATAACGTGTATTATTCTCTATATAGTATATAGATTATAGAATAAAATTCACCGACTACGTACCATATTGTTAATTATAGGTGCAAAACAAATTATTTTGATGTTAAAACTTGGTTTGGTTTGGTTTATTCAATTATCAAGAATGGTATGGACAAGAGAAGAGTGCAAATTAAAGAGTTCATCACCGTTCAATATATATTCATGGAATAAGTTATATTTATTGAAGAAATTAAAAGTTTACTAAAGTATATTGTGGCCATTATTTAATGACAAGGAACTTCAAAACTACTCCTGTATAATCATGTCTTTTTTTTGTATTAAAAAAGTCTCTAAAAAGTGTTCAAGTTTTGAAGTCCCTTAGTCATTTATAGACGTACTTTTATATGACTAAATTAAAGATTTTCCTTTTTCATTCAAAAGCTAAAGAATTAAATGAAGGGCCGAAAGTTATATAAAGAATTTGCTTGTGGATTATATTTAGAGGTAAACAATTTTTTGTAAATAACTTTGACTATGGCGTAAAGTTGTATATTTTTATATATTTTCTATTGTTCCTTCAAAAATCCCTAGGAACGTTAGGAGTTTTGATGGTTATGGAGGATAAGGAATTCTCCTCCTATTTGTTCTCTTTTCTATGTCTGTTGCTCTTCGAATATTTGTGTATAAAAATCCAAGAGGAAAAAACTAAACAAAGAAAATATTAACACTTTAATCATGATGCTAATTAGAGAAAAAAGTTCCCAAAATGTGAGACATCGATCTCTCACACTCTATTTTGGGCCACTTAGTCATTATTGGTGTAGTTTTTTGGTACATTAAAAAGAAAAATCATTCTTGGTGTAGTTTAGATTGTTTAATTATGAAGAGTTTACAGGATCCGTAAGAAAAATAAATATAAACTTTAATATCACCTTTTCATAACACATAATTTTTGTATTATCATTAATTTCTCATTAATACTAATTATTTAGGCATGCACAACACTAAAATCTACTATAAATTGTCATTTCTAATAATTGTAATTTTGGTGGAAAATGATTTTTTCTATAAGCTTTTATGAAGACTGAAGATTTTTCTATTGTTATGGCCTTATATCACTACATCATGGTTAACATTAAGCTTCAAGTTGTTTCATCAATTTTGGATATGGTTATTGAGTATATTAAAAAATTGGTGTTATAATGCATTTTTTTTAGATGAATTAAATGAGAGGTTATAGATATAAAGGTAAGTCTTAAAAATATATGATTTTCATATAAATCGAAGTATACAAAGTGTAAGTTTAACAAGAATCAAACAAACTCTGTTATAGAAGTAAAAATCATAGCATACCATAAGTCACTAGATTTATATATTGGGTCAATCATACAATACAAAGGAAAAATTGAGGAAAATGTAAACCATAGAATTAAAGCCAATAAATAAAATGACGTAATGTATTAGGAATTATATGTGATAGAAATATGTCACTCAAGCTTAAAGACAAATTTTACTACATTGATATAGAACTTGCAATGTTATATTGTGTGAATGTTAGAGGATAAAAATGATAATAAAGGAATAAACTCTTTGTACCAGAGATGATAATATTGTGTTGAATGAGTGGATATACTAAACAATATATTAGTATTAGAAATGAATATATTATGGAGAAAATTGGAGTAGCTCATAATTGTAAAAAAATTATACAATCATGCATTAGATAATGTAAAGAAAATCGTTAGAAGTTTTAGTAAAGAGAGTAGATCAAATGAAAGATTAGTGGAGAGAATTGCTTTATAGATTAGTCCAATTTCTCCCTTTAATATTTTATGCAAAGCGCATGAAATATCATTTTCAATTATTCTATTTTCCGTCAAAAACCCAACTTGCAAGTAGACCATAAGAATGTTGACAGGGGGAAGCTGTTAGGACCAAATATAATGGTCGAGGGTAATGTGAATCATGGTGTCCTTTTCAGTTCAAAAGAGTTCATCACTAATAGAATAAATGATATCATGAGAAAAGCTGGTAGAGGGAAACATGAATCTTAGTTAAGACATTGCCAAAGGAATCAGATACTTGGTACCTTGTTTTCGTTGGATCACTTTTTTTAATCTCGGATTATTTTTACTTGAATCCTTGTAATTTATTTATATACAAGTGAGTGTGACAGAAACTTAATTATTTTGTTGACTGTATTAAAACCAAGTATATTAATTATTTACAACATAATATCAGAATTTGCTAGGGAACAAAAACAAGAGGACCATCGAGTAGACAAAGCATGTTGAGTATTACTGTAAATTGAGAAATGAGAGATTCAATATAAAGTAAAGGGCACATGTTATTTTCAATGATCCATCTATCACAAAAAGATATAATTAAGTAGAAAAGTATATTTGAAAATGCATATTATATTCTTTTATTTTGGTACAAGCAAAGGTAGGAGGAAGCATATCAAGAACTTTATCAAAATCTGTAATTTGAAATGCCAATGTGTTAAGGAACATTGCTAACTTCAACTATGAGAAATATCTTTGCCAAAGAGATTGCTGATTCCTTTCCCAGGATCACTTTGTTTTACAATAGACTCTCCAACCAAAACCTACAGAAAAATAAACAGGAATAATCATTAGGATATAATTTTATGTTTAACAAATCACTCTAGGTAATAGTACCCTTGATAATTGGGTGCAGGAGTAGGTGATGACTGATGAGTAATTTGGCTGATAACAGAATTTTGTATCACATTTTAGTACTGACACATTATGTATAAGGTTTTTTTTTGCTAATTTTGGAGGAGAAATGAATAAAAGGGAAGGCTTCAGAGTTATATGATAAGTGTATTTCATGGTTCTCAATCCTTTCCTTTCCCCTCCAAAATCCAACTCGCAAACGGACTTGAAGGGATTTAGGAAGTAATTATCATCTTTAGGGTCTTTTTACGAGTTGATTTTTAGAGAGGAAGGAAGGGAAATAGAAGACTTGAGAGCCACCTCACAGGTGTATTTCATGGCTCCGAAGTCTTCCAGTTCTTTCTATTGCCCTCCAGTAACCAAATTGCAAACAGACCCTTTAGGTATATAGTCAGGTTTTACAGTGTAGAAATGAAATTCCAGTACTTACAGCTTTAACACCTGCTTCTTGTACATAGGCAATATCATCAGGAGTGAATAGACCAGATTCACCAACAATCTAAATAAAACATATATAATCATGAGCAGAATATTAAAAACAGAATAACATTTCATTAAAATAACTAAATAAACAAGGGAAAGGTCATTTACAGTTATGTTTTTCTCATGGACTATTTTTCTTCGCTCTCCTTCAAGAAGCTTCTTTGTGATGCTGATATCCAACTCAAATGTTTCTGCATGCCCAAACAAGAAAAGTTACAATTGACTCAAGAAATGTTACCTTCATGTGCTTATCGGTGATGCCATGAATGACATAATCTGATAGAAGCAGAAAAGTCATAATATATTTTGCCAGGAGAAGCATGCAGTAAGCAGATAAAAATAATTCTGTTGTCCGAAATTCTTAAAGTTTTACAAGATTAAGTTTACTGTAATAGGTAAGAGAATCTCAGAAGATAATAATCTATCCCGGTAGAAGTTAAAGAAAGACAGAAGGTGAAATAACAGAACTGGAAAATCATATAGAAGATGAAAGCAACTCTAGAAACCAAAAACACATATCCGATAAGAGTTCGGGCAAAGAAGCAGATCAAACATCAAAGGGATTAATTTAGAGATAAATAAAAGACAATTCGCATAATCTATTGACTTACTAATCCTATTCTTTAGTACAAGCAACAGAAAAAGCATTCCATTTCATCAAAAAAGAAAAGAGTGGGGAGGGGGCAGAGAGAGGAGAGTAACGAGGCAAACCAAGATTACGGTTATTGATGCCGATGAGCTCAATGCCCTCTATTCCAAGAACACGATCAAATTCTCTCTCATCATGCACCTAGGAGAAAACAACATAAAATGTCAGAACATAAATAAATCAATATCTCTCTCTCTCTCCTGGTCTTCATGAAATAAAAGATTCCACACACAGTACACTTAGGAGAATATGAAGCAAATCATATTGATCACTTTTTATCTCAGTATAAGAGTACGGAATACAGTGCAGGATCACAATCATCAAGTCATCCATAGCAATTCAAGGTTTTAAGTAAAGCTAATCTGGTTTAGGCCACGTTCCAACATAAGTTTAGTCCATCTATAATGGTAAGTCTAATATGCTCTAATTCTTGTAGTCTTACTTTCAAGTACGAATAATTACAAGTAAAGCAGATCGTTGTTTATAAGTACACTATTCAAAACTCAAATTAGCCCACTTTGGGACCAAGTTTACACAAGATGGGATAACCTTAAAACTAGGATTCCGGAATAAATTCGTATTAAACTTAGGAAAGATATAAAGAAGTACAAGCCATACCTCAACAAGTGCAGTCAGTCCAAGTAACTTGCATATCTTAACCATGTATTTGATGTCAAGATCAGGTAGAACGGAAGCTATTAGAAGGACAGCATCTGCACCTTTACTCCGAGCATAGTAGAGTTGCCATGCATCTATAATGAACTCTTTGCACAATAAAGGGCACTGCATATTTTTCAAGTCATCAACACGGGCTACATAAAGCATTAGAGCATAGAATAAACTCCCAAAAAAGCATACCTTCACTCCAGCCTTTCTTATTAACTCGAGGTTTTCAAAACTTCCCTGGGTCAAGAAAACCAAATTTGAGTTAATTATCATTTACATGCAATATCAACAAGTTCTCAACCAACTAAATATTATCCAGCAGCACTCAAGTTGGTTTACCTTAAAATATTTTTCATCTGTCAAAACACTTAGACATGCTGCTCCACCCTTCTCGTAAGATTGAGCAATTTCAACCTATCACGAACAGGTAGACAACCTCTAAAATAGTGGCATAAACTATAAAGATAAGAAATACAGACTAACAACAGCTTTGAGAAATTGCTTGAAGGTCCAAAAATAATAGGAGACCAAACTACTCAAATTAATGAGAAAACGTTCATCTTCCTGATACAGTAAACTCAGAACAGTTCCTTATTTTGAAGCAGTTCTACCTTCCAAGCCGTTAACTCGGACTAGTTGTTGAGAAACAACTGAGCTATCCAAAACCGGGCATCACATATTTTATTGAGACCAAAATTTTAATATTTAGTATTTATTCGGGCAATGGTTATCTAAGTCGTGTACACAGCTAAAAATCCAACCACTCTTAGACAAATTTGTATTTGCAATTAACTGAGCTAAATGGAAGCAGATAAAATTAAAAACTGCAGAAATGACTTAAATGCGACAACAACAACAACAACAAAAACAATAATAATAATAAAAGCATCCTTAGTGTTTATACTACATGTGGAAAGAAAGAATTTATTTCGATGGGAATCACCAAGTAAGGAAGGGAGAATTAATTAAAGGGTAAGAGAGGCAAAAGGCTTAAGATGCACAAAAGAAGAAAATGATATGTAGTAGCATTAAATAATTTAAGAACTATTTCTGCAAACATGACTTAGATCAAACACTTATGTTGTAACAAGTGGGAGGCCAAACAAAAAACAAATAGTTGAACAGTTATAACCAACAAGATGCAGTGATGTTGCCAGTCAGTTAAAGCTGACTCGAATATTTCTCACATGACATCAATAACAACTTCATTGCTGTTAAAAACAATGTATAAACATAACAATTCTAGCCATAAAAAATGACAGCGGAAAACAAGACAGACTTACCGGATCGAAGTCTTCTCTCAAGATACCTCTGCTTGGTGAAGCCTTCTTCACCTCAGCTATCAGTCCCGGCAACCCAGTTCGTTCATTGGCTGCCCTTAAAGCACCAATGAAATCCCTAGCAGGTGGAGCATCAGCAAGGGCTTTCTTCAGTGAAATGAGAGGCTTTCTTTCTTTAAGCTGAAAATTAAATAAAGTTCCCAACAATACAGTCAGTCAATTTCATACAAAACCATACATTAAGAAATATAAAGCTCATAGCAAATGAATCACAATACTTTTGCAACTTCTACATCCTTGTTCCACACAATCTCTTCCAAGATATTACGCGGTGTATTGCCCTCATTCTGCAGCCGGAATTCGAATGGTCCCACATAATGCAAAGGAGGTCCTGTTGGTGGCCTTCTCCTAATTCTTATACCTTGGCTAGCAGCAACTTCATTGTGGAACATTCCCACTTCCCATTCCTTAACTTTAAGAACCTCTTCCACAGGCTCACTAGATGAGACTATTGCAGCTGAACCTTCAGTAGGTTCCATCTAATCAAAACAGCCACACATGCCATAAAAAATCACAATTTCAAAACAATTGAGGTTCCTCATAATATAAAATCCAGCATTCTTAAACCCCAGTTGAACCCATAAGCCATAACTAACCCCAACTCCAAAAACTAAAAATCAATATAATCAAATAAAATAAAAGAGACCCATTTCAACACACACAGGCACGGATTAAAGGGTTGCAAAAAGATTGAAAATTTGTCAAAATTTTCACCTGGGCTCGAACGGAGAAAGTGAGAAAGGGGTTTCTTGTAGAGATATAGACCCGTGTTGGAGGAAAAGAGGTTCTGAGTGTGGAAGAGAAGGGTGGGAGAGATTGAAAGGGAGACTTGAGAGAAGCCATAGCTTCCATTTAGAATGAAGCTGAGGGTGCAATGGAAAATAGAAGAATTGAAGGGAAAAGAGAGAGGTTGAGCATTAACACATGAACACAACCCGTCGCTAAAAAGGAAGAGAGCTTCGTGGGTGAAACATGGTGGTGAAGTGATATTAGGATATTATACACTGATTTTAGTGTCTTTATTTTTTTCCACTTGCACCAATATTTATAATTTATATACATATAATACACTCACCTTCAACAGGATAATGATAATATTTGTAGGATTTAATATGTATACACCGACAGTGTAAATGTTTTTTACACTGCCAGTCAATCATCCACCATTAATCTATTAATCATTATTATAGTAGATGATATGTTGACAGTGTAAAAAACTTTACACTGTCAGTGCACACATTTTAAACTCATATTTGTATATAAATTATGAAATGATTTGTGTAATTGCAGAAGAACAGAAAAATTGATTTATATAGTTATAAAAGAAGAGAAAATTGATTTGTGCAATTTCATTTGGTGTATAATTTACTCTTTATTATATGTTTATATCAACAATGATTTGGTCTATAAACCATTGGATGAGGTATCCTATAAATATTTATTTATGGAAACTATACTTATTGGTATGTCATAAAATGAGGATATAATTTATTATACAAAACATATATTATATTTATTATATAATTCGGCAAAAAAAACATTTCCTACATCCATCACCTGCATTTGATTGATTTTGTAACATAAAATAATATAAAGAAGGGAAATATTAAAACAAAAAATATCGATATTTATGTGAGGATGAGTTGAATATGGAAAAATTATTACTCTGTATTTTTATTTGTTTATTAATTTATTTTCAATAAGATTTAGTTCATCAATTAATACCCCATCAATATCCAATAATATTTTAAGGTTACAAATTTATAATAGTGAGAATATTGTATCAATTTTATCATGGGAATGTCATTCATAGGTATAGTAAAATATATGTTTGGTTGACATTTATAATTTTTTCCACTCTATTCTTAATTATAAGCAAAATTTTATGTTGGATCGTCAAGCTCTCTTGAGGTATTTCTTTGCAATCCAAACGAAACTTCTATCAAATTTCCTTATAAGTAAAAAACTGATTTCAAAACATGGAATGTCACTCTTATATATGATAATTCCTCTTATTTCTTAAAATACATATTAGGATTGGACAATCAAAAGGCGAGAAGTTTAGGATAGTCTTGCCTCCCACATTTACTTCTCCTATGTCATACTTACCACATGAACCTTCAAATTCTCTAGTGTCTCTTCCTACAGGCCCATTAAGGTTGTCTTTAAGGAAAATATTTTCTCCAAAGGTTATTGCATGGTCTACACTTCCTAATCCTTCCAAAATTTTATCTGCTAATATTTCTCTAGCCCTACTTGAAGTGCATAAACACTAACAACATTAAAATTGCCTTCATTCATTACAAGCTTTAGGGCTATAATTAAATCTTATTTTCTCTTTACATCCAACACATCATTTTTTATTCTTCATCTACAATTATGTCCACCTGGAGCATATAATTCTCATACATTTTTCCTAACCTACTTTGCTTCTTATAGGTGCATAAAATTAATCCTCCTAATCATTATTCAACTATTTTCCAACAACCTCTTGACACTGTGCTCGGGTCGGGTTATACAATGTGTTGCTTCTTAAAAACAACCTAGCACTAGCATTATTCCATAGTATGTTGGCTATGAACAACCTATCACAACTTTCATATTTATATAACATCAATCACATAATCACTTGTCCATTATATAATGCATTACAATCTTCATTCACTTTAACTAAAATAAATAAATAATAAAGACAGCAGTATCACTTCTGAGTGCATTGTTCGAGAAATAATAATTAGCCACCATGAATACTTGATAGAGGACCAACCAGAATTCTAGGCGAAAAGAAGCGGGCAATAATTAGCCATTTGTCGACTGTTGGAAAGAATTACTTCTCCGGATCTTTCTTTTTTCACTTCAAGAGTTGAAGTTAATATTTTTTGGTTTTATTATTTTATTCTTAACATTTCACATGATAATCATCTTTGTTCCTCAAACTTGCTGCACACTAATGAGATGAGATTACAGAGCTATGGCCATATACGTGAGAACCAATTTTGTTGAATATATATTTATGTAGTTGTGGTATGTGTACCACTTCAAACTACATTCTGTTGAAACTTAAAGCTCATGTAGTCAGATTTAATCCAATGGGATACAGCATAGACAAAGCCACAAAGCAAAACTACAATTACTCAACTATTTTTCCACCTTTTCCTATATCAAACAAAGTCTCAAGGTCTAACAATGATAAAATAAAGTTTTACATTTTAGATAACACTGTAATGTCCTGATGTTAAGATAGAAGGGAAAACCAAAAATGAAATACTGCAAAAACTAAATAAGATAAAGTACATTAATTGATCTATTGAAGAGGGAACTGTCAGCCTCATTTTGCTTCACGACTAGAATTTCTTGGGCGAGATTATAGTTGCCCTTACCCTGCAGAGATAACAAATAGTTAATTAGCCCACTTTTTCATTTTACACACCTCAGTTAGGACACTATTTTTTTTGCATCCTTAATGCCACACACACACACAGACATATATATATGATGCCTCTTAGTGTCCAATCACAACAAGCAATCAGTTCAAATTTGAACTTAACATTGAAAAGAAGTTTCATCAAAAAACTAGCCAGCATTGCTACTGACAAAACAAAAAAAGTAAGCATTAAACTGATAATAAAAACTAAGATGACTATTAAAATATTTTAAAGAATGATAAATTCCAACATAAAAGTCCCTGACATAGGTTGCAATTGCAATGGCAAATACTAAATACTCTCATCAGAGAAATAGGTAGAAATCACAAAAGCTCCAGAGGGCATCGATAACAGTTAATAGTCTCCTGAGGAATTAACTTCACATGTAGGAATGCAGCAACTGCCCTCTGAGATGTTTGACTAGGTATGCTTCATATTGAAGGTTGTCATTTGATAAACTTATCAACAAATATGTTTATGTATAAATAGCAGTAAATTTTATACTAATTTCGAAAAGATTCGCTAACGATCCAAGGGATCATCTCATAGCAAACTGTCATTCAGTGAGCGAATCTACAATTCTTTTCATCATGACACATGTTTTGAAATGTAATCACGATTATGCTGCATTTACCACAATTGCGGACTACTGTTGAAAAGTGCAGCCGAGGGCCACTTTTGCAGTCTCCATGTGGTTGCGGAGAAAGCTAAAACCATAATGTAGCATGCAGCCTCAATTGCAACCACAAAACCAGGTTTAAAACTGTGTCATCACATCTAAGATATGATAATGGAAAAGGCAGTAACTAAAAAAGAGGCAGATCTTAATTCGTATAATACAGGATTGCATGCAGGCTTCCTTTCATATTGTTAATGGAACAAAAAATCTAAAATCCAATCCATTATGCTTGACTAATCATGATGAAAGTAACAAAATCAATCACTCAAAATATAAAATAAAAATATAAATTTCAATTTAGATCCTTTATCGCATCATTTGTCAAACTAACACAGAAAAACACAGATCAATTTAAACGGATAAGTCATTCAAAGGAAAGCAATTTCAAAATTACAGCAAATACAAATACAGATTATAATCACAATCTCCAATTTGGCATAGAACAACATTCACATGCAATATCCGAAAATTGGGAAAATAACATGAATTAACTGAAAGGATAAAAGTTTATACCTAACCAGATCCAACGATGATGTTGTTGATTGGAATAAAGATGAGCTTAACGAAGAAGCCGACGAATCCCATCACAACGAAACCAATCGCGGTACGAACAGCGACCTTAGAGAATTCTACAAACCAAAACACATCGTAAAAATTAAGATCCACACCACAAAAATTGAAATCACGAATAAAAAAAATTAAAAAAAAAGCGAGATCTGAGAAATTAGGCTTTAGTTAACCTTTGCGATCAGGTTTGTGACAACGCTTGACGAGCCTAACGCTGTCCTTAGCGAATTCTCTGAGTGGATCGAAGACGGAATCAATGGCGTCCATTCTCTCTCTTTCTTTGTGCGTTTGGATCTGAAAATTGAGTGAGTTATATAGTTTTTTTGAAGGAAAATTTATTCTTTTTTCTTTTTTGGGTTTTGTTTATATAAAAATGGGAATTCAAAAAAGAAAAAAGAAAATAAAATACACGTATAGTACTCCAATAGAATGATGACAGAGTGGATCCTACACGCCATCTTGGACTTCTTACCTTGTTTACTTTTTTGTTGGCCCATCATCACATGTTATAATAATATGTTAAGTTTATTACATTCACATCCCTGAGTTTTAGTAAAATTATATAACTCACCTTTCACTTTTCTATACCTATATAAACTTTCTTTAGTTTTTACACTTTTATTACACTGACCACCTTCGCATGATAAATAAGTGTAATATTTAAAAAAAAGTGATAAATGCAATAATGTTAAACAAAACATGGTATATTGTGAGGGAAAATCCAAATAATATATAAATCAATGTATTTTTATTATTTTTTATTACAAAATGCATCAACAATTCTAAAGAGATATTGTTTAAATTGCTCTTATACTATATCGTAAAGAACCAAAAATAATAAAGAGGTGTCGACTCATATATTATTTGGACTTGTCTCCATAATATACAATGTTTTTTTAACTTAATTACATTTATCGCATTTTTTGTTTAAAATATTGCACTTATTTCTCATACAGAGGTAGTCCGTGTAAGGAAAATATAAAAATTAGGGGGCTTGTGTAGGTGTAAAAAATTGAGGAGGATTTGTGTAATTTCGCTAAAACTCAAAGGTGTCAGTGTAATTTACTCTTATATTAAATATAATAATGCATGTTAATTTTAGATATTATGTTTAACAAAATTCAACATGTTACAGACCTAATTTTATTGAATGATTGTTATTTCTAACACCTCCATCGTAAATTGTTAGGAAGTTTATTCTAATTAAGAAGGTCAAGGAAGTATTTCAATGAAGGAAGAAAATAATAAAAAAATAGAATTCTGGAAATTATTCTTCATTCCTTTTCTTCATTGTTAGTACATTATATATAGACATAAATTATAACTGACTACTAATCTATAATATACATTTGGTCAGATCTTAGAAAGAGAAGTTTACAACAGTTTATGATATGAAGGGAAGTTAAACAAATAGTTAAAACAAAATAACAATTTTAAAACATACTAGAGTGTATCCACGGTTAGGTCTTTTAGTGATGTTGGAGGCCCTATCATAAATCAAATTTTCAAAAGATTTAAACAACTTGTTACACAAATCAGCAGCTATTGTTGGAATAGGAAAGTTCAAAAACAGTGTGAAATTAAGTGACTAAACATGGAAAAGTTTGGGAGGAAGTAGAGGTATTCTGTAAATAAGTCAAGGCTCTAATTAAGTGACTAAGAGAAGGGTACTTAGCTGAAATATGACATCAGCTTGCATGCACAACTTTTTGTTTTATATAAGCCAAAATTTCAGTAACAAGTTACAAGGGACCAACCCAAATCCCAAATACAATACATCACTCAATCACAAGTCATTAACATTGTTGTTATGATGGAAAAATACAAGACATAGGGTCTATAACCAGTGCGCAAAATCATAAATATATAGAGACTACTAATAGAACAAAACCAAGTTTATGATCGAATCTGAATCAAGTCCAACACAATATAATTAATTAACTTCTTTATCAAAGAAAATTACATCAGTTCTCATAATTGCCAAATCAATCACACAAACAAACAAAGTGTTCTCCAACACTTTTTACCTTTTGGTGTTTTATAAAAAGAATCATACATCATCATAAGATCAAAAATAGAGTTAGGGAGAAGAATTGGAACCTATAACCAATAGTAGAATACTATCCACTAACGAAGTAAAAGGACATGCTAAAAGTAGCTGATCAATGGACTCTGTATGCTTCGTAAATAAAACACGGTTCAAATGTAGCCCACTAACAATTTGCCTTCTTTAAAGTTCCTCCTTAGTAGCCAATCTCCCTCTCTGCGCTTAATCACATAAAGCAACACATCTTCATTACAGCACAACTAATCCAAGATATTTTAAGAAGATTCCTAGGAGAGATATCAGACTCTATGCGCCAAGCTTGCATGCAGAACTAAGAACAATCAAATGTAACTTAACCTTAGGCCACTACCAAGTAGTCTATACTGAACTCTATCATTCAACAAGGCAAATGCCTTTCAAGGGCTGCCAAGTTTATGATACCTTTGTTTAAAGTTTTATGTTGAACAATTTTTTAGAACAGATCAGGTATGATGGGTTCTTGTCTGAGTTTGATGCTGGATGGAACTAAAGACACGTACCACAAACCAAAAAAATAGATAGTTTCAACTAATTTTCTGCAGCCCTAGTGTCTGTTTGCGAGTTAATTTTTAGAGAATATTAAAGGAAAAAAAGAAATATTAGAACAATACATATATGAGATAACTCTCAAATTATCCGTTTCAATTACTTTATTTCTAAAAACAAACTTTTAAATCTTACTTTAAGAATTAGTGATGATGAATAATTCCATTGTTATTAAAATTGAGTAGCCTTTCACCTTCTTTTATTAACATCCTTCATTTATCTGAATTAAGAAGTCTTTCAATTATCTTTATGTGCCTTACTTGATGAATTAGCTAAACCTCTTTTGAAACAAACGATAATTAAAAAATGATCAAATGGATTACCTCTAAATCAAGAAACATACACACGTGTGCACAAGCAGAGAGACAAAGAGAGACAAAAGTGTTAGATCCACGTGTGAAAGGGATGGAACCCAATGTCAAAGTTAAACTAAACCAAGCTTAAGAATCATTAATCTAGTACAAAGTTCCAGCCATTTCTGTCCTTCAATGTCTAAACTCTAAAGTCTTATATTCCCAATCCCAAAAACCTCAACAACAAAAATACAGGAAGTTTAACACATGCCATGTTAATGCAACATTTTAATATAATTACAAAATTTTATACACTATTATTATATTATATAATTATGAATGATTTGATTGTAACAGTATATAAACTAACTTGAGTTGATCACTGTAGGAAGATTCTTAACAATAATTGAATTAAAAGAAAAACATGTAGTAAGAGACAATTATATGATCATCAATATTCAATAATAGAGAAAATAAAGTCAACAACTCTTTCTTGGGCGTAACGTATGCCGTATAATTTTGAAAATGTTGCCTGCTTCACACCTTCCAAAATCCAAATTCTAAAACATAATGCAACATTAATTACTGTTGATGATTAAAATAAGAAATCAGCATTATTCTCACATAATTAATAATTGAGAGCGGCATATATATAAAACCAGGCACAGATATGATGGTTACTTAATTAATATTTAGAGTACTATTATTTTATAATTTATTACATATTATTTTTATTTAGGTATTCACAATTATAAATGTCATTCTCATTTAAGTCCCACAATATATTTGTACTTCATTTTGTTCTTAGACCCATATTTTCTTATAACAATAAGACAGTAATATTCTTATGCAAAGAGTAACAGATTAAAAAAAATATTACTCAAATACGATGAGAATACATGAATGAAGATATATATAAATCAGAAAATATTACTCAAATCAGGGTTCTCAATAAGGTGGGATGGATATAAGTTGTGCTTTCTTGTGCTCATACATATTTTCAAATTTAATTACATATTTATATATTTTATAATTATTACATAAATAATAAAAACATAATAAATTTATCACTATAGTTCATTCAATAAAATACATTATAAAATAATAAAATAATTACAGAAATTATAATTTAATAAAATATTCAGTTAAAAAAAACTATAATTTTGTTGATAGCCATGGATTGTGTATTTTTACCATCCTAATTCTAATTAGTTTGTTATCCATATGTGGATAGATATATTTGGCTATATAAAAAAAATAAAATATTTTTATATAAGCAAAAAATGGTTATAGGATGAAGAAAATTATACATTTCTATTTTTTTTACAATCGCTAAATTAAATATATTTATTGCACAATAATGAGAATATTCACTTAGAAATCAAATGGATTACTGATTAAAATTGACTAAAAAAGAGAAAGAGGGTAAAAACACATCTTGGGACAAATAAATATTTGGTTATATTTGGTTAGCATGAAATATTTAAATTTGACTTATATTTGATGAGAATCCAATGATATTACACTCATATTTGATTGGACTATTGGAGTACCATTCTATTCCAGACATTGTGAAATGTCTATCAACTTTTAAATAGGTAATCAATGTTGGTGTTACTTGAAGATTCCATTTAACTATACAATAACCCCAGGGTTATCTTAAGTAATCCTTTAATTAATACATATGCAAACAAGTAAGGTAGGTAAATGTTCGGAAAATAATTAAGGTTAAGTCAACTAAATTATCAAAATGACACGTTAATGTCAAATGATTTGCCTTGTTACCAACAAAACAAATAATGCAGGAAAATGAAGAACATAATGTCAGGAAAAAAAGTTTAGGGTTTCAACATAAACATGTTTGTTCCTTATAAAGTACTAATATGATATAGATATGGGATGATATTAGACCAGAAGAATTTGATACTTATAAAGTAATTGATAAGTATAAAATGATCTAAGTTATTTTTAATTTTGTGTTTGTTAAGTGTTTGTTGGTTCCTTATTTTAAAGTACTAAATAATTATTTTTTATATATTTCATTTTGTAGAATTAAAATATCTATTTTGTATTGTAGTTACTTTATATTATATATTTTTGTCTTTATTAGAATATGCAACTTACAAGTAATGTGTTTGAGGTGATTATATAAGATTATATGGTTTTTTTAAATTAAAAAATTGAAGGGCAAAATAAGAATATATAAATTATAGCATAATGACGGTTACACCATGTTTTGACTTTGTATATAGTATAGAATAGAAGTACATATAAACAATTAAAATGTCCGTGAAAGACAAGTGAACATTGATTTAAAATAAATTTTAACAAGGCAAATAAATTGATAAATATAAATTTATTTATTTAAAATGAACATTTATTTAAGTATCAAATACATTTTAAATAAATAATGCAGGAACATTTTAAAAAAACAAACATTTTAAAATTTATTTATGAAATTATTTTTATTCAAGTGAACATTTTAAATAAATTGTTTATTTTTGTGAAAGACACAGCAACCACATTAAAATGTTTATTTAAAGTGTGTGAAGACACTGCAACAATTCACCAACGGAACATAGTAACCCACCAATAACCTTGCAAATAATTCAGGAATACTACTTTTCTTGTAACCATTTTTATTTCTAAACAAGATAAATTAATTTGACTAATACCCTTTATCATCATTCAAATCAGTAACAAGACAGAAATAAAGAATCTGCTCCATTATTTTATGGATAATAATATACAGTTTGGACACCAAAAATATGAGAAAGAGTACAACATTGAAATGAAGATTTGATATAGAGGGACAATGAAAACCAGCCAAGAGTTTTATTTCATTGCTTTGATCTGGTGAACATTGATATCCTAAAAACCACTTACAATTGTTTTATGTAACTATTTCTGGCTCTCTCTGACCCCATAATTAAACCAACAAATATAATAATCGATAAGATTCAATTGAAACATAAATAACTAGTAGAAGAAAACAAAGAACAATTAAGCAGAAGAAAGTGAAGAAATGCCTGGCTTTCCCATGTACGCCTCTAATCTTGAAATGGTGAATTCTCCACCACAAGAAATAAGTTCCTCTTCTTTTTCAAAACCCTATCTTAGAGTGACAAAAAACATCACTGAATAATGATACAAAATGAACCTCTTCCAGCTCAACACGAACTGCAATGGCATTTCCATAATGAGGAATACCATTCATGAACTTCTTCATCATCTTGTTGTTAATGATCATGATCTTATTCTCAAAACCAAAAGCATAACCTTTTGGTTTGATAAGACTAAGACCTAAAATGGGTAGTTATATAAGATAGAAATTAAACAGTAAGACGAAAAGGGTGTGAGTTTGTTTGTGGTTATTATAACTGAGAACAGAGAGAAAAAGAAGGTTGTTCCCAAGAAGATGAGGAGCATTTCCCGTTGATGTTGTTTTCAAAGAGTGTTATAATTTTCTTTGGTGTGGGCCAACAAAGAAGGCGTTTTGTTTCACACGTTGGTGTCGTTCTCTTTGTCTTCCTCTTAAAACACCAGTCAACGGTTTTTAGCTTAATAATCTTCTATCAATCACCAAACCACTTCATTTATTTATTCTTATCATGTCTCTTCTACTTTCTATGTTCATATCCTATTTTCCATACACAACAATTGTCGACAAATGGTATAAGATTCTCTTAGATTATAAGAAAAATCAAAAGATTAAATGATTTAATTTTTATAAGTAATATTTGTTATGAGGAATAATTATAGATGCTGAAATAAATTAATTTCTTATCTATAATATTATGAGATATTCTTAGTAATAAAAAAAAATCTATCTTCTATACAAATACTTTGGCTAGATTCATACACACCTAAGAAAATAGTTTCTAGAACCTTATAATATCAATTTGATTCATATTTTCAATAATGAAATTAATAATTTATTGTTTTTGTTATTTGGTTAGGTTTATTAAATGTGTCAATAATTAGATATATTTTTTAATTAATGAATGTATTTTTATAGTAAAATCAACTAATGTTTGGAAAATGTAACATAAGAAGACCAAAATGAAAAGAGTACAGACAATAGTACTACTTTCTTGGCCACATTTCAATTGTCAATTTAACATATTCACACATATTAAAGCAATTATTGAATGCCAAAATAAAATAATAACTTATTTTAACTAAACTATGCCTACTAGTTCACACCCACCATTATTACAATTTATTTAATGCAATAAGGGCAATAAAAGTAATTAACAACACCTTTTATTTTCCAAAACGACACAGAAAAAAACTAAATGTAACTTAAGATGAGATGAATGGAGTGGTATATACCATTATGAGGATGTATAAGATATAATACCATAATATATAAAATATAAAATTATAGACTGTATTCTTAAAAAAATATTTACTTTTAATATGAAAATACACGTTTTATGTTAAAAAGTTATCATAAATCATTATACGATAATGAAAAATGTTAATATTTATTTAATTATTATGACATTACTTCCCCAATGATATAAAAAATGCAAAATGGAACCAATGATTAAAATATCCGCTGCACATGCATATGGTTATGGACATCGACACATGAACAGATTTTTTGATTTGTTTATTATTCATGTTTAAGGAAGCTTAAGATTTTCTTCTTCCCAAAGGAAGTTTACATACATAAGAACATTTTTTTATTTCGTAAATTTCTCAGGAAAATTCAAGTGTACTTTCGTAAAGAAGTGTCGAGAATAACAAAGACGTTCTTCCATAAACTTTCTCACAGAAGATGGGATAAGATGAGTATTTTGAGGTTTAAAAGTGGCCTTATGTTCTTTGAAAAACTTCCTCACAAAAGATGGGATATAGGATATGATGAGTATTTTAGGGTTTAACAAAAATAGTGGAGTATATATTTTTTTTAATTTTCGGGTATGAAAATTAAATTCATATTGCAAACGATGAGCGGAGCAAGTTTAGAATAAGATGCCAAATAGAATATTAGTAAGCGATGAAAATGTCAACAATTCAACTTCTGAGAGTGGCATTTGTTGGGAGGAATATTCATGAACATTGAAAGAGATTAGTTCATTACCTATGAAAGGTAAGAAATACCCTTAATAGTACAAAAAAACGAAGAGTGACATAATTTGTAAGAATTTGACTCATATTTGAAAGAAGTGAGTTTAAATTCTACTACTACTAATCTATTGATGATTTTTTAAAAATACATCTACAAGGTTTTCTAAGTCGTGAGGCCCACCCTCACTAATAAGCCTCCAGCATCTAACTATAAATTAGGCTTTAAGTCTTCTAAATATGCCCTCTTATGAAATTGGTTCCAAGACTTTTGTATGACCTTAGTCCTCTGGGACATTTTTAAAAGGTAAAAAAAATGACATCGTTAGAGAAGAGAAAAATCTAGTACTTTCGACATATTTATTTGCTATTTATTATCGTATGTTGTAACAAATTTTTAATTGTTTAATTAAGTTTTTAATTTATTTAAAACTTTAGCTAGTGACTAATGAGATAGATTAGAGTGGTGGACCACAATTAATGTCAACCATGGTAATTTTAGTATCATTCTTCACCCTTAAGTATCAATTTTATATAAATTACTAACTTAAACATTAAGTCCTTCTTAAAATAATAAAGCTTTTGTTAGTCGGTTAGTTAATTTGGTTATGATAGTTAATGTTTTCTTTTCTTTATATAGGTGATTCAATGTCACTTTGGAATTCAATTCAATTCAATAACATTTTCTCATTCTTTCTTGTTCATCAAGAATCTCTCTTATCCATATCTACTACCATTTTAACATTCCTCTTTCAGGTCTCATCCAAGGCGGTTCAAACCTGAAAATGCATAGTTTAAGCTAGACATTCCTCCTATATTAAAGAATGCATCACCTTCTATGTGTATATAGTGACTGAGTTGGGATTCTCTCCATTAATAGAGACACATGTAAACTAAAATAAGAGAAAATGTAATATAATTTAATATTTTTATCTTTAAAATATAATGATATAACATTTTTATTCTTTTATATAAATGCAAAAGTAATTACTTACTTTTCGATAAGTACAAAAGCCTAACTCATATAGACAGAACAATGATATATCTACATACAAAAAGTATATATTCTCCTACAATATAAAAAAAGTGATGTATGTCAAAATGATACGTTGCCTTATTCAGTATTATACTTTGGCTTAAAAGGTTTGCTACTTGAAGATGTTATTATTCTCGTGCCTTATTTGATATCACTGTAGCTAGAAGCTTAATTTAACAAGTTCATTTCCAAAGGCACGAGTTAAAATGTTCTCAAAATGAATTTATTTATGACTGGATTAATCATAAATCAACTGTGGTTAACAACTGAACTAATCCCATTGATCAATATTTCCTAACATTTGAACTAATCCCATTGATTAACTACTCAAATGTTTAAAGTTAAGGACATTGCATTTAACTACAACGACTTTGGCCGTTTCTGTAAAGAGAAGAGTCACAGACATGAAGTAAACTTAAAAAATGAAGTCAATTCCAAAATAGGAACTTCAACCACGATGCCTAGTTTGTCAAAGGGGACCCACATTATTCCTGGGTCTCATTTCCTCTTCCCTCATAATTAATTCGCTTTCTTTGTTTTTAGTTAATTTAATTTAATAGAAAAGATACATTCCTTCAAATTTTTACTATCATTATATTATTTATCATTTATATTTTATTATTATTGATTTTTAAATAAAATTAATATATTGACTATATAAATCTTTACGCTCTTAATTTTATATATTTCCCATCAAACACGGTATATTTAACTAACACCTACTTTCTCAGCATGTTCTTCCTAGTGTAAAAGGGAGAAAATTGAAGCTAGAATTCTAGAAAGAAACCAAAGCTATTTTCCTTAACACCTAACGTGTTTATGGTGAGTCAATAAAAACAGTAAATAAGATCCCTAACATATAGATATGTAGTATATAACTTAGAAGCACTGAAATTTAAACAAAGTGAATATATATCAAGCTTCTCTCACAACATAAAGCTTAGCTACATAAAACTTGTGCCATTGGTTTATTTCAAATCATATATCAAACATGAAGGTAAGATCACTACAAATGATGAATTAATTACATCACATTACATGCTTGGTAAGTATATGCAATTTCGTATTTAGTAATAATCTCTATGCTGTCACTGCAGAAAATAGTAATCCAAGTGCACATGGAGAGAGAGAAATGCAGAAGCAAGGCCATGAAAATTGCTGCAGCCTCTCAAGGTATATGTCATGTTCAATTTGCATTACTTTTGTAACTTTCAACACCAATTCTATGAATATATCTAACGATATTCTTAACTTTAAAATTCATTTTGGAGTAATCTATTAGTTAAGATGTGCTTGTTAAAATTGAAAAATTGAGTCAGACCCCTCTCCATTACTGGAGAGAACAATTATCGGAAAATGTATGCATTACTTGTTAATTATTTGTGATGGCTAAATCAAACACATGAGTATGCAGGTGTGAATTCAGTGTCATTAGAAGGAGAAAGCAGAAATCAAGTGGTGGTAACTGGAAATGGAATTGATTCAGTTTGCTTGACAAATAAGTTAAGAAAGAAGTTCCACCATGCAACCCTTATAAGTGTTGAAGATGTGATTGTGAACCCTACTCCAAATGAGGCTGAAAATAATAATTCTGGAAGAGGGGAACAAAACAGTGAAATGGAAAATGTGTTGGTTCCTTATTGTAATAATCATTGGAACTATCCTCCACATTATGCCATGTATCATGTAGTTTATGATCCTTACCCTAATTATTATGGTTGCTTCATCCTCTAAGTTGAGCTAATTCTCCACCTTGTCCAATTTATCATGTAATTCATGAGAACAATACTTGTTGAGAGAGATAGTTACACACCCCGAAATGGATTAAATCCATACCCATAAGGTAAATGATATATGTCTGTTTTCTGTTAAAGCTTTAAGTATATTGGCATGAATAATGCAAATAAAGTGTCTTCTTTTCTCATTTTGGAAAACATAAGGTAACTCATCAACTCTTACCCTTAGCACTCTTGTTTTCTTTATGTGTGTTGATGACATGGTCAAATTTGTTAGACCTGGTAATAATTTCTTTATGTTTGAGATGCGACCTATAGCAATATTTTAAGTGCTAAAAGATACACTACTCCAAACTTCAAGTCCATAACACAATAAAGGTTCGTTTATTAAGAAAAATTGATGGTTTAGTATTTCTGTTAAAATATTTTGGGTACAATGCATAGATATCCTTTAAACTTCAACGTTGTGAACAAGATATCTCATAGATTTTTCATGATTAGATTAATATAGGAAAGTTGAAGTCAATGATAAAGAAAACAAAAATAAAGTTTATTTTTGTATGTAAGACTGTTTCAATTGAAAAGTTGAGTCTCATGAGAGATGTCATGTGACAATGTATCACATGTGTGACCCACATGTTGTCTTCACAAATAATCATTTTAGATAACATCCATATATGATTATTATCATTTTGACTAAAGACAGTCATGACCTTTTTTTTAAGAGAAAAAAATGAAAATATTAACCGTTTAAGAATTTTTTATATTGTCAATGTATTACTTACCATTTATTTTTACTCGTTTGATTTTAAATAAAAATAATAAAAATAAATTGTGGATAATGTACTAACTATGTATAAAGTTTTACACTATCAATACATAAATATTCTACTCTTTCTTTTTTATATTGAATATTCTTTATACACAACACATATAATCACATCATCTTATATAAGTATGAAGTGATAAAATCTTAGTATAGTTCTACGAATAATGAGGTAGGACTACTTGTGACTAAAACTATTATATGATGTAACATATTGGTCATAGTAATCTAGAATTATGTTTCAACATTCAAATAAACTGGATAGTATTATATATTAAGTTAAGAACATAACTTATATAAGAGAAATTGTGGTTTAATGTTACATATCACATAACTTCTACAAATTATGATAAATTATATGAACTGAGCTAGACCAGAAACTCACAGGTTTTCCATTAGATCACTCCATGGCATAAAGTGTGGTCCTAGCACATAACTTTCCATCAACATACTCACAGAAATGCATCATCAAACTTGTGAATTATTACTTATGAGCATTTCACATTTCTACTTTTTCCCACTATAGAACTTCATCCATATTATTCACACATGCAAGAAAGCATTTCAAAATTGATAGTGAAAAATCCTTAGAAAAATTCTATACCTTCCTAACCTGTCCCCAAAGCCATGAGCATCCCTTAAAGTAATCTAAAGAAAAGCTACACTAAGGTTAAGCCAGTAACCAGAAAGGAATAGACATAAACCAAGTAACAAGCAAGCTTTATAAAAGCCTATCTTCTACAAGCCATGTGCTAAAAGTATACACAAAAGCAATAAAAACATGCACTCAAATCCACCCTTTTTTTATCTTTCTTTAACTTTCCAGCTTCTATTATTTTCTTGATTTAAATCTACCAATTAAAGCTTTGCACTCTCCTGCTGACAGATCATGATCAAATTTAATTCATCTCTAGGCAACATGTGATTTCTCTCTAGATATCTACTTAGTAGTTTATTGCAACTTTATAAACAACTTTATTTAATGGCTAATGTTGTGAATATAAGTAAGAATGACATTTGCCTTTTAAACTTTATCCAAAGTCTCTAATAATGTAGCATCCTCCACCATCTTTGCATTTTCATATTACTATATATAGTTGAGGACAATCTCATTCAGAATTTGTGAAAAGTTTTCTCTTCAAAACTTGTTTAAGCTGAGATGGGTTTCACTAGGGGATTGGTAAGAAGTGTCTTCTCTAGAAATTGTTCTGCTGGGTCTCATGAAATCAAAGTAAGGCTACTGTTATGTTTTATTATTCTATAATCATAGCTTCTCTCTTTCATTCTTCCCTTTATGCTGCAATGCTAATCTACTAAGTACTGTATTATAAGCATAAAAGTAAAACAGTTCTGTTAGCAAAATTTTCTACTTCCAATACTAGTCTCATTCATTGTACTTACACAGTAGATTCCATGAGTGAACCAAGCTTTGGATTAACATATTCTAACAGGTGAAATGCAATACCGCGGAAAATAGAAGATGGGTATCTGTTAGAACATGCTTGTGTAGTGATGAATTTAATTCAGTCCGTGTAGAGGAAGATTCAGCTTCAGTTAAAAGCTCACAGTTCACTGTTACACAGCCAATACAAGAGGATTTAACTTATAAAGAAGAGACCAAAAGTGAAGAAACTGTGGAGAATAGACCAAAACCAAACTCCAGATTTTTGGATGAAGAAGAAGCAGCTATTCTAATTCAATCAGCATATAGAGGCTTTCTGGTTAGCTCATCAATATTTGATTACATCAATTTGCATATAATACATGAAAAGATATAGCTTATCTTAACAAAAAGTTATGAAGTTAAAGGAAATATTTGAGTACTAGTCATGCATATACCTTTTAAGGTTGCTTGTGATGATTTCAATGTATGCATGGTATGAGTGAAAATTGTAAGAGTTAAGAGAGAATAGAGGAAAGTGACAATGGCTAGAATTATAGAATATAACAATATATTTAATGTTCATATGATGCATACTATGTTTGACCTCTGCATGAAGAGTATTTATAGCTCATTAACATCAATGGTATGCTACACATTTCAGCTGAGGCGTCAAAATGAAGAAATCGGATCGAAAAATGGCAGAGAGGAGATCAATTTAGTGACAGAAAGTTTACACAGAAATTCCTTGAGTACATCAGTTGAAGTCCAAGCAGAGAATTCTACTGAAGTTTTCTCTGTTCAAGGAGAAAAAATGAGCATCAACAAGCAGAGGACCAGAATTCCAGTAATAAAGCAAAAGGTATAACAGAAGAGGATGTTACTTTGTGAACTAACACATGATGTTGGTTAGATAAAATAAATAAACCAATGACTCACTTGGTCAAATAAATAAAGACAAGGACAAAGAAATTAGAGAGAATTGCCATTTAAGACATCTTCCTCAACATATTTAAAACTACAACAATGGTTAAAGATATGTAAAGAAGGTCAATATGTTAAAGTTTCCCTAGTTATTCTTCTATGTTTGCTCTATTTCATTTTCTTCTTATTACTTATGTAAGTGTCCATTTTGCATCACATGGAAGGAGAATTGGTTCTGCTTTTCCCAACACTGCACTATGTATATGTTTAGACAAAGCGAGACATTGTTGAAGCATTTTTAAGAGTTTGAATTTTCAATGAATTTGTACTCAGCAAATTGGCCATAATTCAGCCTCAAAAATTATCTTAGGCTGCATAATAACATGGAACTTGGCGCAACGGTAACATTGCTTGCCTTAGTGACCTAGTGGTCATTGATTCAAATCCTAGAACAACCTTTCTGCCTTCGAGAGTAAGATTGCATGCATCTACCCTCCCCAAACCCTACTAGGTGTGAGACTCGTATACCAAACAACCTTTGTAGCATTAGCATAATAACATGGACATTCTCAGGACTGGGATGACAGTACTGTGAGTAGCACTGTTTCAAAAATGAGAATGCAGAACAGAATGGAGGCAACAACCAGGAGGGAAAGAGCACTAGCTTATGCTTTCTCACAGCAGGTAACTATTAAAACCTATTTCTTACAGTGAAAAAATAGAGCTGAAATCAAAACACTAATTCTGGTTTCTGCAGCTAAGAATCTGTTCAAAGAGAAAATCACCAAAATATAATAGCATGGAACCAAATATGAGCTGGAACTGGCTTGAAAGGTGGATGGCAACCCGAATTCCAGACACTTCATCTATTGAAAGCCATTCTATGAAGCAGTATGATCCTTTTCACAGCACTCACAAATTCGCAATCAAGACAAGAATTTTAGATGCTGCCAAGGAAGAAAAAGAGAGTTGTGGATCAAATGAAGTGCCACTTCATTTGGATAACTATTCATTAAGTTCACTAGAAGAAAAATTTAGCTTCAAACCACCAAAAACAAAGACAAACTTCAAAGCTAGGAGAAATGGATCAATGCAGAAAACAGTGAACAAACTTTTAAGCTAGGATAATTTGTATGCTCCCACAGGCTAGCTAGAGAGATGGTTCAAGCATTGCTGATAAGGATATTAAGCAAAAGCTAAAACCTCCTGAATCACTTTCAACATTAATCTGCCAAATAAAATCTACTCATGTGTCTAGTGTTGAGATGTAGTCTAAGCTATACATAAAGGGTTGGACTCTATCATGTGGACAATGTGTTTAATATGTTGTGTTTGATCCAGATTCCAAGTTGATATGAGGAGTATTTGTTTTAGTAAGAGGATAATAATAGGATAATTGTATGAGTGGTTGATCAGTATGTAAATTATTATGGGTTATAAATGCTTGTATATGGTAATTTGGTATGTTTATGAGAATAAAGGTGAAGAAATTGTGAGTAGTAAGGTTGTGGAGGAGGGTTTGCAACTTAGTTCACAAAAGTTGTAGTAGTTGTATTGAGAGAAGGTTTATAGTTTTTCCCTTCAAAAGTTCTGTTGTAATATTGTTCATACTAAGGTTTGATCTACTCATTTGCATCCATCATCTTACAAAAATAAAACTTGCAAATCCAACGAAATGGACTGCTCTTATATCATTTTTCGTTTATTTAGATTATTTTTTTTATAAGAATCAACTATAATTAAACAGCAGATACATTTTTTTCATTGCATAAAAAAACTCACATGGGTGCATATACTACTTCCTTCTCTTTATTTCTTTTATTTTGATTCTTTATGTTTCATTTCTCTCTGCACCCAATTTTTTTTTCTCTCACTGTCGCACCACTCCACACCCCTTCTCCTCATTTCGCTAAAGCTTCAACCTTTCCTTCTTAATCCATCTTTATTCCTATTTTCTCGATCTGGGTTTTCATTTCTTTGAATTTTGAAACGTTTTTCGATCCTGGGTCTTTAATCACTTTCGAAAAAATCCAATCTTTATAAACCCATCTTTCGATTGAATCGGTGATTATGAGGAAAAGAGAAAGGGAAAACCCTTGTGCAGTGTGTGGGCACTATCACAAATACGAGGAAGGCGAAGTGTGTTCAATTTGCGGCCACCGGTTAACGGTTGGTGAGAAAACTCCGGTGCAAATTAGCGCCTTCCCGTCGGTGATATTGCCGGAGTTTCTTTACCTCGGAAGCTACGACAACGCTTCGCGCTCGGAGCTTCTGAAGACTCAGGGAATCACTCGTATCCTCAATGTAAGGGAAAATAAATTGTACCATTGAATGTGCACCACTTCAATTATAAATTATTGTTTTGAAAATATGAAGGCCTAAAAGATAAATTCTAAAATTTTCTGTACATCCTTGTAATTTCTAACTGGCGAAAATCATGAAGCTGAACTTGTAAACTTAATTGCAGTTTATAATTCTATGTTGGTGATTTCTTAGACAAAAGTAATTAGTTTTAATTATAGACATGGGGAAGTGGCTAAAATTAGAATGGAGAAGTTAAAGGATATGCAATATGTTTTTATGTATATAATGTGCTTTGCACTTTGTAATTAACAAAAAGGTCATCTAAATTGACCTTATCTATAGAGATAGCAAGGTATATCCAATTTTAATTTAATTTGAAGTACATTGTGATCTTAATCCACTAAAGAATTTAAAGGTGAGTAGAGTTTCACTTGCTTACTTTGCAGGTGAACTCATTTGAGAGAAGCCTTGTGCAAATCACTTAATTTTAGTCATTATCAATTGAATCACGGCTATAACACAAGCGGTGAATCACGGCTGCTATTGTGTCCTTCACAGATGTTTTCTTATGCAAGGGAGAAATCCCCATATTTTACTCAGTGTTAACCATTTCACATTGTTGTAGCACATTTTAGTCACAACTTATTCAGGGTTACATTCCATCTTCGTCCAATTAATCATCCTACCCCAAACTGTAATCCCCTTACGCTTAGTTTTTTGCTCTCTCTTCTTCAAAGGCTCAAGGCTTAAAATTCCAGTTTTTTCATGCCAAACTTGGCCATCTTCCGTCGACCCAATTGTAATTGTCGACTCTGGTATGCTCTTTCAGCCTCTTGTTCGCAGCAACCTGATATACTCTGCCATGTTTTCGAACACCCTTTTTTTGCTGTCTTGTTGCGGACTTTGTAGCCCACCATTGCTTTTTCCCTTCATTCTTGTGTATTTAAACCATCTTGTTCTTTCCTTTTCTGTTTGCTCTGTACTTCACAGCCTACCACCTTTTTGCCATTATCTTCCTTGATTAACTAGTAACTAGTTAGTTATGCCTTAGATTGACGGTGCTTGTTGTATGTCAATATTCCATACTATGACTGTCGATTATTTAATGATGAGTAAGTCTTTAATTTTGGTTTTTGTTAGCATTCATGAATCATGTGTGTATTATTTCCCTAATATTTGTTGTAGCAGCCAATGAGTACAATGCAACATAGATATGAGTACAATGCAATGATGAATATGACGATAAATTAGATTTTTACTACTTAGTTGTGTGAACCTATCAAGGTTTGAACTTTTCTTATACAAATCTGTTGACAGTTTACTATCTTATCCTCTTTGAATTTTCCACCTGTGCAGACTGTTCCTTCTTGTCAAAATCTCTACAAGAACTCATTTACCTATCACTGCCTCCCAGATGACAAAACTTTGCCATTTGATGAAGGAATTCAATTTTTAGGCATGTTCTCTCTTGTCCATTTAAAATTCATGTCTTGCCCATTTTATTTACTAATGTGCTTTTTCAACTTGTAATTGGTTTACAATTTCTACAAATACCTATCAAACAAGATACATACACATGCTATTGGACTATCACTTAGTACCTCCATGTTCTTTGTTTCTTTAATTTATTTAATCATTTTGGTTTATCACATTTTTCACTTCATACTCATATTCAAGCAGCAGGTGTACATTCTGAAGTAGTCAATATAAGATCGATTAATAGTTCTCTCAGACTCATGAATCTGATGACTATCTATTATATTCTTACGCTTAACCCTCTTATTTTGGTCCCTCTGGCATAATAGAGTTTGAAACTTTAGATGCCATAAGGCATGATTAATTTTAAGCATTGTTGGTTATCACCAGGAAGCCTATGATTTTAAAGAAGGATGCATGATCTGCTTGGTGCACTTTTCCCGTGATAGTTTTGCAAGGTGTGAAAAACCGTGTCTTTATTCATGCTCTTTTAGAAGAATGTGCACTTTCAGCACCCTCCTCTTTTATCCAGACTTGGGACTGACTATGTGACTTGCCTAATTAAAAGTTCAATTAATAGACTCACTGTTTTACTATTAACAGCGCTATTTGTTTATCTATGTTTCTTCTATTTACCCTTGTAATGAAATCAATGATGTGCTTGTTTTACAGAGCAGTGCGAGAAGGATAAGGCTCGTGTGTTGGTTCATTGCATGTCAGGAAAGAATAGGTAAGAAATTGCTGCGATGTACTATAAAAGCATGACATTGATATTCCGAACCAATATTTGTATTTGCATGTGTATCTGTATTTATTTTATCTGAATCACATATGGTAGGTCTCCGGCTATTGTAATTGCGTACTTGATGAAGTCCAGAGGATGGAGACTTGCACAGAGCTATCAGTGGGTGAAGGAACGAAGACCGTCTGTTGAATTAACTGAAGGTAACGTTTTCTATTGCCACATTTCTTCCCATCTCGAGTGATAAAACTCGTACATTTTTTTTCTAATATATGGTCAGTGGTGTGATGATGACAGTGAATAATTGCAGCTTTTCATTGTTTTTTTCCTTTCTTTTTCATTAGGGTAATTACCATCTTTCTAACACATCCTTCCTTTCTTAATAATATAGGTAGTTACCAGCAACTGAGGGAGTTAGAGCACAAGATCTTTGTATCAAATGTTGGTGGAAGCTCTGTGCTGCCCGGTTTTCCACCTGCAAGCTCAATTAGCTTTGGCTTCCCAAAGATCCATGACTCACCTTCACTTCCTCCCTTCAGCGGTGCCGGAACTACTTCAATTTTCGCCCAACCACCCCTAGACATTGCTCCAACTGCATTTACATTTGGAGCTGGTCAGATGCCGAATAGCGCGACCGGAAGCCCATTTAGTTCTAATCCACCTAATCCAAATGGTACTGATATTCAAATGGATGGTTCTTGATTCGCGGTGTTAGTTTTTATACAGGTACTAAGGCTGCCAACTGCGATATTTCAAGACAAGGTGCAATGATCATATAAGTGGACTTGCAAAATTCTATACAGAGTACTTTTTCTCATGTCTTTTAAATCTTTTTGAAGTTATCTGGTTGTAGTATTGAATTTCAGGATACTTAGTTATTTACTGGCCTGATGTGCCTGTTTCAGTGGATCTGCACTTTGACATTGTCTAGTTTTTAATTTGGTAAAATTCTATTCTATAAAGTATACAAGTTTAAACAATCATGTTGTGAAAATGTTCTGTTGGCATTATTGATTCACAGAAAATGGAGTGAAAATTTTGTACATGAGTTTTTAATGTAATTTTATGTATTAAAATTTATCCATGAAATTACCCAAACTGACCATAATAAAGATGCATAGGGTAAGGTGACAAAGTGATTTTTCCATTTTGGTTTTCTTATTATTACTTTAGCACAGCTGAAGTTATTTTTGTACTCCATTTATGGTCCATTTGTTTATGTTTCTTCAAAATGATTTTGACATCAAAGTTTTTGCAAAAAGCTGAGATTCACTTTTTTTCCCTCCCAGATAAATGTTTGTAGTAATGTTCAGCCAAACAATTTCCTTCATAAAGATCAACTTAAAAATCTCAGAATAATTTTTTAAATTAGAAATGTGGTTTTTTAAGGAAAAAAGTCTGAACAATGGGATGCTCAATCCAATTTAATTCTACTTTCTACTTCTGCCTCACCTTCAAAATCAATCATAGCACCTACTCCATCATGGTAATTCCATTGTCCACCTTTGCAAAATATTTGTTGTAAACTGAAAGTGTGTTATACTATGTGTCATTTGATGTGATTGGTCAAAAAAATATTTGATTATTAAACTTTTAATTTACAAAATAATTCAACCAATCACATCAAGTGACGTATTTTGTGTGACAGAAGATGTACCCATCTCTATATATAAATCTATACCCTTCTTATAATTCCACCTAACTATTAAAAAAAAGCAAATTTTTAATGTTTTTTATATTTTTAACAGGATTGTTAGGACTTAGGCTCTACATCATATCACTATTGTTCCATGGTTTTCTTCTCATTCCACTAATAAAAGTTTGAACAAGATTCATCTGCTGTACTTTTTTTTGTTCTTTTGGTCCTCTGCGTTCAAAGTTTAAATCCTCATGGCTTTCCCTCTTAGAGAGTATAAATGGATCCAAAACTTTAGTTAATGAATGAAAATTAAGCTAGTGTAAAAATTTATACACATGCACTTCATCATCTACCGTATACATTTTTTTCTCATAACTCTATTGACAATGTAAAAAATCAATGATGATGATACAATAACAGTCTATAACAATGTATAAAAATCAGTGTATATATTTTTTTCTCATAACTCTATTGTGAAATGCTTAAAAAATAAGATACTTGCAAGAAAAGATTAACATGTAACAAAATACTATACTTTTTGGTGAAATTAAAATGTCATTTTTTCAAAACATCATACTTGTGACATGTCTATCAAATACTAGCTAAAAGTGTAGGAACCTATTCTTTTTTTAACCATTGCATTTACAACAATTTTTTTAACCATAGCATATTCCATAATACATGCTTATGATTGTACCAAAAGAAATACTGCAAAAATTGATGGTAGTGTCTACGAAGAAGTGTTCAAGAACATTATATAAGAGTTAACCAATCACATGGTTGTTGCAAGAAACTGAGTGTATACACCAATCAAAGAATGAGTTGACTCAATTATTAAACTTGAACTTTGAAGGATTCAATTTCTGCTTCATGTTTTGGCCCTACTAAAGTAACTTTTCTGGATCCTACCTTACAAAAATGATATAAGATTGAAATTTAACTAAAGTACTAAACCAAATAAGTTCCCTTTATCTCATTATGGAAAATAAAATAACAAGAAAACAAAAAAAATGGGACTCAACACTTACCCAAAAAAAAAAGAAAAAACAACAATCTAACTGAACCCAACACATGGAACTTGATAAAAAAATGATCTTGTCTTCAATGTCCCAACACATCCACATTGTTGTGTAAGATATTTGGTGAATCAACATCAGAGAGATCTTGTTGTAATTTATCACTACCAGCCACATTTTTCACAACCTTAAAAGTGTCATCAACATCAGAATATAATCCAAGCTTATCATCTTCACTTGTGCATTGTTGACCTGCATCTGAATGTGAGTTACATCCAACATGAGGATCCTCATGCTTAAATGCATCCAATTTCTCTGCACCATCATTGGCCTCAATGGTTTTCATGCAGCATAAGCTTATAACCAAAAGTATTCCAACACAAAACACAACCATGCTGCTGGAATATATGGCCATTATTGCTGCAACTAGCTTTAGTTTATGAGTGATTATATTATGGATCAATATTGTTAGAGTTGGAAATGTTGGGAATTTAAAGCATGCAATTGTTGTTTGCTATTTTAGAACAAGGGTAATTTGTGTTAAAGGGTATGGTTGTTAGAGGACTTTAGAACTGGTCTTAAGGTTGATGCACTTGAAATTTGGAACATGTTGTTATTCACATATAATAAGGTTTTTACTACAAACATGGGAATAAGGCTAATGATACTACTTTTGTGAAAATTAACAGAGTAGCAAATTGCATCTAAATCTAAGTAAAATAAAACAAAAAGAGAAAAAATGTATAAAATTCATAATATAAGAGTTTTTACACTGTCATTATATTTTCGTGGATTAAATATATGAATGATGAAGGATGGCATATATATATATATATATACTATATATAAAGTCAAAACTTGAAATAACTTTTCTCATTGTGTAATTTTCATTTCCTATTTTACCCTTCACATTATTTAATTTTTATAAAAAACTATATAACCATCGTTTGTAAATAAGGAAAAACTTCTTATAACCCTATATGGTATAATTATCTCTTACCTATTTTGCTCTTTTAATTAACTAAAATTATAATATTTTCTAACATAATAAAAAATATTAATGAAAATCTATATTTATCTATCTATATCTATACTTCTATACTATATATAAAGGGAAAACTTCTTATAACTACCTATATGGTGTAATTATCTCTTACATATTTTGTCATTTTAATTAACTAAAATTACAATATTTTCTCACATAATAAAAAATATTAATAAAAATTAAAGTAAGTTACATACACCAAAAATATCAAACTCCAATATAATTTTTCATAATATCACAATTCAATGTCATATTTTTATCACAAAAATGATAATATATGGTAAGCTAGTTTCTATAATTGTAATTTAAAGCCGTTTGGTAATGTTTGATATTTGGAGACTTTCATGAATGTAGATTAATGTGGAACACAAAATCCATGGTGAACTAATTTTGGAAGACTTTGGTGGGAAGTGATATTGAATAATCTAGCATATAATTGACTCATCATTAAATAAATTAAACTGAGAGTCGATTAATCGAGTTCAACATCACTCCTTTGTATTCTAAAATAAATGCAAAATAAAGTAACCAAATTATGAAATTCATTGAATCTAAATCCTAAGTATAGTTGAAATAATTGTATACACATGTCACATGGGAAAGAGGATGAGTTAAGTTAGAATAATTATGATATAAATACTATTATAATAATAAATTTGAGTATTACACCTAATCATAAATGATTAAGATTAAAAGTTAGTTATTAATAATATAATTATCATATATATAAATGTTTTAATCTTGATTATTTAAGTAAGATTCAATGGTTCATATTAATTGTTCTCATTTCTCATATTAACATATTCTTCTTAAGTGAATTGTCTCATGTAAACATTAAAAAAGAAATATTTATGTGAAGACATATGTATCTTAAGACAATCAATAAAATGTTAATAACATGTTAAAAATTTAATTCTGTATAAATTTAATTTTAAATTATAGCATCATAAAACATATATATCTCCGAATATAATATGTTAGGATATATCTCCCGACAAAATTTTCTTGGGTTGAAATGACATAAACAACCACAAAAAGAGTTTATCATGGCATATCTCAACTGTCCCAAGTAAATGAGTAATTGAATAATACCCCACTCTCCACCACCACATTGTCTACATACATATGGTAAACGATAAACTAAGACTCAATCATCTATTTTAGTTCAAATTACGTGGACCTCTTCAATAAATATATCAGCTAATTATTGACATGCAATTGAAAGCTCCAACTAGTTTGTGAATATAATAATCAATTGAGAGTTTGAGACCCCATCTCATTCTGTTATTATTTGTTTTGTTATGAGAAAATGAATCTTTTTCTTAATTTTACAAGAGGTCATGGTTCAAACCTTTAATATAGTTTTTATGCCTGGTAAAATTATGTATATGTATACTCCTAATTCTCTAGTAGGAAGGAGCCTCATATAAAGGACGCCTTTAATTTTTATCTATATTTTTTTGAGATAAAAGCCCTATCAAAACCTTTATTTATAAATTATGAAAGTTAAGTACTCGAGTTTAAGCCTTATTTTATTGCAGGTTAAGTTAAAAGTTAAAACCCATGTTTATATTGCAGTGATAGAGAATAAATAAGATTGTTCATCATTAATTAGAGTAACTAGTCACTCTCAACTAAATCCTAAGTTGGTGAAATTATGAAAGTGGTGATCATTGATTAGAGTAAAGGTCCAATTATACACAGCTATAATTTCTTATATACAATGCTAGTATATCATGAAACTTTAAGCTGACAAGTTTTTCTATCTCCATTATAAATGATGCACTTTATTCATTAAAATGCACCTACCTCAAATCTTTATTAAAGTATGGTGGCCATTTTTTATTATCTGTCAGTAAAAAAGTTCATTGCCACATAATATAACAACTTTAGAACACTCCAGAGGTAGCTAGGACAAGAGGTGCAAGATAGTGCACGTAATTAAAATTCCTTCCTTTAAGTGATTTGGATATGTACGGTAGAGATTATTAGAAATTTTAGAAGAATAAATCAATTGGAGATATCATTATTTTGACAATAAACATAATATATGATACTTCATTACGATATTGTTCGATTTATAAAGTCAATGTCACCTAATAAAATTAAGAGTTGGTCATTGCGGTTATGAATATAATATGAAATAGGGTGTGTGAGGAAGTTGATAAGGCACTAACTGGCTGATGTCTTTAATTTGAAGGCCATATGCTGCTTTTAGGGTGCTTTGAAGTTGGTAGGTGGAGTTAGTTATAATGGTCTATTTGGTGAGTATAAGATGTGATCATAGTTGAAGCAAGCTAGTAACTTTGGTTGAATTGGGTCAAAAAAAAAAGAATGGTGCATCAAAGGATCTATGTTTTAATTCCCATCTAATACAATTTCAGGGATTTTGTACAAGATTCATCTGCACTATACCTTTATCCAGAATTGATATACTTAGCTTTTTCATACCAAAAGCTAAGAAGACTATTTGAATAAAATAAAATATAAAAAAAAAAACCTTTCTATATACATGGTAGAAATAATAAAAAAGGTGACATCAACCTTATTAACTGAATGCTAAATGGTGCATGATTTTTCATATAACAAGAAAATACTTGTATTTTTAGATAAATAATGAAACTTGAAAAAGGTTTAACTTGAGCATGCATCAAATTTGGAACATATTCTTCCCCACAACATCACCTACTATATAGGAAGGGTTTAAACTTTAAACACACCTAAAATCTATCATATAAAAAAATATACATTTACCAAATCCATCAGCTCAACCATATTCAACAAACTCCATAGAGCTATACTTAAAAAGAAAAAGCAAAAACAGAATAGACCAAGCTATATCTGCTACAAAGACCAAACCAAACACCACATGGTTCCCTTCTATATATGTTCGTGATTAAATTATATACATAAATCTGAATCATCAAATTATGTAGAATATGTTTTCTTTGGGAGAGTCAAACTCATTTCATTGATCTATTCGTCACAAAATATATTAGTCTCTATTTTTTTTAGTATTGCCAATGCCAAATGTATTATTAAGAGTATTCTTTCATGTTTTTTGGATAAAGAACTAATCCTTTTGGAGTCCGTGATTGCCCTCCCAACAAATGTCATTCACAGGAATCGAATCATCGACCTTAGAGATCCAGTGAAGTCTTACCCCACTAGACCAACAACTTGTTGGTATATTAGTTTTTATTTGATAATACTTAGAGATGAAGAGTATATATATAAGATGAGGAATATTAATTACACTCAATCTGATACATTTATTTTGTTAAATCTAATGGACCAAATGGGTAAGTGAAATAAATGATGAGAAATAAAACAAAAAATCTTAAATAACGTTTAAGTTTCACTCATTTGATCCATTAAATTTAAGAAAATTAATGTTTGAGATTGAATGTAAACAAATCCCTTATATATATATCCTTAACATTATAGTTTACTGTTTATATCTTCTTCATTCCCACTCATACATGGTAACAAGAACTTGATTGTATTCTGTTTGATGTATGAACCACTTCATATAACTTATTAGACCTAATATGCATTCAAACCAGTATGAATTGGCACAAAATTAAATTGAAGTGGATAGGATAACTATGAATGGACCAACCCATTTTGACACTCTAAATAGACAACTGATAGTATATATATTTTCATAATAATATCTTGTGATTGTCAATATCTTATTTAAGTGATATAGATAGAATACAATGACACATTACAAGTCCAATAATATTATTATTTATTCCACATCCTTCAGTTACAACTAAAAAATAATTTAAATACCATTAATATATTAATAAATATAAGTTCAATTATTGCCCACGAATTTTACTTTCTGTTGTTTACACTTTACACATAAACATAATGAGCATCGAAGCATTTTCTTACTTGGTATTCTTTGCACATAAATATAAGCTTTATACATAATACAAGTTTAATTTATTAACACCCACCATAGTTGTAAATAAACATAATATGAATGTACATGAATTGAGTCTCAAAATGAAAACACAATGCAATAATGTTTATATCTGAAAATGAATTAGTCACCTTGCATGACCTAGTGATCTGGTCATGCGGAGGGTTATGTTCTGAAAAAAACTCTTACCTACTCTTCTGGAGTAGCCAAAACCAACCATGCATATCACTCATTAAAATTCTCACCAAACTTTCTCTACCCATTAATTACATATATGGTACTATATATTTAACATGTATAAAGCTTCAATCCAATCCAAACATCACAAGTCACCACAAAACTAAATTAAACCAAAACCAAAAACATGGGTTTCACTTGCATATACATAGCAACAACATGGCTATTGTTAACCCACATTCTTCTTCTCATCATAGTGGTTTCTGAGGCTAATAAGAAAGTTCCAGCAGTCATAGTTTTTGGAGACTCCAGTGTTGATTCTGGGAACAACAATGAAATAGGGACAGTTTTAAAGAGTAACTTTAGGCCTTATGGACGTGACTTCGAAGGTGGTAACCCTACTGGAAGGTTCTGTAATGGTCGTGTTCCACCAGATTTTATTGCTGAGGCTTTTGGTGTTAAGAGTGCTATACCTGCATATTTGGATCCTGCTTATAGTATTAAAGATTTTGCAACTGGTGTTTGCTTTGCCTCTGCTGGAACTGGATATGATAATGCAACTGCTCAAGTACTTGTATGTCTCTCTTCCCTATTTCTTCTCCATATTAAAGCCTTAACCTTGTTCTTAACTATATATATAGATAGATATAGAGAGAGAGAGAGAAATAAAGACAATAATGGTGCAAATTTGTAAATAATCTTACCTTGTTATGTTTGAATGAAGAGGGAGGAGTGCAAGGACAGATCTTGATAAGGATCAAGGGGATCCAAAAAAATTTGGGGTATGAAGTTATGTATGAGAAATTTTAATTTTTTTCCTCAGATTTTAATGGTGAATGATTAAAATGCAATTGAGGTTGTCCAAGAGTTTATTATCCAACAAGTAGAGACATGAATGATTGTGTGTCCTTGATATCATTCTAGATAAAGTTGAGTATAAACACTACATAGTACAAATAATAAATATAAGTATATTTATTGTTCATGATCCAATCATCCAAACCCAAAGAACATTAATAAAAATACATAATGTAACACAAAATGAAGTTAATTTGTTACTAAACTTTAAACTAATTAATACTTGATGTTAATATCTCACAGAATGTGATGCCAATGTGGAAAGAATTAGAGAACTACAAGGAGTATCAAGCCAAATTAAGAGGCTATGTTGGTGTAGAGAAGGCAAATGAGATCATAAGAGAGGCATTATATCTAATGAGTTTAGGAACCAATGATTTCCTTGAGAACTATTATATACTCCCAACCACAAGATTTCATTTTACTGTGTCACAATATCAGGATTTTCTATTGGGTATAGCAGAGAATTTTGTTAAGGAATTATATAAACTTGGAGCCAGGAAAATTTCCATAACTGGTCTTGTTCCCATGGGGTGCCTACCCTTGGAAAGGGCTGCAAACATTTTTGGTGACCATGCTTGTAATGAAGAGTACAACAATGTGGCTTTGGGATTTAATAAGAAGTTGGATAGACTTATCTCAAAGCTAAATAGGAAACTTCCACAATTGAAAGTGGTGTCAGCAAATGCTTATGACATTGTCAATGACATTATTACACGACCTTCGGCATATGGTATGTTTTTTCTTATATTTGCTCTAACTTATGTTATTTGCTTCAATTTCTTCCCATGATTACGTTTGGTCTTCATGTTTGCCAATTTCTTTCTTCCACTATATATATATATACAACAATAAAAATAAATTTGATTCTTATAACCAATCATGGATAGTTGGAATTAAATATTAATTATTGGTCATATGATAGTCTCGTGTCTAATTTTAATTTTGATTATTCAAATAAAATTCAATGGTTCATATTAATTGTTTTTCATTTCTCACAATAGCGCATTGTTATCATGTGAATCGCTCCATATATATGTATATATATCCAAATGTTAGTCTTACTGGGCGAGATCGACTACATAGATCAAATGAGACGTAATGTTCTATGAAAAATCATAAATCATGTTCATTGACAAAATATTAATGTCTAAATATTTCCTAATCATTTTGCCTATATTTTTTCTTGACATCCCTATACCTCTAAAAATTAATATATATATATATATATTTTCTATAATAAATCATTAAAATAACTTCAAAGTATAATAGAAGTATACCTAAGAATCAGCGCAATTGCTAGAAGTTTAGGACATAAAAAACAAATTCAAATATTGTATAGTGAATTTTCTCTCCACTCCTATAAAAAAGTTGTTTGCTTATTATAACAGAAGTGCATGATAATGACACAAGTGAAATGGTACAATATTCACAATCTATGACATTTCTATATCAATCAATACTGATATGGCTGAACACACTTGTGATCAAAATAATGTGTAGTTGATAAAGCTAATTAACAGCTTGTATCCAATGGCTGAAACTCACTAACAAAGTATGTCTCAATATTAATAGAAAAAAATCTAATTTTGAACTGCAGAGAATTTTGGTGAGTGATTAAACATTTTCAAGAGGTGGACCTTCAATCATTAAATAACTAAATCATTTTATAATGTGGGTGGGGGATAGTGTAGGCTGGCTGAGAGCTACATTCAAATTTTCAAATCAATCTTTAATAATTATAAATATAAGTTATATATATATATATCTTTAATTAAGTATTGATAACTCAGTTCCTTAAAATAAAGAATTGAAACTCAATTTAATAATAATAAAAGCTAACAGTGTGGCTTGCAAATTTGACAATTAAAGTATTTTTATTTTAAAATTACATGGCATGATCCACTGACTTTTTCTTATCTAAAGGTGAAATTTTAGGGGAAATTATTTAATTATGAATTTATTTTACTTAGTTAATTATAAGATTTTTCATATGAATCTCCCCATGAGTGAATAGTTCCATGGGAAACTTCACCCATGAGATTCTCTTACTTTATAAACTATTGTTTGGGTTAATCAGGTTTCTCCATTAGCTTAAATCCTAACAACTAGATTAAGGTTAAATAATGTATACTAATAAGTAAGTAAAATTGTATTGAGTACAGATACTTAAAGGGGACAATAATGGTAATTTGAGTGAATAAAGTAACTTCAATATGATATTTAACCATAAAGTTTTCTAACCTTATAGACTAGTACTCTAGATTGAGATCTCAAATGAATTTAATTCATAACACCTTATGAGGCTAATAAAATCTTATCTTATATATGTTGTGCTTTAAAGTTGCTGTTTGAAGTTTATGATATATAGTTTCTAGCTGGGACCATGTGTACCTACTATCACCTTTTAGGTTTGCTTTTATTTCTTACCATTAATACTAATTTATGGAGGCTCAAACAAACAAGTTACAACATGCTACATTTATCTACCAACAAAATTGGTAAATTATGTAGTTTTAACTTTTCATTAAGATTCACACCCCATCAATAATACTATCAATCAAAAAATGTATAAACATGTTATATTGTCAGTGCATATATTGGTCATGGATACAGACTTTTTCTTCTAAATTAACATAAAAATATTGAAAGGTATAAACTAAAAAAGTAGTCAAAATGCTCAATTGTACTAGTAGAAGTACAAGAACTATATATATTCAGTGTTGTCTTTAGGAATTATTTTATGTTCCTCTTTTAGATTATATTTACAGAAATTTATTGATATATGGGTATATTTATTATTATATATTTCAGGATATGAAGTTGTAGAAAAAGCATGTTGTTCTACTGGAACATTTGAAATGAGCTATTTGTGTAGTGACAAAAATCCACTAACATGCCCAGATGCCAACAAATATGTGTTTTGGGATGCATTTCATCCTACTGAGAAGACAAATCGAATAGTCTCAGATTATTTAATTCCTAAGCTTCTAGCAAATTTTAGATGATACATTATTTTAGTACAATGTTTTTCAATTTGGTATCAATCAAAGTTATCCAATTATATTGAATAGTGTTGTTTATGTGCTTATTGAAAATGATGATCATAAAACTTGTATTCACCAATGTATGCATTTCTAGGAATTGAAAGATAACAAATGATTAACAATTTATTAGCAATTAGGCTCAAGTGTTACAATTTGACTTCATAGGAACTGGAATAACAAGAATCAAACTTATGACCATTTATTTAGTTATAAAAGTTCTAATACTAAGTTAAGACCAACTTAGTCCCTTCAAAAGGCTAAGCAAAAGGTCAAGAGTTCGACTCTTAGGAGCGGCACTTGTTAGGAGGAACAGTCACGCACCCCGAAAGAAATTAGTTTCTAACTCAAAGGGTGAAAGATATCCTTGGTAATACAAAAAAAAAAGAGGCCAAGCAAGACCATAAATAGTTTTATATCTAACACCAAAAACTGCATAGACATTTCCTTAAAATCACAATCAGAACAAGAGGGCTGGAAAGGTAGCAGAAGAAGACATCTGCTTAGAGAAGGGAGCAACAAGCACATAAAGTCATAAACAACTGCAAAGTCACTCAGAAAGCCAGTGCTTTGCCGTGGTTTATCAAAATTCGAAGGGGATTCGCCTCGGCCGAGGTTTGAGGCAAAGGGGTGGCACCTGAGTATGCATTGTTCACAGGACTGCACAGTGCCTTTGATAATAATGCATGAAATGCAATTTTTTAGATAGTAATAGAATTTTTCTATTTTCCATACAACTATACAAGCTATCAGGAAAGTTATATGACTAGATACCGAAAGTGTAAGTGAACCATGATTCAGTACAACCTTAAACATCTGAAGATCCAATATAAGTAGAAAACTACAAAGGGCTTTCATTATCCTAAGAAGAAATTTTCTACTTAAACATCTCAGCCTAAAGGAATAGGCAAAGAAGCCTTCCTGGAATGAGATCACCACAATTACCATGAAAACAATAAAAGAAAAAGCAGTTTCTATATTCATGATGATTACAAATAATTCCCTCTCTATTGGGATTTGATTAATTGGTTTTGTCCCACATAAAGGGGGAAAATTCAACAAAAAAATCATCTAAAAATACAAATAATGATATCTACCTAGCTATTTGCTTCAAATACCAAATTATTCATTTGTAAGACACAAATAATGATGTCTATTTTAAACCAACTTCACCATATTTTGAGTAAAAAGGGTTAGCAAGGCACAAATTGAGTTAAATAGACATCGTAGTAAAAAAAATAAAAAAACGAAGGAAGCGCGCTGACTTAGCTCTTATCTTCATGTGACAACCTCTTCAGCACTTCCCAGATGATTGGACCTTCAGGATGCACATTAACGAAGTATTTTACAAAGCGTTCATCGGAGGATGTAAGAATGGTGCTCAAGGACAACATAGGTTTTGCTGCATTCTTGTCCTTTACCCACACATACATAGAAAATCTGCGCATAATTCTATCCAAATCGTAACATAAGTACACTGGAAATGCCACCATAGATTCTAATGGGTAACCTAAAGTGTTTCTTAAGAAATCGATCTTCTTTTCAATAACGATTTTGCTCTGGTTTAGAATCGTAGGAACACGTTTTATCATTCCAATTGCAGCGTTATAGTCCACGCCAGCTTCTACCAGGCAATCAAACCTCTCCTGTAGTTGATCACCTCTCCCTCGGAACCTTTTTAATGCCTTCGCCATCTCCTCAGAGTTCTCTGCATATCCTAGTTTCCTCAAGAATATTGTTTTGTCCAAATGAATACTAGGGTCATAAGGAGATAAGTATTCAGCATTCTTCTGTTTCAACTTTGAAGCCAAACTAATCAGCTTGAATGGATCATCCTTTATGGTTTGGCATAAATCAGCTCTCGCAACTTTTAACTGCCGACAAACAGTTTTAGGACCTTTCACAGGATAGCAACTCAGAATATGCATGTGGTTAGCCAAAATGCATGCAATGTCATCTTTTCCAATTCCAATAAAACGCAAAAAGGCAAACACTCTTAACAGATTTCTTGCGCACTTATTCGACAAGATATGGGGATATTCTATAAAAGAAGAATAAATCACATTTATCTTGAGACCCAACTTAAGTGATAGACCCAAAAATATGTACACATTCCCAAAACCTTCCAATAACAATGTAGGATTTGCCTTAAACAAATCATGCATCTGTTTCTCAGAATAGCCTACTTTATGAAGGAATTGCATAGCATCAAGCATTCCTTTTGAGCTATATGTTTTTGAACAAGTCAAGTAATTCCCACACAAGTAATTCTCAATCCAATCATTTCCAATCCCAATTTTCTTCAACCAATCAAGAACAATGACTAATTCATTGCTCATATCACCAACCAAAAGTGAAGGGCAACAAACAACAAGCTTGATAACCATAGATCTACTCAACCCCAAACTTTCGTAAGCGAAAATTTTCGATAACAACAATCCATTGGGATATCCAAAAACATCTTTTGCATCCATATAAATGACCCCTATTCTGTTCCTTGGAATCCCATAATTCCTCAAAGCATGAAAGTTTTCAAGCAACAAATAATCATCTGACAAGTACATCATTCCATGAGGTAGAAACAAAGGTAACTGAGCTGGTATAATCCCCAAACTCTCAAGAAATGGTTCAAACTCATTAATTGGATTGTACCATAAGAACTTTCTTAAACAACCAGCAACACCAACATCATTATCAACATCATGGTGTTCCAACTGTGACAAAAGAAGTTGAACAAAATGTGGTGAATTCTTACTAATGTACTCAGCATCCATGAAAGTGTAACCACGTGTAGAGTGTAGGTAATCTAGAAGAACATTCTGAGCTTCAACCGTTGCAATACGAGATAACCGTTTTTTAGAATTGGAATTTGATGAATGAATTGAAGGAAAGGAAGAGGCTTTAACAACATGGGTAGTGTTAGAAGTAAGAAAGGTTGGAACTTTGAGAAAAACAGAAGATGGGTTTTGTGTTTGATATATGATAGGGGATATAAGAAAGAGATGGTTTGAAATCATTTCAGAGCATTTGAAGAATACCCTTTTGCAGATTGAAAAGACAGAAAAGGGGTTTTGATTGAGAAGGAAAGTGATGAAAAATTATACAGTTCCTGCCAATGAACCGAAAATTCGGGTGATTTACCCGAACCGGGTCAGGTACAAGCTCATTTTTGTCACAGAATCATTATAAAAACTCTCAACAGTCAAATTACTCTCTGATTAAAATGTCCATAAAGTAGTAGTATATATATTTTTTTCCGCTTTAACGGAGGATGTCCCATTATTTTATGGGTAATGAGTTAATTTCTTTCAGGATGTGTGGTCTTTAACAGTTGTGGCTTTTAGAAATCGAATTTTTAACCTTTTAGTTTGTATAAAGATCTAGTAGAAATTTACACTATTAGAACAACTTATTGGTAATTATCTCATTTTAATCATATAAAAGCAATTGATTTTTTCTATAGACTAAAAGTGTTTAGGTAACATTTGGGAATTAATTAGGATGTAATAATTATAAATGTCTTTTTTGATTATTGAAAGTCATAGGAACACTTAATTGTTTTCTCTCTGAGTAGAGAGCAAGGAGTAGTACATAAAGGATGTGAGGGTTGGAGGGTGTAGTTGAATAAAGCTTACATAGGAGTTCATTTTGGAGCAGATTGATACATGTCATGAAAGGAAGTTTACAAATTTTGATTGTGTCCACTAAATAAATCTTTTTTTTGTTTATTTATCTTATCTATATGATTACTTGAGAGAAGATATAATTGAGATCCGAATTTACTTGTAGATGCCCCTAAGATCTAGGTAACATTTGGTGGCTAACTCTTCCAAAAACAATGGATCATGAGCATAATGGACTAAGCCCCTATAAGCATTAAAGCTCTTAATTATTCATTAACTATGTTTAGATTTCTTGTTGGTTATCTGCAAGATAACTTCTGTTGTCTCACAAATTGTGTCACGTCACTGCACTGCAGTACGCACTTTTACAAATTGTATCTTAATCGTGGGGATCAATTCTAACACCAAGAATCCTATTTCCTGATGTTGGGTATGTATAATTCCTGAAAATCTTCACATTGCTAGGAACAATTTGAAGTTTGTTTGGTGCATGAATATCTTGAAGAAAATGTGATATAATTATCAAAGCATGTTATATAAAGTCTTGGTTTTTAAGAGTATATAAAGTCTTAGTTAAATATTGATTTTTTTTAAGTTCATTTTCTGACTTACGATTGTAAGGTAATTCTTCAAACACAGAAGTTCACTAATATTCTGTCAAGAAAATCACAATCACATGTCATTGCCATGTTTATTTTGATTTGAAAACAACTCTTGAGAAATACAACATGAAGTAAGAAATCAAGCTAATTCCGACATTTCTTAAAAATAAAAGGACAGACCAATACACGAGACTCCAACCAAATGTAATATGACATCCAAATCGTAAGACAAGCAACCATACCATTATTGCGAGGCTCACTCATTCATGATTAGGCCGCCAATAAATTTGGAAAATGCTAACAAACAGAGACGTGTTTGGGGGAATTTTTTCTGCCATTCTGCAATATATAGGTTACTTGACTACATGATTATAGTCATAAATATTCATATACATACCTAAATGATTGAAAATATTGTGGTTGACTAATCAAGTTGCTGATATAAGGAACTCAACTCTGAAGTTTGGTAGCACAGATCAATCTTGAATATCCAATTATGACATGTTAGGTTAGGCAAGCACATGAGCAATTGCAATCAGCACATTGACATAACTTCACACAACATGAACCAGAAACCTTCAAGTATAGAAGAACGACCGTCAAGTTCTGAAATCACATTTCCAAATTGCTGATAGTAGTTGTCATGCACATTTTCTAACCTCATAACATCCATGGAATATAAAATGCGTTGACGAATTTTATAAACAGAAGATGTTAAGACTAAAAAGTGAGACATTTTGGTTCCAAGTGGAATGGTAAAGAACAGATCAATGCGCCCCACTCTGTTATGTACACATGCAAAAGCTAGTCTGACTCTAGTTCCAATTTTTTGAACGCTTCACGACAAGCTAGTTTGAGACCTTGCCAATGATAGCTGCCAATTTGGCCAAAAGGTTACCAGACCTGTTATCATGCCTGACTGCGTGAGTGAACTGCTAAAACCAGAACAGCCTGGGTTCCCAAATGACTGCTATCAACACTCATCTTAAACCATCCGACGTGAGCCATCACCCAACAAATTAGACAAGGAGCATGGTCCTCTGCAGAAAAGACTTAATTGCAAGTTTCCACCATTTGGACGAAGCTTATAATCACCATATCCTTATTAAGGTTTTCATTGTTGAAGACCTCGGAGTTTCCTTGCCCTCCAAATCAAACAAACAGCAGAGGCCAACCAAGTGGTCTCTCCTTGACGAAACCCAGACCATCCAGTCTCTAATAAGCTTTGACAATGTCTTCTTACAAAAAAGCAATTCACCTAATTGAAGTGAGACAGAAGGATAGCAACTGCATGTGCCTATAGGAAGGACTGCACCCAAGCGCACCATTGATAATACACAGTTTAAATTGAACTAGCAATGAATATTTTCTACAAAACTATACCATAAAAACCTGGTAACCTTAAGAACAAATGGCTTACTTCACATTTTAGACGAAGGGACAATTTTTTTGCTAGAAGAAATAATCTCAGGTAGTAATAATGTATACAAATCTAGAAATGTAACAAAGGGTGATTGGAAATTTATATCAATAAACTAACTATAAATATAAGAGATTGAACCTCAACGCAAGAGTAAGGTTGCTTGCCTTGTGACCTCGAGGCTGGAGGTCATGGGCTCAAGTCATGGAAACAACCCCTATGTTTGTGAGGGTAGGATTGTATACAAAGATCCAAACATAAATAGAAAGAGTCACACTATCATGAGAAGAAACTTCCAATTTATGTCTCTGCCAAAAGAGTTGCCCCACAAATGATATTAAAGCTTATCCTCTTTGATGTTCTCATATAATTTGGTCATTTTTCTTTTTGGTTGCTGATTTCATCATTTATGCACCTTGTTTTTTCATATTTGACTGGACATGAAAACTATTTCTTCGAGTCACAATCTAAGTGAGATTAGGTAATTCATATAATTTATAGCATAAAACATATAATTTATGTGCATAAGTAATTGCTTCCAATACTTTGATGACGTCATTATAACTAGACATAAGCATAAAAACAACTAACGGCATAGAGAAAATATCAATAATTGAAAATTTAGAGTGCAGTAAAAAAGCAGCATATTCATTTGAAGACATTTCCTACCTTGGAAAAAACTCAAGGCAACTTACAAGTTATTTTATCTTTATTTGATAAACTCTTAATACCTTTCCATATGGTTGGACCTTCAGGATGAACATCCACAAAGTACTTTACAAACCGTTTATCATTTGCTGAAACTATGTTGCTCAAGGCAAATGCAGGATTTACTGCATTCCTCTCCTTTAGCCACGCATACATTGAAAATCTTTCAATATTTTTCTCCAAATTATGGCAGAAATATGACGGGAATCCCACGACACATTCTACTGGGCAACCTAAAATATTTCTTAAGAAATCAATCTTCTTTTCAATTACAGCCTTCTTCTGGTTTAGTATCATAGGAGCTCGTTTTACCATTTCAACCACACTGTTATAATCTAAACCAGCTGCCACCAAGCAGTCAAACCTCTCCTGTAATTGATCACCTCTCCCTCTGAACCTTTTCAAAGCTTTTGCCATCTCCTCAGTGTTCTCGGCATACCCAAGTTTCTGCAAGAAATTTATTTTTTGCAAATATATACGTGGGTCATGACCAGATATCTTTCCAGAGCTCTTCTTTTCCAATTTTGAACCGACACTAATTAGTTTTAGTGGATCATCCTTAATGATTCGGCATAAATCAGCCTTTTCAACTTTTAACTCCTTGCAAACAGTTCTAGGACCTTTTAAGGAACGTGTGCTCAGGAGATGCATGTAGTTTGACAAAATGTGTACAATGTCATCTCTTCCCATTCCAATGAAACACAAAAAATCAACCACTTCTAACAGATTTTTCGCATACTTGTTTGACAATATATGAGGATACTCTGTGAAATAAGAATAAATCACATTCATCTCTATACCAAGCTCGACTGATCGATCCAAAAAAGTGTATAGCACCTTCCCGAAACCCTCCAATAAAAACTTCGGATTTTCCTTAAACAAATCGTGCATCTGTTTCTCCGAATAGCCTACTTCACGGAGAAACTGCATTGTATCAATCATCGTTTTCCAACTATATGTTCTTGAACAAGACATGTAGTTCACAATCCAATCATTTCCAATCCCAATATTCTTCAACTGGTCAAGAACAGCAACGAATTCGCTATTGATATCACCCACCAAAAGTGAAGGGCAACAAACAACAAGCTTTATAATAGTTGATCTACTCAAACCCAAATCTTCATAACCTTGAAATTTCAATAACAATCCACTAGCATACCCAAAAATCTCCTTAGCTTCCTTATAAATTTTCCCTATTTTATTTCGCGGAATTCCATAACTACTCAAAGTATGAAAAGTCTCAAGCAAAACATGATCATCATCCAAGAACATTATGCCACTAGGGAGAAATAAATGCAATTCAGATAGGTTAACACCCAAACTCTCAAAAAATGGTTCAAACTCATTAATAGGGTTGTACCTCAAAAACTTCATTAACTCTTTAGCAACATCATCATCATCATCATGAACATTAATCTTTGACACTAAACCTTGAATAAAACGTGGAGAATTTTTGCTAATGTATTCAGCATCTAAATAATTGTAACCCCTTGTTAAGTAAAGGTAATCCATTAACACACGTTGACCTTCATTTTTTACAATATGAGACACGCGTTTTGGAGAAGGACATGAATGAGTGGAATTGAGAGCAGAAAAAAGAGGAAAATGAAGATGGGTAGTGTTAGAATCGATAAAGGTTGAAACTTTGAGAGAAAGAGAAAGTGGGGTTGGTGGAAAAACAGATTTTTTGTGAATAGGAAGATGGAAAAGAAAGATTAGATTGTGGTTGAGTTGTGAAATCATTTGAATGAGTATGAGAAATACGAACTCTTGTCTGAAGCAATAGAATGTAACACAAATTTAGAATTGAAAACTTGGGATAATGTGAAATAGGATGTAATCGTGTTTGTTCCCTCAAATAGTCAAATACTATGCTCCAATTCTAAAACCGGGTCGGTTCAGGTTAAAAAATTTGATTCTTTAAAAAAATTATTTTATACTTATGGTAAGTATAGAAATTATCTTCTTTTACGGCTTAGAGAATATTTTATATCTATTATTTTAAAAATAAAATAATAGTTTACCCTTATCACATGTCAAATGCATCTATTTTTTAACTTGAATTTGGTCTATCCTTTAAGACAAAAGTACAATATCTATACATGATTGTGTATAGATTTATACACTATCAGAATATTGGCATATGTACTATTGGTTTGTGTTACTTTTCTATAAGACTCAATGTTAATTAAAAATAAATAGTGTATGATATAATAATATTGTAAATAATTCTTACATTGTTGGTATATATCTTTTTCTCTTTAGACAAAATATGTTAGTATACTATGTAATTTAACATATGAAATGATATATGAAAAGTTGAGGAATATTGCTTAATAAAAAATAAGTAATTCATAGATTAAGACTTATGATGATCCAATTTAGTTCTTTTTAGGCAGCATTTCATGTTATATAAAAAGATAATTCCACATATCCTGATTCCTAATCCGTTATCCCTGTTCTACCTTTGCCCATTCATTACAATCTTTTGATATAATTTCGGTCTTGGTTATATTAATAGGTGTGGTACCTTAGGAGATATGTTATCATATATACGTCATTATGAAATTGTATGTAATGTTTACAATGCCTGTTAACAGAATGTTCATTAATAGAAAAAAACATGCTAATAATTGCATCCTTGTGTATTAAATAAATGCAAGTTTTGTTAATATGTACCACTCAATGACAAATGGGATGTTCTCAAAAGATTTAGATTATCCTTAACTTGGAACATGAAAAAACAGAACAGTGTACCATTCTAATCATAGAAACATTGACCATACATACTAACATTGCCATTAACCTCAAAATTGGTTGTGACTTGAAACATCATTTTTTGTATAATTTCCTTCTTCATTTATCATAACTCATCCTTGCTTGAGGTTTCCTCCCCCATGAGTTCTTCAAGAGAGAATTCATCTTCCTCAATTATTTCTCCATCTTTCCCATCCCATGGTTCTGTCTTGACAATGGTAGGAGCGCCTTCAAGGGGTAAATTGCCTTTGCCGCCGCGTCCAGCTTCTTTTATAAACTCACTGAAAAAGAAACAGATTGGTTATATTCTAGTAAGTACTTGCTCATATATGTATCGGTGTTTCGTCTTTAGCATGAAGTTAGAAGAACAGACTTACACAATCTGATCAAGTTCAAAAGCACTCTTGAGAGGAGCATAAACAGCTTTTTTAATGTTCAGTGCCACTAAAGCTGGATAACCATAACCACCAACGCCCACATGCTTCTCGAGTTCGGGCTGCTTGCCTGCAGCTGTCCAGACATAGCTGTCCGAGGCGAAAATTTAAATAACAAGAAAGAATTAAGAATTTATCAATGAAGATTTATCTACACACATGCGCATAAAGTCGTTGCAACATGGGTATTATTAACAAACAATTTCACAAAGTGAAACTATTAAAGCCAAAAAATATTTTTACTTACCTATAAGGGCTCCTTTTAAACTTTTCTGCAACTGATAACAACTGCTGAAGGTATCTGTTTCTCCCCTCAGCCTTGGAATCCAGAATATCAGGAAGGAAGGCAACAAAACAGATAGCGGCAGAACCACATTTCTCTTCCAGAACATCCTATGAAGAAGGCTTATATTAATCACTCGATTTCGAATTAAAACCACAACCAAGTAAAGTTGGCACACTTACTGGACCATATAGCTCTGTCACTTCGGGAGGAGCAACATTTGTTTCCAGCTGCTCCAGCGCAAATGATTCAATAGCTGAGGCAGTTCTTGCACCCCCATAAGGAATTGGAGTATCTTTATCAGCACCAAACACCAAGATAGTTGGGAATCCTTGAACATTGAACCTGCTCATTAGAGACTGGCAAGAACTATCTTTTGTCAGAATAATAAAAATTGAACAAGAGAATAAACTTAAACATATTCATACATTCAATAATGCATTTCAGAGTCAATAGTTCTTATTAATGATGTCGCAATAAGCTTACCTTCTCAGCATCACAGTCAACATGACCCAGTTTAACCTTCCCCTTCAAATTGTTGGCTGCTTTCTTCCACTCAGGTGCTAACTTTTTGCAATGGCCACACCTTTAAGAAACAAAAAAGGACAGTAGGTGTTATTAGAGCTACAAATCAAAAAGTAGAAATACTTTAGGCTCAGTCATGAATATAGTGATATCTACAAAAAAAATTAACCATAGGCAGCACTTACCAAGGTGCAAAAAACTCCACAACCCAAAGTTCTTTGCTTTTGAGAACCAACTCATTGAAGTTAGCAGAGTTTAATTCTACTGAAACATTGGTTTCTTCGGTCTTTTCATGTGATGATCCCCCTGTTGCTTTTCCATTTAAACGATCCTTCAAAAGAGTCTTTACCTGCACATGCAGATAAGATTACATAGTATCAACAATTTCGTTAACTGAAAAGAGCATTCCAACAAATCAGTTATACCTATTGTGTGGAAGCTCTTTCAAAATTATTTGGCAGATATAAATACTAGACTACCCAACCACATTACAAATTACGAAGCATCTTAATTGAAGTTTTCAAATTTCTCAGCAAGTCTGAACTCTGAAGAGCACACGTATTTCAATTTATGAGCAGTTTAACACCTTGAGTGCAATGCAATTGTAGCGAGGAAGCTGCATGAACTACCACTCAATAAAAACTTTTAAATTGAAGTATGACATTTGCACACATTTTTATGCACAATATTTCCATACCCTGGCTGTATGGCAACATTAATATTGAAATCGGGTGTTCAAACTTCAAGCACAGAAAAGGGGCAAGAAAAATAGACAGAACTCAACACAGTTCGAGCAGTGATCTATAGGCATATTCATGAGTAAAACAGAGACAAATCACTATGATAAAAGATTACAAGGAGTAGCCACTTAATGAACAAAGTATAATCTTAATACAAAAAAATTGTTACTGCTTTTGAGATTTTGTAGACTAAGTAGTGCACAAAAAGAATTTACCCTTTCAAATTTTCAGTTGTTACTTCTTTTTGTCCTTTATTTTTTAATATTAGTGGAAGAATTTGTTTGCCCTGAAACAAGACAGATATATACTCTAGCAAAAGTCCAACATGAGACAAGCTGAAAACACTTCACATACCGATACTGTGATACATCAACAGAAATATTACATGCTACAACTTTTTGGACAAAATGTTAAAACACCTCAGAAGAGATTCAAACAAACCTGTTTAAGTGCAAATTCTGCAATCGATTTGACATCTCTCGCTCCTTGGTAATCAACCGGAGGCTTTCCAGGTAAAAACACCTTTATAGTTGGAAATCCTCTAATCCCATATTCCTACATGTAATTAAAATACGGCAATTCTAAATTTCTTGAACTTTTAATATAAATTTATTATCACGGACAAAGAATATAGAAAAACATGTACATAACTGAATAAGCCTAGACAAGGTAGATGCATACTGTATTTCATATTCATCACATTGTCACAAACAATGATGAATGTTATGCAAGACAAAGATAAAGAAAGAATCTTTGTAGAGATATTCTTCTATCTCACCAAAGGAATACAATGGAAGAAAAAATGCAACACATCTATTCTTTTGTCGCTTTATACATATAGTAGGGCTAGAAACAAAAAGGAAAAAGTTTACACATCCACTACTTGTGTCATAGGTTCTTTGACTTAATGCAACAAATGCAATACAAGCACTCATGTATTTGAAATGGATGAAGTGCTGAGGTCCAATTAATCGTATTCCAATTGTTTGAAACTTTTCCAAGAAGTCATTGGTGACTAATATAACAAAGTCATGATTCGCATCTTCCTTGATCCACAAATGGGTACTTTAAGTGAACATAGTATACAAAAGTTAAGCATATAATATTGCATCTTCATATTCCAAAAAGCATGATGGCAAGAAGTAAAGATAATGCGCCCTATTCTTCCTTTAACAGATTTCATGAAACAAAAATAGCAGCTATGAAGAAATGTACAATAAACAACCTGAGCCAAAGACTGGTGAGCATCAGCATCAAGTGCTGCCACAGTAGCTACACCCTTTAAGACGGTAGCTGCCTTCTCCCACGTAGGAGTTAGAGCCTTACAGTGCCCACACCATGGAGCAAAGAATTCAATAAGAACAACTCCCTTTGAATTCAGAACCTGCCATTATTCCGACAACTCACATAAACCCAATGTATTACAAACTAGATAAAGTAAAAAAAACAAGCTGCCTAGTAATAAGGACCCGTGTTGGGAAAAGACTGATATATATCACACTGGAAGAGAAGGTAAGATACCTTTATACATTGCATTATAATATACTATAAGGATCATAGTCTAGCAGAGTAGCACTAGAATAGTATGTCTTATAACAACAAGGAAGTTTAAATTTGATGCAAAGTTTAATCTCACTAGGTGAGCTTGGTTACATGGATCGAAAAATGTCATAATGACAGAATTAGTATATACATACATATATATATGGATAAAGTCACAGCAAAATTGTTCTCTACATCTTTCTTAATCGAAAGAAGTTTAAATTTGATGCTAAGTCTACGATTTTTTAAACTATCATCCAAAAAAGTAAGATTTCCTAGGTAGTAATTATGATAGTAAAACTTCTTCGATGATTTGGCCATACACTATGCACCAGAACTAAGTCCTATATATAAGAAAGATTTGTTGTACGGATAGAAAGGAATCAATACACTGATATGTATTTTCCATAGAGATAAAACACTAACACTATGACATAATTGCACGTGTAAAAAATGAATTAACAGATTGTATATATCCATTGCATAGAATCATTATCGTATCAGGCTTATTTACACAGCGTGATCTGGGATATTAGTAATATCACGAGTTCCAATATAAGCAACAAATTCAAATATAATCACTTGATTCATCAAACTAAAATCCCAAAAATATTACATTTACAAAGATCCAACGCCACAACGTAGCAATTAAAAGTAAAAAATGCGTCAAATAAAATAACAATTTAATTTTTTTACAAAATGCCCAGATTGTTTAAAAGTAAAAAGATGCAGAATTTGGAATTTTTAAGCAATACCCATTTCCAAATAGTAGAAAATACAATGGGATCATGAATAGAAAGATAAAAAAAATTGAACTTGATTTACCTTGGACTTGAAATTTGATGGAGTTAGTTGAAGCACAGGTGAAGATGAACCATAGAGTGCATATGAAGGAACAAAAATGTTGAAAATGGAAATCAAAAGTGGAAGAAGAACTAAAGATTGAAACTTTCTCATTTTCTTTCTCTCTAAATTGAATGAGTGATGCAATGCAGAGAAGAACAAAATAAAAATACCTCCCTATCTGACTGTGTTGCGTTGCTACGTGTGCCAACAAATCACAATTTGCCACGTCGTCACTCACTACGTGTTAAGTTTTAATTGGCTGCTGGCCAGTTTCGAAAAACATTTTTTTTTTCTTCAAGAAGAAAAAAACAATTTTATTTAATTTCAATATAAATTATTGTTATAGAACTTAATTTTGATTTTATATTTTTTATATAATTAATAAATTTACATTATTACATGTGTGATGTGATTTTTAATGTGATTGTGGACAAAGTCACACAAATATTATGAGAAAATAAATTTTGGTTTTTCAAAAATATTAAACAAAGTTATGATTAAAAATATTTACACATAAAATATTAAACTCTTAAATTAAATTCAAATTTATATTCGATTAATAATATCATCCTAATTACCTTACCAAAAAATCAAACTGTTCAATAAATAATTACATTTATATTATATATAAAGACAAAACTTGATTCTATTTTCCTATTTTGTCTTTAATATTTTTTTATTTCTAAAGTAAAAAGTAAAAACATATAATCCTATATAACTATAATTAATACATCTCACTTTAAATTTGATATTATAATAAATATGAGAATTATAACATGAAGTACATTTAATAAAAAATATTTTAATTCTCTAAAATAAAAAAATATAAATTTAATACTTAATATAAAAATGTGGATTAGCAAACATTTTCATATTTGTGACACTAGTAATTATAAAAGAAATACCCTCTTAATCACTTTATGAAAAAGTCAAATTGCAAATCATTTGCAATCTTAGACCTTTTGTAAATTATGACTTGAAGTTTAAAACTTTTAATTTGACAGTTTTGGCCACTTAATATGTCAAATTGCAAATAATTTAATTTAATCTCCAATGTCACATGTAACCTCAAAACCATAAAGCAACCATATAAACTATTCTATAAATATAAATCTTCCAAAAGTGAATAACTAAAATTGTATCCAACATTGATTAATTAGATGAAATGCCTAGAAATCTTAGTGCAGTAGAATATATGAAGGTAATGTCGATATAGGCATATGGTATACATATGTTGTCTCACAAGTTGTGTCACTTCATGTATCATTAACTGTGATTAATCAGCAAAATAATTAATTATTAATTTTCTAACTTAAATATGTTTTTTCAACCCATAAAAAACTACTGGTACAATTAGTAATACAACTTGTGTGATAATAGACATGCTCTAGTAATTATTGCCTGAGCTGCTACATAAAGGTTACTATTGAAATGGATTCAATGGTTGCTCTCTCATATGTTCTCTCAAAAGAAAGATGTTTCACATCATAATTCAAAAATGAAATATCTAGTCACTTTACAAAAAAGCTACTTTATTTATAGTAGCATTTCCCATCTATAATTCTCTATTATTTACAACAAAAGCAAAAGCACAATTCTCTGTTAAGAAGTGTTTGATAAAGAAAATAACAACCAATCTTGTTAATCAAGAGATAAAATTAATAGAAATAATGAATTGCAAAATGAGAAGGAAGACAAAAGGTCAAGCATTACAATCAGAATTTGCAAGGCTACATATCTAGATATCTAGTTAGTTCATTTTTATTATTCATGCCCTCAATAATTAACTAGGTTAGTTAGGATGAAATCTCATGTCCCAATTTATGTACCAAATCAATGAGAATGTTCCATTCATTTAAAAGCAAAAATTATAAAAACATAAATTAATATTTTAATATTATTTTGTGAAGTTTGATTAGTTCGGGACATGGAAACAGGAAAATTATGTGACAAATGATCCTTATCCATTATAGTTAACTACTTATCAACCTAAGAGTTATGAAAGAAAATTCATAATCCTAAACTCTCTTTATAAATCTTCCAAGTAGCATTTGCATGGACTATGTCTTCCTTTGATTTAATCCAGTTTTCTATGGATAGTTTCAACTTCTCTCTTATACCTTCCAAAGTTTCAAAGTGTTTGGAGAGTGATTGAGAAGACTGGTCAAGTTGAAATAGAAGGGAATGTTTTTTGTTAATAATTTCTTTCTTCCTTAGAATCAACTGTTGAATCTCCATTTCAACTTCACATTCTTCTGCACATGTCTCAGAGAATGTGGAATTCAAGTCTATGTGTTTTTCCTGTTCTTCATTCAATCTGGCCGTCAAGCTCACTAGCACATCTTCATACTTGGATGATTCTAACTCTGAGCTTGAATCCATATAGCTTATGGCTTCTGGAACACGTTCTTTGAAAATTCTAAGTCGAGTTGCCAAGTCTTCGACGATGTTCTTTTCGAGAAAATTAGTAGTTCCCCTAGCCAGAGAGCTCACAATCCTCTCAATATTGTCAAAAGCATTTTCTTCACAAATAGCTTCCAAAGACATGTCAAGATATACAGCCAGTTCATTCTTAAGCTTTCCGAGAAACTCTGGTTGATGAATCGTGCTAGAACTAGACGTATCAGTGCTTGTAATTAAGTTTGAAAATATATCTCTCTTAGACAGCTCTATCAACAGGTTGCCACTGAAGGTACTATTTTCAGGAACTGAAGAAATCTGAAAAATTAAAGATAGAGCTTAGTTGCAAACTATTAGTAACATTGCTTTATGCTGCAGAGAAACTTTACCTGGGGATCAGAGGTCTTCTCCAAAGAGGTTTCCGACGTTGTGAACGAAGTTGGAACAGCTAATGAAATTGTCATTGTATTACTAATTGACATTTCTTTACAAGAACTATAGTTTGCAGGTTCTTCGACATTTTGTGGATCAGAATAGAAGGTTTGATTGATTTTTTTGTCTTCCGCAAGTGCTTGCTGTTCCAATGAAGTTGATTTGCTCATTGATTGATTATCTCGAGTCAGCTCCTGTGTTAGTAGTGGACAAGCAACAAAAATTGGTTTAAGGCCATTTGTTTGTATCACAGATCTTATGAAAACAGTGCATTTACCTGTGGAGATGGATAAATAAGTGATGAACTTGGCAGTAGCTGTGGCGAGGTTACTTTGCTAGCTTTCTCTGTTGCAGGGCTTTCTTGAACAATATCTTTAAAACTCTGCACAGAACCATAAGATAGGTAAGTTTTTATTTTCTACTAATCATTCAAAAGTACAACTATCTGGAGGTTTTCTTTTAACATTTTGTGAGTCATCATTATGCATATCAGATGCCATTTCTCGATGCACCTCTTGGTCCATGAAGATTGTTTCACTTCTTGACCTCTCTCCGCTTGAAATTGGTTCATTCATCGTTTGCGCATCCGTAGAGTCCTGCATAAAGTAATAGTTAAACAAAAATAAGTGTGTGTCAATCCCCTTCATATACTCATTGAAGAATTTATAACATGCAAGTGAAAGATTTAGACATGAAGATGTCCTTATCGGCTCTGGATCAGTTGAAGTTTGCATCAGATAACTTTTACAACAATTTCGTTTTCTGTTTTTGAATACTGTAAGCAACCCCGATGCATACAAAGAATTTGCTTACTACATTTAATTTCGTTAATGAACTTTTAGGGGCAATGAGGCATAAATATAGTATTGGTTTTGACCTGTGAAGGAGGTAGCTCAATCTTTGATGCTGCCTGAACTTCTGAGTCTTCAATGTGGAGGTCCATTTGAAGATAAGTGGCATCTGAAGTAGAATTTTCATTGGCTATTGCCATGATTCTAGAATGCATGTTGGCTTTAATCATTTCAATCAGTATAAGTAATTTAATACGAGCAGGGTCATCCATTTCGTTACCTAAAATAAGAATTTGTGTTAGTTAGCAACTGCATCAGACAACCTTGTAAGATGAAAAAGAATAAGTAAAAAGGTTGTGACAATGTCACATAAGATGGTCTTTTTTTCTTATAAAATGATAATCAATCTCCATGTGAACTCTATTGATTTCCACATAAAAGCTAGTCACCTTTGAGTTAGAAAGTAGATTTGCACACAAAGAAGTTAACATCATTCATACACCGCTTTCCTTTTAGATAATAAAACAAAGAAAACAAACATACATTCCAATACACATGGCCTGACTTCTATAAAGGATCACAAACTTGAAACTTTCCATTGATTTGAAGAATCTTTTTCACACATGAACAATACTATATAGACAGAGTTGCCTTCTTTTATGATCTTAAAGTTGTGCCACTAACATTACTATTACAATTTTTTAGTTTCTAATGATTTTTCCTAATTTTTTTATTTTAAATGAAATCATATAAATTAAATTTAAGTGACTTTTGTAAGTTAATTGAAATCTTATGAAACTTGAGTTCATGTGAAAACTAAATGTACTGGACTTGATAAGTTTTTTAAAAGAAAAAAACTCCATAATTCATAGAAAAATCATACTGTTGAAAGTTGAAACTTCTAAATTGAAAAATGCATCCTTCTCAACTTCAAGGATTGAGTAGGTGCAAAAACCTCCCAAGTTTTTTCGAGATTGAAGTTTACCACATTCTGACATTTCAACTTAGAATTATGTATCACTTGTTGATGTGGTGTTAAAGTTTTAATATTTACTTGATGTTAAGAAGGTGAGCCTCAGCGCAACAGAAAGGTTGCTTACCTTGTGGCATGGAGGTCCTGGAATCAAATCTTGAAAAAACAGTCTCTTTACTTGTAAGGGTAAGACTACATACATCTTATATAAACATAACATAAAGATATCATATTGGTACCTTCATTCTGGTATTGTTGCAGAAAGTCCCGAAGAGTAGTAGTTCGAGTCAAAGTGAGCTTCGGACAGTTGTGCACAACACGGTACCTTACACTCTGCAACTCATTCCCTTGGAAGACATTAGCCAGGCATGGCAATTCTACAAGTATTAAATGTTCTAGCTTTGGAATCATAATCTCCACCATCTCTTCTGACTCATCACCTAGTTCACATCCAAATACTTCCTCTAGCAGAGAGGCTTCGTTTATGATCAGCTGCTCTAATTTTGGAAGCTCTTGAGAAGTTGAGAAGGAGAAGAGACGTTTCAACTTGTTGCAGTGTATTACGACAAGTACGGTTAATTGTGGGAAGCATACTTGTTGCTGATTTTTATTTTCCTCATCCTCTTCAATAATTTGCTCCAATTCTTCACAGTTAACTATGAGTAGGCTCTCCAACAGTGGTAAAAATCTCAAGACAGAGGCAGAAAGGACAAATTTTAATTTTCTGCAGCCTACAATTGTTAACGATGTAAGACTTTCGAGGCTTAGGATGTTTTTCGGACCCTTGCATATATATCTCAGCTCAGGTAGCTGGAGCAAATCCATTTCAACCAACCCTGAGATCACTGATTGTTTCTCAATAGGAAGCCCTTCAAGATAAAAAATACCATCTACATTGAGGCTCTCTACTGAAAGTGATTTTAAATTTTTCACATGTGATGCATCCTGCAAAACGATTCCCTCTTATCAAACTTTATCAGAAATTTTCCAATTATTTTTCTGAACATAAATTTAGAAATCTGTTTATATGATTCATTTCCTTAATGTTTAATGATGAATTAGTTGATGAAACACAAGTAGAATTTATATACTTTCATCTTACAGACCAAACCATACAACAGCTTCCCATGATAGCTTTTTATAATTCTGTTTCATAGTTAAACATCTTACAAACCCCCTTAGCTCGTAGACTCGGGCATAAAATTAAATTGAAAATAGAAAAGTGTTCTCAAATTTTTTAAATAAATCTAGAATAAATATCCCAAACAAGTTGATTAGCTGAATAAGGCTTGCCAATATCTCTACATATGCAACAAGTAGAATTTTTAAATAAATCAAATAGTTTTTCCCTCTTTAGTCGTCTCTCATCCCCAAATATATAATTTCACATATGACGAAATAAACTAATGACTGCGAACAAGTCACAGTCACCAAATTTATGCCGACGAACCTACGCAACAAATATCTACCAGTAGGAGAACTATAACTATGAATAAGTTTTTTTCCCGAATTGAAAATACACATACTACAAAAAGTGACAGTATAATAAGATATAATGAGAGGGTGATACCTTTTTAGAATCACAATCTGAAAGTGTCTCTTCTGAACCAACAATCAAATTACTCACAGACATGATAGGCAATCCAATGTAGTTTAAAGAAAGGTGCCGCAACGATGGGCAAGATGCATAATAGTTCTCGGAGCATATGCTAATGAAATTTGGTGCCAATTTTAATGTGAGATTCTCCAAAAAAAACTCGACCAGAACCTTGTTTTGGGATTGATAAGATGAAATATCTTCACGATTGCTTTGAACAAATACATATTTCAGTCGAGGAGTTTCACAAATTTGAATTTTTTGCAATTTCACTAGGCCTCGAGCGAAAGATATAGGGAATATGTACTCCATTAAGTCACAATTTTCAACCTTGAGATCTTTCAATCTTGGAAACAGTGAAATTTTTTGCAAGTCATGGTTGCCCTGAACTTCTTCCCTTTCATTTCCTTTTATTAAACATTTCAATCCATGGCAATTATCTATTGTCATGTCTTCCAATGATGTCATGGTTTGAGCAGTATATTGTGTAAACAAAGATATTAGCATCGGACAAGACTCTACTATCAGCCGTTCAAGACTGCACAATTTGAATGATCCTGCAATACGGAGACATGCAATTTTGAAGTTCATATAATTTAAAAAGATATGAAAAATACTTGTTTACATGTTCATGCAAGCTGCAAAGCAACCAAATGTGACATTCGTAATTATACATTTTTAAATTAAAACGCTTTCAAACATTTTTAGTACACAGTAATTTGACTAATTTCCAATATAAACGCTATTGTCTCATAAGCAAAGTATCCTTGTGTCTTTTGGAAGCATGTTACGGCTCAAATCGGTGCATTCATTTATGCATTCAGTTACATGCTAGATAATGGTAGAGTAATTGCAGATTTTAGTAATCAATGAAATTTCATCTTTCTTTTCCTCTTAACTTTAAATGAAGTAACATTTACCTGTACCTGATTTTTGGTTTGAATGAGGAAAATGTTCAAGAGGAGTAGATGAAGTGGACTTTTGGCAATCATAAGAATCCAAACAATGATTCAAAGGATTTCGATGTTCCTCATCTTCAATGATACGCTCTAGCTGATCGCAATATGATACTGTAAGCTCCTTTAACTGAGGCAGACCTTCGGCAATACAGGTTGAGAAGATATATTTTAAATTTCCACATTCATGAACCTCTAAACTTTCAAGATTATGGAGATTCATGCTCTGTGGGGGACCCCTACATATAAACTTCAGATCAGCCAGATTGTTTAAGGACAGATCATGTAAATATGATGGATGTAGCTTTTCATCGATGGGAAGTCCTGCTAGCTGAAAAATGCCTTGTATTTTACAATCCCTAACCCATAGTGTTTCTACATTTTTCACTGTTTGTAAAGTTGAAACTTCACTGTCCATATGCATGATTGGCCCTACTTCCTGTAAAAGCAGTGTGCACATGATCAATAGAATACGTGTATAAGATGTAGTGGCGGCGTAACATTGATACACTTGAGGAGGTCTGTATAACTTTCTTACATTTTAAGTTTAAGTAATGGAACCCTAGTAAATAATAAGTAAAGGGCAGGCTGCCATTTGTTTTTAAGTTTTGTATGAGGAATGAAAATGAAAAATTAACCGAGATTAATAAAAGTCAAGAGATGTGTAACATTTTTATGTAAGAATAAGATAGGAGTTGTACCTCTGTGATAGTGTGAACCTGTTGGCTTACTTCTGAAATAACAACTGAATTATTGATAGACAAGATTTTCAAGTTTGGACAGTCCAAGAAATACGATTCATGCAAAGATGGCCACAATGGATAACAATTTTCCGGACAAATGCCTTTGATGTTTGACAAGTCTTCTAACCAAAGTGATTTTAAAGCAGGAAATTTGATGACCTGGAACTGATTATGAGTCTGATAGGAGGGTAACTGATTTTCATGATTGCATTCTCCAAATATATATTTTAACCGAGGACAACGAGTTATTTGCAGATTTTCCAAATGTACAAGTCCATGAACATAAGAGACCGGGATGAAGTTTTCCAGTTGCTTGCACTCTTCAACAACTAGATCTTTTAGTTTTGGGAACAATGGTGTGTGATGAATATAATCTGAAATTATCTCCCCCTCCTCATTTGTAATTATATGTTTCAGTCCATTGCATTCTTTTATTTCTAGTGATTCCAACATTACCAGGCTTTCAGCGATGGTAGGTGTTAAGAGACTTGTTAACATCGGACAGTTCCTCAGTTCAAATGCTTTAAGATTGCACAGATTCAGCTTTCCCGCAAATAATGACCTGTACAGTCGGCTACAATCCATAATGTGTATTCTCTCTAGTTTCTCAAAGACACGAGGAGGAGGTGGACCGTTGCATAAAGTCTCCAAGCGGTCCATGCCTGAGATTCTTAGCCTAACCAATTTAGAGAAGACTGGTCCTAATTGAGATAAATGATTGGCATTGTCAATGAGGCACTCTAAAATGTCAGAATCACAAAGTAGAAGTTCAACCAAATCAGTTATTCCTCCTCCTATTGTTTGAACTAGATCAGGGATGATATTTTTACAACCTCTATGAATATTCCCCAGAAAAAGAACTTCTGATTTTTGCATTAGATTCTTAATTGTTGCATTAGAGGTGGAAGCATCAAAATATTGAACAGACAAGAATCTTGTTTTGGAAAAATCCCCCGAGTCAAACAATTCAAAACTCTTCCCTATTTCTAAATGATACCTCCGCAGTGCTCCAAGATCAACAATGTTTTTACCATAAAACACACCAGCATCTTCTTCAACTTGATTTTCCCACTCTGGATATTCATTTCCAATAAAATACAATTCCTCTAGTTGTGAACATCTCCCAACCACCGCATAAGGATTTATTTTACTCCGACATTCGGATAAATCTAGCAATCTCAAGTTCGTCAGATGCACAACTTCATTTGGTAATTCATGGAATGAACAACTCTGCAATGTAAGAGCCTGAAGTGTCTCTAGGCTTCCTAAGAAAGAGATGTCCCCCAATGCCCATCCAAATAGAACTAGATAACGAAGATTCTTTAAGGACTGTATTGGCTTCGACAAATGTAGCATTGGCTTTTCCTTTCCATCTGACTGATTAGCCAAAATCAAAACTCTTAGCTCTTTCATTCCTTGGAATATGTCATTTGGAAGTTCCACGTGTTCTATATCCGTGATGACATTTAGAAACTCAAGGTTGGGAAAGTCCAGTTGATTTGGAAAATTTCCAGCCATATTACACCATAAATATCTTACGGACCTGTCTTTAACAGTTGCAGCCTTAAATGTCTTTTCAAACATTTGAGGCCAAATAACTGCCTGAACCTCTTTGTTTGCTATCGTCAATCCGACACCGCGAACCAAATCATGCATTTTGACACAATGTTCTTCATTAGCACCCAACAACAAACAAGAATCTATGAGCTTATTTATAGCTGTACTCACTTGATTCCTTGCCCTTCTGTAAGAGTGAACTTCTCCAACCAAGCCTAGCCCTATTCCAATTCTAGTTAAGTGTTCCAAATGAATTTCCCAATCTTCGGGGAACAGACAACATAATATGAAAAATTGTTCTGCTTCTTTGCTCCTTAGGTTATCATAACTCAACTTCAAACATATATGTGGATTTTCCAGACCACTTTCAACATCCACGCGTCGAGATTCTCTCAATGTTTCCAGTGCTACCTCCCAATCACTTTGAGCTTTTCCCTTCAATGTGCTGGCCACAGCTGCTATAGCAACAGGCAATCCCTTACATTCATTAGTAATTTCTCGTGCTAGACCGTTCAAGGCATCATCAATTCTGACTGCATGCTTTTGGAACAAAGTCCATGCTTCTTCTTCCGACAAGAGTGAAAGTGAGATCTGTCTTTTGCAACCCATCAAATGACATATTTGACGACGTCGTGTTGTTAGGAGAACCTTACAACCCTCGTGGTCTTCACCAAAGGGAATCCCTATGGCTTTAAAATCAAGCTTTTCCCATACATCATCCAAAGTTATCAGAATCCGTTCTCCACAGCTAGTTAATCTCAACCACAACCGTCTGGCTCTTTCTGCTTCATCTTCTTCCTTCAATATCAGCCTCAAGGATCCTGCTATTTTGCCTTGTATCTTTCTCACATCTACCGTGGAGGTCACACTAAGAAATAACACCTTGTCAAAAAGATGTTCTGCTTCTTTGCCCACTTCATGTGCCAAAGTTGTTTTACCACATCCCCCCATCCCATACAAGCCCACCATATCTACCTCATCATCTTTCAGAGCATCTATAATTTTGTCATAAGCCACTTTTGTACTATTGAAGTATATAAAACCTTCATTGGAATAGTATTCCATGCCTGGAAGTGTGAGAAGACGGTCAAATTGTTTAAATTTGTTGCCCTCTTTGTTTCCGTGATCAAGCATTGCCTTTGTCTTCTTTTCTATCTGCTTGGCTAAACAATATCTTCCAATCCAATTTGGACAGCTCCTAAGACAATAGCACTTGCTATTTGTTGCCTTTTCTTCCAACTTACCCGCGTCGGCTATGAGGATCTCTGCAACTTTCAACCACCTCTCATCAGCAGTATCAATCTTTTTAGTTTCTTCTTTAGCCTTTTTAGCATGATCTTGCACTTTTTCACTTCTCGTGATTAAATCCTCTTTCTCATCTCTAAGGGCCTTAACAAAGCTTTTGAACTGGAAACAATATCGTGCTTCACGAATTGCTGCACACACGGAATCCCTCGCAATTCCAGCCCCAAGATTGGTTCCAAAGTCTGTTCCAGCCATTCAGAACAGTCTAACCTTGCCTGAATAGAAATAAAACAAAATCATATTAATGAACTTTCATGGCAGACATAAGCGCATCTAATATTCAACTGACGCTAAAAACTGTAAAGCATGGACAAAGAGAAGCAAGGGTGTAATTATTTGTGGAAATGTCAAAATGAATGCATTAACAAATTGAACTTGTACAGTGGCTATTTAGACAAGGGAAATAAGCCATGAGTCAAACCATTAGAAAAAGGCTCATCGAATTGATTATGTTTTGCAAGTTATATGCCTTAAGCATAAATAACAGGAAATGTATTTTCTTAGATCATTTTTGGGCCATATAAGAAGTCACCTTAATATTAAAGCATGAGAAGTGTTTTCTTAGATCAGTTAAACATGCACCAAATATATTTATATATAGCAATCCAAAGCACTTTATTGAAAAACAGACCTTAGCCTTTCTTCTTAACACTACAAATATCTTTGATGAAGTAGTTATAAGTGTGGTATTTAAGTTGTGGAAAAGTGGAAAGTCACAAGTGAGACACCAAGTCTTGAACTAAAACCTTAAGACATTAGTTTCATGGATCTTTTCCGCTTATAAACTCTTTCACTTTTCCTCTCATATCCAATGTGGGACTTCAGACTTAAATAAACTCAACCTACAAACCTCGCATGCCTAGACTAGACATCTCTGGAGCATAACTTTTGTAGAATTGAATATATGTGAGTGGCCTAACATCTCTGTAGGCTCTAAGACCATGTAGGAAATGGTGAGAAATAAAGATGTGGAAAATGTGTTTCTTAATGAAGGACATGACTCTTTACACAATTTATAGGCCTAAGATACAACAATAACTACACACTAATCACATTTCATACATGTAAAATACATTTAAGGAAATACTACTAAATTAGCCTTCTGTTTTTGTTTCAAGTTGGTCTGATAACCTTTTCTTTGTTTCGTTCTGATCCTATCTAATAAGTTTTGATAGCTATTATTGCCTTGCAAGAAAATGGATGAAAGAATAGAAAGATAGCAATGAGTACTAGAGATGCTACCTCTTTGTCTGGGTTTTACAAGCAAACTTGATGCAAAGTTGGATGACAATTGAGCTTTTCTTTCTTTTATGTTGCTCTCATTATTAACAATATGGGTTGTGATGCAATGCCATAGACTTGCAACCACACATAATTGATTTGGACCCAGTCAAGATAAGGTGCCAAGTTGCTTTCTTTCTCTGTTATAGTTGCTGCAATGATTAAAATAATGCTACTACCACACACTGTGCTATTCACTTTTCCACATTGACTCTGTCTGCAATGCCGTGACATTAACACACAGTTAAATTGCATGGTGTTGTGTGAAAGAATTCCACATTACACACATGCTGACATGCAATCTCACTGCCCCCTAGAAAGAGAGAAAGTTACCACAAAAGTTATCAAAATCAGTACAATGAAAACATGTCAAAATCAAACATAAAGCACTACAATGAAAACATGACAAAATCGTGGGACCGTGGGGTTGCAACTTGAAAAGCACTTTACCTTACCCATGTACTATAAAACAAACTTATGTAACAGTTGGTCTTGAACTCCAGGTATCATACAGTCAAAAGCTGATGTTGATTATCTGAGGTTACACTTGTTGGAAATAATAGTCATCATACACGAACATAATTATTGTTCAAGGGGTCAATGCCCTAGTAATGACAAAAAAATATAGTTATGGTGCCATATCCATGTAATGAAATGCTCATTCATTAAAAATAATTGCTATAAGAAAGACTTTGAAGTCTTTCTCATCCTTGTCTCGTGATTTGACTGAACATTAAGCACCATTACTATATCATTTACATTTTTTTTGTTAATCAATGTATCTAATCATTCTTATGATCCATTTGTGAGTTGAGTTTTTGGGGAAAAGAAAGAGAGAGACTCAGAGCCATGAAATACATATGTTAGATGACTCCGAAGTCTTCTCTTTTCCTTGAAGAACATAGTGACGTGGAGCAAAAAAATGGAGTTTTGGTGTGAAAGGTGGTGAAGACAGTTTAATATGACATAATTACTATCCATGAAATCTTAATTTTATTTATTACAGATATGATTAGAGATAAAGTTTATCCATCAATCATATAATTCATCTCTAATTCTATCTCCATTTGATCAGTATGAAAACTATTTTGACACAACTAGATATATACATTGGTTATTTTCAACCTCTTCCTCCTAGTTTATTCTCTTTAATCCTCATCTACCTTGACTTTGTTCGGTGGGTGATCAATTATTTTCAAGACTGTAATATCTATCCACTGTCAGTATAAAAATTTATGCAAGTCATCCATTATTTATTTTGTATTACTTTTTTTGAAAAATTGATGGTGATTAAATATGAACGATGACAATACATAAAACTCATATACTTTTACATGCATTTATTTTTTTCTCTATTTTCACCTGTTATTGAACATACATGGTTAGCATAGGTAACTTAAAGAAATAAGGGTACCAAAATTCTAACTGCAATACCAATATATAGGAATTTCTGTGTGAGATTACATATTCAGACTTCTGTGCTATTCAATTATGTGACAAAGAAACCTGTAATTTCAAAAATTCTATATGGAGTATTCTTCTTTAGTATCATTGAAGCTTAAAGAAAGATATAAGAGGTTCATATACATCTTGCTTAGCATTTTCTCCCATAACATAATCTGCATGTGCATAATCATTTCTATATTGTACTACAAGCTTATCTCCTTCATGATCTTTAAGACTTTCTAACAGAAGCTGCACATCTTTAACATCAGAAAGAGCATCAGCTCCTCCATAACTCATGAAGAGAGGAAGGTCATTTGGAATTCTTGTCATGTCATATACTGGAGGAGTTGGCTGTCCATAGTGTCTGTTATTCTCGTCCATGTTCTCGTAATCGAACATTGCTATCGTACCTTGTCTGATCACTGTGATAGTCATTAGATAGGATTAAAATTCAATCCCCCTCATATGAACAAAATATTGTTCTGTAATCAACAGCTTCTTATAGTAAAGTTTTCATATCCACTTCCCTTTTATCATGAAGTTAGAGCAGAAATGCAGAATATATAGTTTTTATGCATGGTATTTAAATCATGAAAATAGGACCACTTACTCTGAGATAGATGGATCATGTTCTTTGTTGCTGTTGATTGAGGCTCATGATCCAAAAAAATATTTACTATGGAAGGGCTTAGGCAACAGTTTGGACCTGAAAACATTTAGTGTAGCAGTAAATATATGTAAGAACACTCAAACATAGAGATTGAAGACGTTGGTCCAGTGTTGTAAGGTCCCCTGGATCCCCAGGATGACCAAAAGGTAAAAGGTTCGATTTCTGGGAGCGACACTCGTTGAGAGGAACAGTCGCGTACCCCGAAAGAGATTAGTTCTTACCCATAGGGTGAGAGGAAACCCTTGGTAGTACAAAAAAACATCTAACTTGGAACCTGCATACAACCTGTGAAGGAGGTCAACAAGTTGGTGCAGTCAATGGCAGTGCTCTTGCACATGTCCTTAAGAAACTTTGCAACAGATCCCCTATTCAAACATGAGAAAATGTGAAGTGAAACCAATTCTGATTTTTTATAAAGGATTGGCATCTAAGGATTAGACATATACTCCCTTACTCTATGACATGGAAATATTAATAAAACTTTACTTCCAATGAAAAATACAATTTTACATCAGGATGGGTTCTGAATCTGATCTTATTTCAACCACCAAGAATTTTGAAAAATGCCTTATCTATTCTTACAACATAAAAAGTTTGAACTATAAGGAAGTAACAAAGAAGCCTTATTATTAGCCATAGTGCAAAGTAATAAATGATAATAGCAACCAATTACTTGCACAAAAAAGATAGTTAGAGTTACTTACCCTTTGAGATCAAATTCAAAGATTCCAAGTTTGTACAATGTCTGTTAGGCAGAAAACACAGATTTTCAGTGTCAATCTTTTGAAATTTCAGCAACAGATTTTAATTTTTTTTGGTGAAAAGGGCAAAATATATTAATTAATTACTACCTCTGCAACAAAGTTTTCAGCAGCTTTTGTAGCAAGTGGTGAGGTCATTTGACCAACATAGGCAATTGGACTAAGTAATGCAGCTGACCTCAGCATGTTCAATAACTGATCTTTGGAAAAAGCAGCCAAAGCAACCAAAGTTCCCTACAAAAGAATCCAACACATTGCATCAACATTGTTGTGTTGTAAGGAGAATCCAAAGACAACATAGTTGTGAAATTTACCTGTGAGTGACCAACATAGTGCAGTTTTTGTCCAGTTTGGTCTTGCACATATTGAAATGTTGCTGGAAGATCATATGAAACTAATTCATCCCATGACCAATTCCAATAGTCCTGAACAGTGAAATGATATAAGCAATAGAATCAAAATTGATGACCAGAGAAGTCAAGCAACATTTACAATACAAAACCAACCGAGCTGTTGATCGACAATGATTTATGTTGACGGCTGTATTTGGTTCCACGAGAGTTTGCAATCCAAACATCGAACCCATTATCTGCCAAAAGGAATGCAAGCGATTGTTCCGGAGGTAGTAACAACCATGTTATACCATCCTGCAGTCACCACATTAGTACATTACATTAATTTCCAACATAAACCACACAAAGCTATATCAATATATCTGCTATTGAAACAAATTGTAACCATGAAAAGCCCATGCTGTAGCAGAATCGGTGGCCTATTGCACGGTTTCCCCTTTGATCGGCCTACCGGGATTCTAGGCATATTGAGAATATAACCATCTTTTGTGGTCACCTGAAAACCATTATACACATATAAGCTAATCAGTACCATCTCCAAATCATGCTGATTTCTGATCAGAACAGAAACAGAAACAGAAATACATGCAGGCAAAGTAGTGAAAGTACCAAGTGTTCTTCACAAGTATAGCCTTGTGTCTTCACCATTGATGAGCAAATACCATCATTGGAGGCTGGTGCCAATTCAGTAATAGCACTTCTACTTTTGTGTGATAACAATTTTTTCCCAGCTGCAATAGTTAAACACCATAAGAGAAACACAAGTATTATTGAGAATGAAGTCTGTGCCATTTTCTGTTTCCCTGTTCATTTAATCTTCCCAGTCCAAACATTAATTATAGAAGCAGGAAAAAAGAATAACACAGGACAAAAAAAGGTATTCACATGAGGCCTTTTAAACCACCCTTTTGTCAACAGATTGTACTAGTAGTGGTTTAAACAAAGCATATGTGGGGTCCATATGGACCTATTATTAAATAATAGGTGAGTTTTTGGATTTTGTTTCTATGATTCCTTAAGTTAATAAGAAATGTGTGGATGGTTTTTCATTTGAGGTAAATACTTTGACAAGGCCAATGTGGCATATATAAAAAGCCAAAACATGTGCATTGTATAAAACATTTTGTAATAGCTGCTCTTTTTTTTGGACTACCAAGAGTATTCCTTCACCTTGTTGGGAAGTAACTAATCTCTTTCGGGGTTTGTGGTTGCCTCTCCTAACAAGTGTTGTTCTCAGGAATCGAATCATCGATCTTGGAGATCCAGTGGGGCCTTACACCACTAGACCAACATATTGTTAGTAATAGCTGCTCTTTTGTCACAGCACAAGGCAAACAATGCTATGCATCCAAACAAGCCATCAAACCAGACCAGAACCCTTTCTTAACAAAAGAGATGCATGGATTTTGTAGTTGTTCAAAGGCAAAGGTGACTACTTTTTTTCACATCACACCCATAATAAACGGGCTTTTTTATATAAATGAAGAATGTATCAAGAGAAGGACAAGAAATTAGTAAAGATGCATAAGGATAAAAAATTCTCAAGAACTTCAAAGCATGCAACAAAGTGAGCAACAAAGCATAACAATCACATCTTGTTAGATGACACCCTTTAAAAATTTGTGAGCTTATAACACCTCAAAGAAGATAGAAAAACTACTCTATCCTAAATACCACAAGAGACAACGAATCGCGTGTGAAGATTCTAGCATTTTGTTCTAACCCAGTGCACCAAAGAGCTACAAAGTGAGTGCATTGACAAAACTACAGCATCTTTGCTAGAACCAAACTCCCTTAATTAGTACTTAGTAATTGCTGTAAATCCATGGGGCAAATATATTATTAACCAACACATCAATGCAATACTCCTTCCTCTAACTCTAATATCTTCATTGCATTTAGAGTGGAACCTTGCTCATATCAAAATAAGTTTGAAACCTCACTAGTATATTTTGAATTCAGAAGCAACATTATTGAGGTATGATCTATGCACTAGAGAAAAGAAATGGAATGTGAATGAGAGAAAGGGAGAGAAAGTAACACTAATATGCCCCATTCCTTCTACTAATATTAACTTAGAGTTACGTACACAGAATCAGCATCTTAACTTTTGAGTTGAATATTAGCTCATTAACTTAATCATTTGGTAAAGCTTTGGAGTTTTATTATCAAAACATTTTAATTATAAATAATCGATAATAACATGCTACAATCTTTCAACTTTCTCAATAGTTGTCAATGTTTTTTCATTCATACTTTTATTTGTTTACTCACTTTACTTTTCAATTGTAATAACAATATAAATACTAATATCTCTAAGAGATGGCGCAAAAATAATGATAAGTGTCGGAAACAAGGAACAGACCCCATAACTAAGGTGGTTCTGGCAGTGGTAACAGAAGCAGAAACGCTGCAACTATGTCATTTTTTTTAATCATCATCACTCTTTTCTACCATTTTTTCCTGTGACTATTCTTCTTTCCGTAAGAACATCTAAATTAATTTCTAAAAACTTAATCAAATATAATTTGATATGGCCATTTCAAATTAAATCAAATGAGTTAACCAAAATTAGTATACTATCAACAAAGCAGCATTGGTCAAGTGGCGTGAGACATTGCTAGATCCCAAAATGACAAAAAAGTGAATAATTTAATTCCTGAAAGCGATACTTATTGGAAGAGATTATTATTACTCATAGAATGAATAAGAAGATACAGTTGGTAGCCACTTTGAAGCTATGGCCACATCAGCACACTAGTTACAAACACTATATGTCCCTTCCAAAATTGAAAGGGTATTCTAAAGAAGATGAAGAAAACAAATGCAGTTTTAACTAATTATGTTCGGGTGGGGAAGGTTGGGAGTGAGGGTTTGGGTGAGGAAGGCTAGGTGTGAAGTTTTGGTGAAGGAAGTTAGGTGCTAGGTTTTTGAGTTTGGTTAAATGAGTGAATTTGTAAGGATTGATATCTAAAGAAAATACTATAGGAACTAAAATTCTAAAAAACAAGGGGAGGATAAATATCTTTGTTGTGTTTATTTGGTAATTATAGGAGAAACAAGAAAAATAGAAAAAATCAAGTGATTGAGACTGAAACAAAATTAATGGTATAAATTTGATTGGTGGCTTATAACAGAATGACCAAATTCTCTGATTAACAAAATATAAGGAGTGATAGAAAAATTAGCCATTCCACTATTTGCAAAAGGACATTTAGTTTTTTGAGACTCAAGTCATAGGATGGATTTTTTCTGTCTTTAAGTAAACATATGGCTTAAACAAAATCGAAAAGTCGAGTACATAAGATATCATGAGAGATTAGAACATCTAAACTTGTGACACATGAGTATGAAATAATCAAAATCCATGCTATTATTACATATCAAACATAGGATCTTATCTTTCATCTATGGTATATCTAGATGCTTCCAGCATGATCTCCCAATAAGTGATGGTGCTTCAAAGTTATAACACATCAAATATTTGCTAGGAAAACTGAAGGAAACAAAATGGTTCTTGCCACAATATGGTTAAACAAGAATTATACTTAGTTAAGTTCAAGTCCACTATAACATCTCATAATACATCTCATTGGTTTAACTGAATAATGAAATAAAATGCAGACTAATATCAACATTAACAAGGAATGTGTAAGCAGAATGTAATTTATTCTATCATGATCTGATTTGACATAATTTCTGTACAGAAGAAACAAAAAAGAAAATGAAAATCTAAGTGCTAAGAAAAGTAGATTCAGAGAAAAAGAGCATAAGAACTGTGAGATAAGATCTAATGCTATAGATAAAGGATCCATTTCCAAATAAGTTACAACACAAGAACCTTCATTGGTTACATACACATAACCAGAGATGGCTATGCCTATTCTACAACATTAACATAATCATAATCTAATAACAAAATACATTTTTTTGGGGTTTGATAGAGCGAAGTTGCAAAATTAAATAAGAAAAAATAAATCTCTTTTACAATCCAGCCCCATTTTCAAAAGCACTTTTCCGAGAAAATCAGATAAGAAAAATCAACGGATTATACCAGAAGTTGAATCAACCCATCATTCTCATCTATGTCAGAGGCACAAGGCGGTTACAAGAAGCTCATCGGTGGTGAAATCGCCGCCGCCATTGTCATCCTCCGGTGGCGGGAGGTTGAGATCGAAAGTCAGTGTTTTCCGGAACGACGAAGTAAGCACGCAATCCTCATCATCAATCACCGAAGACGAAGAATCACAATCGCTATGACAATCATCGCCGGCGACCGGATCCACACGTCTCCGGTTATGAATCACGATCGATGAGGACGGAACCCTAGGTCCACTGAACGATTCAACCGTGCTGCTCATGCCGCTGCTGGTTGGCCGGTTCACCGCTTCAGCGAACCGGCCACCGCGACGGTTATCAAAATCGCGATTACAGATCGCGATTTGGGTAGGGTTTGAGGAAGAGAAAGGAAAATTGGTCTTGGCTTTGGGTCCTCGGAAGGATAAAGCGGCTGCATCGTAGGCTCTAGCAGCGTCTTCGGCGGAATCGAAGGTTCCTAACCAGACGCGCGCTTTCTTCCATGGATCTCTGATCTCGGCGGCGAATCGGCCCCATGGTCGCTTCCTGACGCCGCGGAATCGGGGTTGGGTTGGAACGGCGTCGTTTGGTGGTGTTGGATCTGAGTTTATGAATGGGGGCATGGGTGGATATTGTTAAAGGTTGAAACTTTTAGTGGAATAGAAGCCACCCACAAACACCACCCACCACCACCTCCTTTAATCTTCCTTCTTCTCCATCTCTTTCGATCTCACCCCAAATATTTTCCTTTCATAACCACAATTTTCAATCTTCTTTCCTTCATATACAAACCCCTCTCTCTCTCTCTCGTGAAGAAAATTTCTTTTCTAAACTTTAAATCATTTTATACCTGAGAATAATGTAGCATGTAATGTATCTCATTGTATAAAGAGATAAATTATTTCATTGTCACTAGTCATAATTATTTTCCTAAAGATACACAAGTTATTGTGTTAATTCTATTTTTGCGAATAATAGATTGAATCGTCCAAATTTATGAGAAAATGCTTCTTTTTTTTATTAAATTTTTTAACATGTTAAAGCAACAAAATAGTTATATTTCATTATTTAATGTTAAATGATGTTGCAAAGATATATAAGCATCTTATGGTATCTGACTAACTAATATATATATAATTTACTTTATCTAAGGTCAAATTCTATAACATTGTATCTTATATTAATTTGAGTGTAATATTAACGTATTGACAGTGTAAAGAATTATATATAATCAGTATATTATTCACTCTTCATTTAGATTATTATTATTTTCTGAAAAGTCAAACATAAATGAAAATGAATAACAAATGATGCAATGATAATGTAAAAAACTCATAAACTATTAATGTATACATCTTTTTCTCAATTAATTTCTGATTGACTCATCATAAAAATAAAGATTATTTCCCAAACTTATTTGTACCTCACTATATTTTCTTCTTGTATTGCAGGCATTGTGGAGTATCTCCGTCCAAACACAATAGTGTTGGAAAGGATTTATTTTCACTAAGCAATACAATATTTTTCTTTATTCTGTAAATATTCTATAACAACCTATTGATATAAATTTATGTGATCACTAAGCTTATGTGATGATCTAAATTAAATACCACTATCATTCAAAATCAGCCATCCTACTCAGCTAATGTGATGCTTTTTTGGGCTCGCCAGTCAATTTCAGCCTCAGAATTTTGCACTTCACCCATTAGATCATTCCTTTCTTGTGTCGGCCAGTTGTTCACAACACTCTAACTAGGAATGACAATGAATACTTGAAGCGGCAGGTGCCACAATGGGTCAAGTCCAGATCTATATTTTGAACCCTCGGGTAGTTAGGACTAAATTTTTTGAAATTCAGTATAGAGTGGATCTAAATCTAGGTAATAATGTATCAAGACAATAGATAATTACACCTACAATTTCTAAATATATATATATATATATATAAGAGAGTGGTGAATAGTGAACTATTAATTAATTTAAATCTTTTATCATAGCAAAATTAGTTGATAGGAATTATAATCACTTGAGAGTTGACAACATTTGTATACTTTCTCTCCCTGATGAAGGAGCATATGGAAGATGATATAATAGGCTAAAGTTCAGGTAAAATAGTGTGGTTCATTCACTTATCCTCTCAAACTATACCAAACATTAACTAGCTTGAACCCTGGTTATTTTAGTAGTTGAACCTTAAAGTAATTTACCTCACTCCCACAATACTTATTGAAAAGATAAAGTATAGAAATTGTTAATTTCATTGGAGGTTAACTTCTTGTTCTGCTTTCAATTAAGGCAAAGATATTAAATATACAACTTTCTAGTCTTGTTTTTTTATGGTACATGTAAGAGACAAATTTAACACAACATAAATATTTTCTTGTATTCTTTGGCACTGTCTTTTTCCTGGTTTTATTTTATCGGTTCATCACCCTTTGCACTTAAAAAGTACAAATTCCACATATTAGTTACCATTCTAAAATAACTCTTGTATGTTCAATTTGGCATAATTTTTCAAACAATAGAAACCAGTATATAAGAATCCAGTTCAAGAATATGTTATTATCCCAAAATGAAAGTACATGGATCTCTAAAGAAGAAAAATATCAATAGACAATTTGGCATCCCTTAAAAATGGGGTAAAAAAATCACTTATGGGTTTCCATACATCCTTAAATTTTGTACTCCCATTTTATGTGTGTACCAAATTAATCCCAAAAGAAAGAGAAAGGAAAAAAGTAAGTCACAAACTTTCAACCTACATCTTACTCACAACAAAAACGTGCCTATCATCCTCTCACAATTACATGTCACAACAAACTATCCAACTCCAGAGAGTTGCAGGTGAAAGGGTGGAACATGAGGTATATATGATATTTGTCATTAAAATATGGAAAAATGTCCCCAAAAATTTATCAAACTTGAAGCAATGTAGTCATGTAAATTAAGATGGAGGTGGCTGGGAGGGAATCTGCTGTAGTAGTATCAGCTTATTCGGATGAATCTTCGGCAGCTTTTGTATCGGAGTGTTGAAGCTTGTCAGTTGTTGATAATTTAGATGGAGATGTCTCAGCCAGTTGGACAGTAGACAAACCCATTGGACTACTAATTAGAGATGTATCAATTACAGGAGAAGTAGGTGATGTCGTCATGCCATAATTCTGAGGGGTTGTCAAAACTGGATGATCAAATTTGCATGTTGGGCCAAACTTGCATATTCCATAGAGTCTGTAATAAGAACAAATCGCATGCCCCTGCAAATGAACAAAAGATAGGAATCGAGAGTCAAAATAATCAGAAACCTTATTATAACCGATCTCGGAAACATGAGTATCTTCGTAAAATATTAGCGATGATAATATGAATAAAATCGTTTGAATTACATGTAAGAATAAGTAGAAACTGAACTTACAGGTCTGACAGGAAGACCAAGTGGGTTCATGAATGATTGAGCAATTCTTTCTTTTGGATGGTGAAACTTGCAATCAAATCCATATTTGCAGCTACCGGTGCTCATAAAGTATTTACATTCTGGTTGATCAAGTCTCTCTGGGAGCGTTGGACTTATTATTTGACCACCAAGAAGTGATCCACCCAGATTAATGGAGTCGTAAACAAAATTAGATCCAAGAAAAGCGGTAGACATAGTAGAGCTCGTACTTCCCTATTATGTGAAACAAAATCAATCAAAAAGAAAAAAATCTTAATTGAATTTACATACCCACTAGGCATATGCACAGTAAATAAAATAGAATATGATTAACTATCAACAAAGATGTAAGATACAGAGCGTATGAATGTCATGAATACGTAATACGTAATGTGGCACATTTTGTTTCAAATATTAATAAATAATTGTTGTATGAACTTAAATCACGCTTGGCAAATAATAAAAACAAACAGAGGGTTCACGGATCTTCCAAGTAAATACATGACAGATGATGCTACATACAGTTATCTAAAACAAACTTGCATGTATGTGGTGACATTTAAGTAAGAAGGCTATAAACATTTAAGTAAGAAGGCTACACAATAACAAACTACTTTTTTTAACACTAACAGTGATCACCTATACAGCCTTGAAATCATTCATGATCAGAAATCAGAGCTACTAGTAAGCATCATAATCAATGATAAGATATCTTTGCATGGAAGAAAATAATAAAGACTAGAGCATACAACAAATGAATATACTAACAGGAAATTCAACATCCTTAACTAACCATATAGGTATTCCAGTTCTGTGCAGGTATAATGCCTTGTGGAGAAGACAGAAAAGGAGGCACATAACATTGAATGCCCTGCCCAGATAAATATGACATTCTTGGTAATTGCCATCCGGAAAACCCACCAACATATGGTAAACCAGATGCAGGAAGAATTGCCGAGGTAGGAGATCCAGCCACGGGGGAAACTCCAATCTGTGGATGATGAAACTTGCATGCGAGTCCAAACTTACAAGAACCAGTTCTCATGTAATATGGGCATGATTTTTCTTCCTAAAAGAAACAATCAAAGAATGTTAGAAAAAATGTCATGGTGTCCATATCTTCCATTAGCACAGTAATAGCAATCAGTTTGAAAAATATAGAGCTACAGGTGCAAAGGGATTTACAAACCTGACGCATCGGAAGACCTAGAGAGTTAAATGATATAGGAGCAGCACCTTTCCTATCTTTTGGATGATGATATTTACATGTGGAACCATACTTGCATGTCCCCGTCTTAAGAAAATACTGCATTGTGCATTTCAAACAAGTTCATAAGTTGCTAGTTTTGCGTGTGTCATATACCCCCAAAAGTATCTATGCAATGGAATTACAATTAAATCTCTAACAAAAAATAACCATCTAATATCTTCATTTAATAAAACATGAAATTGTTCAGACTATACTGCAGCTCCTGAAATTAATATTTCTAGAATAACAGACATCAAACTCAAGTCCATATATTAAAACGGAAGAATAGGAAACGACAATCCATTTCGTGAAACAGCATTCAACATAAGAAAGAAATATAGTAACAGATGCATTTTAATTCACAAAAAAAGATTCATACCTCACAATCAGGTTCACCAATTCTCTCAGGGAGTTCTTCACCATAATGAGTACCCTGAAAATCTAACTAAGTGTGAGAATCCACAATTTACTTACACACCATGGAACTAAATAGCAGATTGGAAAGTAAGTTACTGAGGAAATTAAAATATTACAAACTCACAAACTACATTTTGGTCAAATATTACACTTAGAAAAAGGATGCTTCATCTATATGCAGAAGAATACGAACGAAAAGGAAACAAAAGAACGAGTTCCATTACCAGCAAAACATTAGCAGGATGGTTATAGCGGCAGTTACCCCTGTAACTGCACATTCCAGTCCTCAAATAATATAAGCAATCAGGTTCACCAGGTCGTTCTGGAAGTGGGGTAGATTGAGCAGCAGCATCTATATCCCGATTACCATTGATTTTCAAACGTCCGATGGCTTCTGCGATACAAATCAGATAGCAATCAGGCAATTGAAGTCATGTCTCCACCCAAAGTCTCAACATATAATAACTAACAATTAATAATTCAACAAGAATTTTAAGGAAAGGTTAAGTCAAATTACCACAATCAAAGTGCAATTTTCACACCTCATAAATCACACAATTGCAGGATAAAATACTTTAGATCAAAACATGCAAGCAATCCTTTGTTGCATCACCAAGCAAAGTACATAAACTTTGCAAAGCCATGTGCGATCAAACATAAATAGTACTCAATTTCAGGCTAGAAAAAACATATAATATAACAATTTCTAAACCATTCTTTTTACTAATTCCAAAATTCTTCAAAGGGGTATAAATGATCAAAATTCTTCAAATCAAAATCATCATACCATAAATAGAAAAACCATTATAAATTAAACAAAATCTATAACCAAAAAACAACCCAACATTCTCAATTAAAGCAATATAATAAAAGCATCAAATAAAGGTGATCAAAACCAGTAAAACAATGAATGATGATCACAAAATTAAGTAAAATCAATCACCATAGAAATCTAAACCACCTTCAATGTTATCACCGGAGTGATTAGAAGCAGCATTCCTGAGAGGTTCCCTGTTTTCTGGCATCTGGTAGCTTTGAAATATTAAAGGACCCTTTTGGTTTGTTTGTTTGTTCAATCAAAACCAAAACACCCCTTTGAGCCTTTATGGAGAAATCAGCACAAAACACTCACAAATTCACTCACCCAGATTGTTAAATGATCAATGAAATTGACCAAAAGAGATAAAGATTAAAACTTTGCATCCGAGATAAAAAAAAAACAATAAGACAAAAAAGGGAAAAAGGGAAAGAATCAGAGATAAAATTGTGAAGAATCAAACGTGAAATCTTAGAAGAGATATATTTATTATATTCCAATTGGATGAAAATTCTCTTGAAATTAGAGTTTCTTATGGCTTTGCAACCTTTAGAATATTTCGGATCTTTGGATGTGAAACTCTATAAGTAAATCTAAACAATGACTATAAAATATTTAATCTGATGTATTAATCATTATCATTCATCCTTATTTAGTTAGTTAAATAAGATTAGATAAGAAATAAAAGAAAAAAGCTTATGAATTATATCAATTTTATACATTATTATTATATTATTTATCGTTCAGATTTAAAAAACAACAATATACAAATGAACAATAAATAATGTATTAACTGTATATAAATTTTTTATATGAATAATATTCATATATTATATTCAAGAAATAATACATATAAATAAATGATACATTATATATTATTCATTTAAAATATTTTACTTTGATAAGGTACGAATATTAAACTATATTAGAGAGGTTCGTCAGCACGTGTACGAATACTAATAAATTCTCTGTACCAATATTGGCTTCCACGTGGCGGTTCCATAACAATTTGCTTGAAAGCATGATTTATTTGTTACGTGTGTGAGTCAACAATTTAGGGTACTTTAAATATTTATTCTTGATCTGACTTTAAAACCTGAGTTTAAAATTTGTACACTGATAGTGTAAAGTTTTTATACGGTCAGTATATCATCCATCATTAATTTGTATTACTTTTATTTTAGAGTCAATAGTGCTTAATAAATCAATAGTGGATGATTAATTGACATTATAAAAACATTTACACTCTCAATGTATAGATATTAAATCCTTAAAACATATATGTTGTTGTAAAATAATGACCCCCAACACTTACAAAATTTTCAAATTTGTCAAAAAGTGCCATCTCGCATAATTAGTGTGTCACTTTTGTTATTATTCTCAGGGACAAGTTACTAAAATCAAATGACTTATTTAATATAAATAAAGAAAAAATATACCATGATAGTGTAAGAGTTTTATACACTATTAATTTATTATATATTATTTATTTTTAATTATTATTGACTTTTCAAAAAAATAATACAAATCAATGATAGATTATAAACCAACGGTACAAATCTTTATATACTGATATTTATTACACTCATATAAAAAGTAAAGGCCTCCACCTTACAAAATTACGAAATTTGTGGAATTGAGAATATATACACTTTACTCTTGAAAATAATTAAGAAATTTGTGAAAAGTGCCATCTGGCATAATTTGTGTGTTATTATTCTCTACGACAGGTTACTAAAATAAAATTACTTAATTGATATAATATTCAATAACTTATAATTTTATTAGAGTAACATAAGGAGTGAATAAAGAGATGTGGTGCATGCACTACTATCAATACTGCACATTTTTTATACTTGTTTTAAATATTTTCTGATGCGTTTGGATTGTTTGATTTTAAATTAATTAATTGGCCTGCAAAGTAGAGGGGAATGATGGTAGGTAGCATTTCAACCGTTTTTTTGTTTCTACATCAGTCCTCGCTCTGGAGGCAATCTTGTCCGAGCCAGAAACATTCACAGATATGTAGTCTCTTAGTCGATATTTTTTATATCCACAAGACTTGAATCTGATACCTTGCTTAAGAGAAATTAAACATATACCACTTGAACTATCTTATCGGTAGCATTTCAACGTTTGATTGACAATGACATCAAATCCCTTTATTTTATTTCTCACTTCATAAATAGAGGTTTCCTTTTTCAATTTTCACACAAGCAGAGATTTATTTTTTTCTCCATCCAAATAGCAGCAATTTTCGAGGGAAAATAATGCATTTAAATTTACATTTACATGTGAAATTGTTTAAAAATATTTGTAATAGATGATGAAAATGAACATGTTTACTAGTTTTAGTACTACTAAAAATATTCTCTCATCATTTTATTTAGTAAAAAACTAATTTATTTCATAGTTCGTGACTATACTTTTCAACAATTATTGCTCCAAAGAATTACATAATCAATTTTAGGATTCAATTTGACCCAAAATAGTGATATTTGACTACAATATTTAAAAAACTATAAATGTGATAAATACATTGAAGTGGATTATTCTCTTGTTTTGTCACTAGATTATAGGATGCCTATACAATGAATTTAGTTTTGAACAATCTATTTAAGATACATTTTCATAAAATATATAAGTGAGTGGTTGATGATGAAAATAATACTCCACGGTTTAAAAAATTCAATTAATTATTTAGGAGATTTAACAAAGCATTATCCAATTAATTTGTGGTCATATTTATAAAATGCTAAACTTTCTAACACCATGAGTATGTGTATTGAAAATTTCTAAAACTAACAAAAATATTTATACTCTAATATAAATTTTAAAAAATTAATTTAATGTAAGTTTTTGTTGGATAACATTATTCCTTTTGAAACAAAAAAAGTAGATAACATTACTCCCTTTATTTCCATTTAAAAGACATTACTCTTTTTATTGCAGGTATGAACTATCACAAAAATCTCCAAATAAAAAACGGATAGGATTTTCCTCTCTCTCCTATAATAATAAATTTTGACTAATGTGTGTTAATATTGATCTATATTATATAAATTTTGTACCAAAAATATCTATACTATATATAAAGACAAAATATGTTGTAACTATCACCATGATATAATTTATATATTCCAATTTTGCCCTTCAATTTTTTAATCCTATATAAATATCTCAAACACATTAATTATAAATTGCATATTTTAATAAAGACAAAAAAATATATTTTAATTCTACAAAATAAAATGTATAAAAATTAATTACTTAGTACTTTAAAATAAGAATATTGCCAACAGACACGAAGTGTCTGTCGCAGACTAATTATGAATAATTATGATTATTATACTGAATTAATAAATTTATACCAAAATTTGACTTAGATTCATGTATCTTACACCTAAGTAATCTTTACTTTTTATATTATTGAATATCTATATTTATACTATATATATATAAAGGGAATATTATAAGAGAAAATATAGTGTAATTACTACTATGGTATAACTTTTGCTTTCATATTTTGATTTTAACACTTTTTAATTTATACAAAAAAAATCATATAATCATATATAATCACCATCAATACATTAATCATCCTCTGGCCTTAATTTGACTATCTATACTTATATATAGAGATAAAACATAAAATAATTACTCATATAGTATTTTATGTTTTCATATTTTATCTTTATAACTTCTAATTTAATGTTTATCTATACTAATATTAATAAACATAAAATAACTACACATATAATATTTTATGTTTCCTTATTTTAACTTTTATAACTTCTAATTTCATGTTTATATAAATTTCTATAATCTATCAATCTATATCTATATATATATATATACTTCTATCTATATTATATATCTATACTTTTATACTATATATACTTCTATATTTTATTTATTATAAAATAATTTAGTAATTAGATGATGTAATTGTGCCTTGCCATTTTTTATTTTTAATAAAAAATTGTATTTTTAACTTTACACTTATTCTTTACAATTTAATCTATTAACTTTATTGATATAATGTACTAATAAATTTTATATATTGCATTTTCTTATTGAATGATAAAATGGGTTAATAGACGCAACAATGGTTATCCAAAATAATTATTTGGTGTAATTTTGTTGTGTTGTATTCTACCCTTGTTAATAATTTAGATTTTCAACTTGAAAATTAGAACTTGCACATTGAATATAAAATTTTAAAGGATTAAAATGTAACTTGTTCCTAGAATGGCTCATAATTAGTTGCTAATAATCAATATTATCTTTCTTTAAAAATGAATCTACCAAACATATTTATCATTATCAATTTCAATAAATTTTATATCATTTGCCCTTTTTATAATTATGTTAGGTTAAAAATGGATTCAATCTTAAATATTAATTGATTTTTTCCTAAGATATAAACATAATTTCTTAGCAAGAATCAATCAAGGTTTGCAATATCTAATTATATGTGTTTAAAACAACTGATATGACTAACATGTCCTTAATTACATAAGAAGATTCCTAATGATGGAACTCTATTGAAAATTCAGTCTAATAATACAACTTTATTATTTGGTTCATAGTCTTCAAATAAAAATATATTCTTATTTTATTTGCAATCCATAAATAAGAACGATTCTCAAAATATATTCTTTGCAATCCATATATTCTTATTTTATTTGCAATCCATAAATAAGAACTATTCTCGTCTATTCCATTATCCCACATTATTAAACATTTATAATTTGTTATAATTAATTAAAATTAAATAGTAGAATTGATTGAATTAAATTAATGATATATATGGTAGATAATATATTTATTTTAATATCTTATAACATACATGGTAGAAATATCATGCATAACCTATAATTTTCTGTTTATCCTATCGACGTATAATTACATTATTTCAATACTAATGTAGTCATTATGATCAAGTCTAATTTGATTTCAAACAAAACCCAAGTATGGTCCGAGATTGAATTTTTTATCTACAATAAGATATTCAATTGAATTCATCTCAACTATATGCGAAAACTAAATATATTCTCAAAAGATAATATCATAATAATTTTTTAGATATGTTATTAAGGGGTAGTAATGTAATTTCAAAGAGTATGAATTTCATAAAAATATCTCAAAATTAACAAACATTGAAATTTGACAATTGTGAAAAATCGTCGCAGTTAATGTAGGTTCATGGAGCTTGGACACGATACGTGAAGAAGAATGTGTCGTTAGATTAAAATATCAATTATGGCTATCACATTCACATGCAAGCAAAAATGTGTATCCAAATGTATATCACAAAATATTTAACTTAGATTAATCTCTCGTGGTCCCAAATGTCCCATACAAGCAAAAATGTCAAAATGGCTATCACATTCACATGCACAACAATTATTAAATAATATTGGTATTTCTTACAAGACATTTTTAATTAAAAAAAATTATAAGCAAATTTCAAGTAAAATGTGTATCCAAATAAAAGTAGTTACTTTTCTTAATTTTTTTAAAATGTTATAAAATTAGAATTTTAATTTGGTTTAGTATTATTCATTTATTGATAGTTTCAATGATAACAACGATAAAAATAGACATAGTTAAAGTTTTTAATGGAGTGAAAAAAATAACAAATAATGTATAAAAATATAAAATGTCTCATAAAAGGATAGCCAAAACCTTTTAAAATATGTATAACAAGAATAAGATGGAGTAAGTTGGTATTGTTTACCAACTTTCTTACTACATGTTACACGAATATTTATAAATTTATCAACAATGTGTTAGTCTAGTGGTGTAAAACCTCACTTGATCTCTAAGGTTGAGCGTTCGATTCTTAGGAGCGACACTTGTTGGGAGGGACAACCACGAACTCCGAAAAGGATTAATTCCGTACCCAAAAAGGTGAGGAGATACACTATGTAGTATCAAAAAATATTTATAAGTTTAATCTTTATACCAATGTTATGAGAACAATTAATCGCTGCCTGGACTTGAACATGAGAAATTACAGTTAGACCATGTTGAATCACAAAAACCTGGAAAGTAAACAAGACAATACACTTAAAATAAAATAAAAACGAAATACTACTATAATGTTTTATTTTAGTTGGATCCAAAAAAGATGGAAATACGATATTTCAATATAAGTATACATAATTATTAATTATATAAAAAATTTCAATTTATGTGAAAATATATATTTATATATAATTATTAATTATATAAATCATGGGACAATTTAACTATTTAAACTAGTTAAACCTAATATGAGATCTCTTCCGATTTGATGTACGAAATACTAACACTGAAAATGTTAAAATATTTTAATTGAGAAATTATAAATTCTTTAAGAAAATTGAGAAAAAGTTGTCTAAAATATTTCATGAGCTAACTTCGTTAGTGTGCATGCATTGCATTCTTGTAGTTGGAGATAAGAGAAAGAAGCATTGATAGAAATATTGTTGTGGATTTGAATAAGGGTAAGAATGATGGTGAATCGTCCAGAAACCTTGAGGGATTACTTAGGTGAGAGAATCCAGTGCAGATCCAATCTTATAACTTGTATGATTAGGATAGTCCTACATGTAAACTAAGCGGTCTCAACGCCCTCTTGCATATTTTATTATCGGTAGTGAGGATTCCTGAAACAGACTGAACTTACCACGAAAGAACATATAATAGAGGTAATTGAAAATAATAGATATTGTTACTTGTCATTGTTAATAAAATTTGTAATCCTCATTGCTTTCCTACTAGGATCTTGGTCTCGATATTTTGAAGGAGATTGGTTGGTTGTTATGCATAAGCATTACATGAAAGATATGTTAATTGTGGATTTGAATATCTCAATGTATAAGACACTAACTTCATGCATCACTTACGTATGGCTGACATTGGTTGATTATATTTGTGCTTTGTATTGTCACTTTAATATTATACCTATGTAATTCCACGTTGTGATTAACTTAATTGGTTCTTACTCCCTCATCTATCTTTTCTTTTGTGTATACTATGTATATGCTTAGGTTTTTTGCAGTTACACTATAGATATCCATTGATGAAAATGTAGATAATAAGAACTTAGTTAATGCATAGTTAAGTATCTTATATATGTTGAGATTATTGGCTATAGAGTTGTCAAAATGGGCTACCCGTATGGGTTTGGGTTAACCCAGGGGTTGAATAGGTGTGGCGGTTAGAAATTACCGTTTTTTAACAACAACCCAACTACTGGAAAAACTGTTCAGTTAATCGATTAACGGAAGGATTTAATCGATTAACACAGTTACAGAATAGATTAACAGAACAAGCAAATTACACGACAAATATGATACACTTTAAACAAATATATTTCAGATATTATTGCATACAAGTGTTAACTATATAGCATTAAACATATATCCAAATTTTCAAGTATATATTCAGTGTATCAATGCAAGAAACAGAAACAAGATAAAGAAAGAAAGAACAGTGCAAAAGGATTTTTATCTTGGTTTGTTTGCGGTCCACTGCAAACTACATTCAGGCCTCCCCTTCTAGATCAGGGAGATTTTCTTTCTTCACAATATTGAATTAAGATACAGTTGCCAATTCAATTTACAAGCACAAGGGATGCTCCCTTCTTGAAATCTAGGATTTCTAAAACCTGGTTTGACTTCTACCCATTCGCCTCTTGAGAAAACCTTTCTCGCGAACAAGCCCCAGCCAAGAATCTTATCCTCAAATCAAGACCTCCCTGCCTTGGTGAGGAACTACAATCTCTATGGTGATTTCACACCAAGAGACAAATCCAGACTACACAACACACGTTAAAATCAAGGTATTCTAAGCACATAAAGCCTAAGATATTACAATGTAAAGATTAAGGATTAACCCTTAACCTAATCAATTAAGCCATGAATATGAAAGTGAGTTAATCAAAATACAGTATACAACAAGTTTCTTTCAATCAGAATCTAATGCATGATCATGTGAGCAATATCAAATGACTATCAAATTATGCAGAAACATAAAGCATGTTACAGAAAAACCAGCATAATCCCTCTTCTCACACATGCAATTCTCAAGCAAAATAACAGTGAAAAATCGAATGCAAATGCTCTCTAATACAACCCTAAACAAATAGAATGAATGCTTATGAGTTCTAAGTGAACCCTCGTATTTATAGCATGGAGAATAAGTGGTTTAAGACGTTGCAAAAACAGTTAAACAGTTAAGCAGTTACAACAGCTGAAACAACTTTCAATTATAACACAAAGCAGACATGTTAATCGATTAAGACTACCATTTAATCGATTAACGGACTTACAGAATGACATCCAAAATAGTTAAAACAGAAAACACATATTTAACAGAAAATCAGTTATGTTCATCGATTAAGCTATCACGTTAATCGATTAACTGGAGCATTTATGTATATATTTCACAAGGCAAACTTCTCATATGTTATGTGCAATATGTATACATGTTTTACCATTGATATTATGCCTAATATGCACGAATAACAAGTATGATATATGCATGAACATACGATTAACTAGATGATGCATCTCATGAATATGGTAGTTCAATTATGATGGCTTAAGAGACTAGCATCTAGGTTCACCTAACCTATACTCACTTACTACGACACACATCCCAGATTACTTAGATTATAGACTCAATTTATCTCCTAGTCTAGATATGACCAAATGAGCATAAGACATGTTGATTGTTGAGCCATCTTCAAGCTTTGTTAGAACTTTGTGTTCATCAAAACATAGGCTAAGATAGGCTAGTGTTATTCTTGACACTTTGCACTTTCACAATTTATGTATATCAATTATCGACCATATCAACCCTAGAGTGTTGTGAGTTGTGGCTATTTTTGAAAAAATATATATCATTTAATATTAATGTATAATTTTTTAACACACTTGTTTTGCTTAATTCAACAAATTCGTTTATCTAATGTTATATGTTTGAGTTAAGACATGATATGAAGTCCAATTATATGATTTTAAACATAACTCATTTATTAAATCTTTCATTCTCATTGAACCTCATTTTCTAACACAATATAATTTGTGACTTAACTTTAATATATAAATTTTTGGATACAGGTCAATTTATAATAATGCTAGCATATACTCAAGTTAAGAGGGAACATTTATGTCAAAATATAACCACTTTCATAATACATTATCATTATTTTGTACTTTATGTATGAAGATTATTTGCATGCTCATTATGAACACCTACATTTTGATCTGACACAAGTTAAATTTGACTGTGTGCAGTTTTCTATTATAAATAATTATAATGTCTTTTAGTTTTACCATAAAAGTTGTTGTTCTTTATTATGTTTTTGTTGTAAATTTAAATCTAATTAAATATAAATTAAGAAAGGAAAAGTGGAATATGTATGGTTTAACGTTTCTTCTCATTTTATTTGATATACTAATTTGTTATTGTCTTAAAATGAGATTATGCAAAATATGACAAATAATATAATGTTCCACTTTATAACAATATTGTAATTTATAAATATTTATGTTATAGGCATTAATCTATTTTTGTTCAAAGTTCACAACACCAATGTTTATTATATTTTTTTTATTAGAAATTAATAGTATCATTATGTTCTAAAAAATTCACGACTTATTAGCAAACCAAAGGGTCAAAAAAGAAAAAAAAAAGAAAAAATGGGTAGCCCAAATCTGCTCACTTAAGCCCTACTCAAACCAAGCTTTAATATAGCACGACCAGTCCTAGCTAAAAAACCACATTCAATAAAAATATACCTAATAAGATACCTAAGCCTTATGAATTTGTGAGCTTTAGTGAGCTAACTCGAGTGTGCCTGTTCATTTTGACACATCTAATTAGCTTTGATCTAGGAAAATCCCTTGATATTTTAAACTAATTTTGTATAAGTCAAAAAATATTTATAAAAGAGTTTTTTTTTTTGCACATAAAAAGTCTTTTATAATTAAGTTGATAAAATTAAATTAATGATCTTCTAATATTGCACATTTCAAAATTGATAATTTTATATGTAGTTGTTTTAAGTTTTGAGATTAACGTAATGCCGTGTTGTTAATGTTGAAATAATATTGAATGTTTCGAAATTTTGAACTCGTCGTTGAAAAGAAATTTAAATTTACTCTAATTTTATAAAATCTCGAGTTTAACTTTTTGTACATTTTTACCATATTTTTAATCATGAGTATCAACTTAATAAGCTCATATCACTCTTTAGATGTCAAATGAGTTATAAATATTAAATTATTTATTCCATAATTTATTGAATAAATAACTAATATAATTATATTAAAATATTTAATATCCAAATATTAATTTGAAATTATAAAGGGTAGGCAGACAATAATGAATATTGAGTTTTCTTTAAGTCTAATAAAAATTTAAAGACAAGAAGAAACAATACGTTCAATATTGTGTATTCTCTCTCCTTTAGCTGAGAGCCTAAGATATAATAGATAAAAAAAGTGCCACTTCACTCTCCTGGAATGAGAATAACAGACTACTATGAAATAATATTGTTTCTCCTCATTCAATCTTTAAATAAAATAAAATCAATTTATTAACTAACATTAGTTAATCTTTAACCCGAAACTATATAGTCTTAGTTTTTCTTATTAGGACATATAATAGCAAAATATACTCTTGCCATATATATATATATTATTTAGTTTTAATAATTAATGTTTATAAAATAAATTAAGGGTATAAATATTGTTTTAATATGGGTGGTGAGATACTAATTCATTCCTGATATGTAATCAATTTTCAAATTTAAAACTTTTATTCAAATACCACATTTGTCAATAAAAAGAGTTTTCTACGATCTCAACTCAAAAAACATAGTGACAACCGTAGATTGTGAATAATTATCCACATAATACAGATTTGAGTGAAATTCAATAATCAAAGACAAATAATGCGCAACCATGAGGTGCCACTTGTGCTGATAACACATCACCTATTGTTATGCTCTTCAAACTCCATACTTCCCTTCCTTGGAGACCTATCAACTTTTTACCTGGAAGAGCTTTAGCCAAGTCATCTATCTTTGCAGATATGGTTTTAGGCACATTATTTAGATTGAAAAAAGCAATGTAGATATCTTGCCCTGAAAGCAAAATCAACAATACAATAGAGTTAGAAACACACTATAAGAAATCATATTTAATTAATCATGTCATGTTGTTTTAGTGCATCCCCAGTTTCTCATTGACAAAATTTCTGTGTGTAAGTTATTTGAATAGAAGAATTAGACAACTTTCACTTATATCAAATGAAGTTGTTACATTCTCCCAATAACTTTTCCTATTCCCTATAAAACACTTCAGAATGTTAACTGTAGATGACATATTGGACTTCCAGATTACTAGTTAACAATGTTACTCTTGTGTTAAGATTAACTCTCTATTATATTTACTATAATAAACATTTCTAATACGAAAAATGAAAAAAAGAAATGGTTAAGTATTCAGTGTTGGTATCATACCCTGTGGTGATTGACCACCGTTATTTCCAGTTGCTACCCAAGCTCGAATTCCACTAGTAGAAACTTCAGCTACATGAATGAATGTTTAATTTGCATTATTAAGCAACGGAAGAAAAAGAAGCAGATCAAGAAAACAAGCAAATGCTATTGAATAACTCTATCTCCTACAGATTTTCACCTTTGACATTTTCCATATCTTCGTTTTCTTCTTTTTCTTCTTCTTCAATATTATTGACATCGTTTAATGTTGTGATAGAAGAAAACTGTGTAAATTAAACAACAGAAAAGTTATGATATATACCAATCTAAGACTTAAAAACCCCACATTATTATTACTAAGAAAAAAATAACAACAATGTCAAGAATGACCAGTTCTAAATAAACTTTGGAATAAGATCATAATTTTGCTTCCTTGGATGATTAATTGAATATACAATACTCTAACAAACAATAAGAGAAATGGTTCACATGCCTCTGCATTGTCTTTGCTGTTAGCGTTTATAAACAGCAATGTAGGGTTTATGATAAGACCATCTTTCTTCCAGGAATCAAGGTTTCGAAGATCCCCTCCATACATAATGGGGGATTTTGCCATACACCACAAAGTCATCTGTGAAATAAGAATAGAATCACTCAGAATATATATTGATATATGTGTGTGACAAATTAGTAATGTGATTCACTTGTGTGCTTGTGCATACCTGAGTTTGTCGCTCTTCTAGATTTAGATTAGTCAACCTGTGTGGACCTTGATTGACAGCTATTGAGGAAAAGGGAGATGATTTGTCATCTATATATTCTTCTTACAAATCTCAAATACAAAAACTCATCACAATTATGCATGACATGGGATGAAAGTGAAGATAAAACACTTCTTTCAGTGATTCATATATCTTATTTTCCTATTGATTCATATACCAGGGTTAGCCCAAGCCTTACAAGCCTAGTGCTTGCAACCTACCATGCATGAGTTAAACATAATTTACTATCTTAACCTGGATCAGTTAACCATCCAAATGGTAGCATATCCAAATCAGGCCATGATTTTCCATTTAGACCTTGTGCTCCTATCAACTTAGCTGCACCAAAATCCCTACAATATAAATTCAACGAATCATATATATATGCATAATTTAGAGGTATAGTTGCACAAGTTGGCTTGATACATGTCTTAAAGTCAAATGCATCTAGTACAATCTAAATAGTCACCTTGCTACATCAAAATGAGATGCTACGTCTGACCATTTATCCCAGTCATCTCCTGTTACACGATATGTGTTAACTAGTCCATTGATAACCTTAGCCATGTTTGGTGTTGCTTTTACTCCAGGAGACAAAGAAAATACTATGGATGGCTTAATCTCCTTCAAAGTCTACATCCAAATGAAATTGTAAGTTTCCTCCTTTAAAATGACAAAAGTAAAAACTAAGAAGAAATTAAATTTTACCTGTGATACATAACTTATTTCTTCGAAATCCAAGTCCTCGCCGAACACACAATCAAGTTTGACTACAAGGAATGCAAAAATCCATATAAGAATATGATGTTGGATGTTCAATCTAAGATATAATATACGTATATATAATATTATGACAGTACCGAAATCAAGTCCCCATGAAATATACAACTCATACAGAGATCTCAAAAAAGCTTTTCCAGCTCCTGAAGTGACATTTAAAGCCATGAAACCATTATCCATCCATTTACAAGCCCTTTCTGGAATTCCTATGTCTTTTGCATGCCACACTTTACCAGATTCCTCATAAGCTTTTCCCTACCAAGTTTCAAGAAAGAATAATCACAGTTCAACAAAATTTGATGATTACACTCTAGAATAATATAACATAAAAATGATAAGGGGGAGTGAACATATTTCTTCCTTTTGTTCATATGGAGTTTATTATGTCTTGTGAAGTGATAGAGGAGAAAAAGGAAAAAAATAGGAGTTATTGCATGTCTACAGCCTACAATTGTCTCTAAATGCTACATATAACATACAGGTAATAGTAGTATAGAATGATTTGGGGTTATGTTATTATTGGTTGAGATTATAGGTTGCGAACATGGGATATCAATAGTACAAATGAGAAATGAGGGGTTTTTTCTGCTTAGATAATTAGGAGTAATTGTTACTGTAAGACCCTATTGGATCTCAAAGTCGAGAGTTTGATTACTAAGAACGACACTTGTTGGAAAAAGCAATCACAAACTTCGAAATGGATTAGTTCTACTTATGAGTTCTCTTTCCTAGTAGAAATCTTGCTTTGATATGCACACTTCTCTAGTACATTTTTAATTCTTTCTTAAAGAAATTATGTCATAACAATAATATTCATTTAATTTTGTACTCACTTTCACAACTAGTGATAAGGGTTGATGAAATATCCAATGTGAAATACCAACTTATATATTTTTGTTTTACACTCAAGAGGTGGTCATTAATTTCAAAAATTCACACAAGGGAGTGGTCTACGTCTTCTTGTTTTGGATATGTGTAATGAATATACGCTATTATATAAGCACCGGTCTCACTCATTCAAGTATTTCCAAAATGTATTATCTTATGGATCAAGGTATAGTATATATCACTTGGATAAAAGCATTAGCAGTGCTCGGTTTTCATATTTTCCAATGAGAGGAATTATCAAATTGAATTTTGAGTGAAAACAAAAGGCAACAAAGAATTAATAAAAGTGAAAGATCCCAAAGTAAAATGTAGTGGAATGTATTTTTGGGCAATAAAAAATTAGTAAAAGTGAAAGATGAGAAAATCGTGGTAAACTATCATGATATCCAAAAGAATCATAGAAAAATAGTCACACTAAGTTCTACATGTCATAATGATTTCGAAAATAAAAAATAGTGAAAGAAAATTGTGCATCTCAGGCATGATTTCTAATGGGAGAACGGGTATGACCCACAATTTAGGTAAAAATACACATTTCTAGTAAGATTGAAAAGGTTATACAAAAAGGTTAATTTTGTGGTCAAACTATACAAAATCCATAAATATGCATATCTTTGTTTCCTACTTACAGTTAATGTAGTTTGAAATTTATGATTGAGACTCATTTTAAGGAATAGAGATGATTTTTTTTCAAATCTTAATATAACTAACAAAAATATAAGTGTCATTTAATTTGTATTTTCTTTATTTTTCCACACAACTTTCCTCTTCGTTATCATAGAGGAGTCTCACTTGAAATTTATAGCAAATGAATTTTAAATTAGAATTTGCTACATTTATATACCTATACTTATTATACAGCCAAAATATGTTGAATTATCTATATTGAGCAATTTATAATTCTCTATTTTGCCTTTGCAATTTTCCATTTTCTAAACACAAAAAAAAACAAAAAATTTATTGCCCCTATCCCCCTTACATGTTCCATATTATTCAATAACAACACTTCAATATTTTTGTAACCACAACATTTTTTATTTACATATGGAACAAAAAAATATTTTGTAATAATATTTGTCTATTAAGTGTGTTCTTATGATTTCAATATTCAATAACAACACTCTAAAAATATGATTTTTTTCTCAATTTCGTCACATCAAAGTAAAATCATTAGATATTTTGTGCAATCATTACTAAAAAAAATAAGAATACATTTGATAAAGATTTCATTTCATGATAAACTTATTTGAATGATTATACCTCAATTATACACTCTCTGCTTACAAAACTAATTCCAAGTTATTCAATGATTTAAATACACAATTACATTCCAAACAATAGAACAATAGAACAATAGAAAACTGAGTGCATGTAAACATGGTGCTTATAATAAAAATAATAATTTGAACATGGCAAGAAGAAGCAATACCGTTTTTGTATCTAGTATAGGTGTGTTAGCATCATATGCTTGTGTGCTGATTCCAGCCATAAGATGAATCCCAAACTTTAAACCCATTTCATGAACTTTATCAGCAACATTCTTAAACCCTTTCCATCCATTTGATGATGGCCACCTCTTTGCATCAGGGTGCAACCTTCCCCATTCATCAATGGTATCACTGCCACGAGAATTACTATTACCCTTTAAATCCCTATACCAAAGGTAGTCCACCACAGCATACTATATATATAGTTTCAAAAGATAGAGTTAATTTATGGTACTATATATTATATTAACATATATTCAAATGAAGTAATTTATGATTAAGAAGTACTATACCTCATATCCATATTGCGAAAGGAGCTGGTCTGAAATTATTTTAGCATTCTGTAAATATTCATCTTCAGAAATTATCCAGCTAAAGGAATCATATGAATTCCAACCTCTTGGAGGAGTGATAGCATTTTCAGATAACACGCTGAAATAAATAGTCAGGGAGTAAAAAAAACCATTATTTCTTGCAAATATATAGATATTGATCTAAACAAAAACCATCTTATTAAGGTTGTACAAAAAAAAAACATTTTATTAAGAGAATAGAAAACTAACTTCTGTGATGAAATTAATGTATTTTAATATAACTACTTAACAGAAATATATAATTTATGCAGTGTTCGTGCCTTCAAGAAAACATGAACCTATAAATAAAACTCACGTACAAGAACAAACTAAATGATATTGAAAATAAAGCAAGACATTATATGGAAGGATATATATGTATGAATGAAATAGTTGAATACCTATGAACACAAAGACAGAGAAAGAAGCAAAGAGAGATCACAGAGAGAAACTTCATTGTTGCTGCTAAGCCTGTTCCAACCGTTAAACATGAAATGTGTATCAGAATGGAAGAACATGCAAGTATTTATAAGTAGAAGATCAGAACATAATCTTGCTTTATTATGAGTGCCAAAGAAATTTGATATGTATACCATGATTAGTGCGATTGTGATCATTATAGTGTAAATTATTTTGTAATTAATAAAATATTTTTGAAATTGATATCATCTAATTATTATGAGTGTGATTTAATGTGATGTGATTACAACGATCACTATAATCACAGTATTGCAATTGCATCAAGTGATGCAGTCCACAATTTCAATTTTGTATCATTTCCACGATCTCTTTATAGTTATGTTAGGTTAAAAACTGAATCAATTGATTTTTTTCCAAAATATAAAAAAAAACAAATATCAATTAAATTTAGTGAGGTCTAATGACACTTATTGAAAGAAATAAATATCAACCTTTGAAATAGATTAATACCTTACTTATATCATTTATTATACAAATAAAATTTAAAGTTTGTGATATCATTCATGTGACATTTTCACATGAAAACAATTACCCTTTAAATCCCTATACCAAAGGTAGTCCACCACAGCATACTATATATATAGTTTCAAAAGATAGAGTTAATTTATGGTACTATATATTATATTAACATATATTCAAATGAAGTAATTTATGATTAAGAAGTACTATACCTCATATCCATATTGCGAAAGGAGCTGGTCTGAAATTATTTTAGCATTCTGTAAATATTCATCTTCAGAAATTATCCAGCTAAAGGAATCATATGAATTCCAACCTCTTGGAGGAGTGATAGCATTTTCAGATAACACACTGAAATAAACGGTCAGGGAGTAAAAAAATTCATTATTTCTTTCATATATATATAGATATTGATCTAAACAAATTAAACCATGTTATTAAGGGAAGACATACATAGAAAACTAACTTTTGTCATGAAGTTAATGTACTTTAATCAAACTATTTAACAAAAATATATAATTTATGTCAAGAAAACATGCAGCTATAAATAATTAAAATCACAAACAAGCAAAACTAAATGATATTGAAAATAAAAGCAAGACAATATCCGAATCAAGGGTATGCATGGATTAAATTGTTGAATACCTTTGAACATAAAGACAGAGAAGGAAGCAAAAAGATATGACAGAGGGGAACTTCATGGCTGCTGCTAAGTCTGTTCCAACTATTAAAGATGATCTGTGAAGTAGAATGGAAGAACATGAAAGTATTTATAAGTAGAAGAACACAATCTCACTATATTATGAGGGCAAAAAAAAATTCATATGTATGTCATAATTATCGTGACCCAATTTTCGATTACATCAATTAAGATGAGAGAGCAAAGAGATTTTTTCTAAACCAATTAATTTCCGGTCAATAAAATTTTACTGTGGTCAAAAGATTAAAAAAAGTATATTTTATGCCTAATTTATAAAATATGGTCATCAAATCAAAATTCTTATTGCATGGGTCAATTAGGGATTGATGAATATATTAAGAGTAAATTACACTGATACCCCTGAGTTTTAGTGAAATTATACAAACCACTCCTCACTTTTCTACACCGACATAAACCTCTCATTTTTTATACTTTCATTACACTAACCACCCCTATATGAGAAATAAGTGTAATTTTTTTAACAAAAAATGTGATAAATGCAATTAAGTTAAACAAAACATGAAATATTGTGGAAACAAATCCAAATAATATATGAGTCGATACCTCTTTATTATTTTTGGTTCATTACGTTATAGTATAAGAGCAATTTAAACAATATCTCTTTAGAATTGTTGATGTATTTTGTAACAAAAAATAATAAAGATACATTAATTTGTATATTATTTGGATTTTTCCTCACAATATACCATGTTTTGTTTAACTTAATTGCATTTATCACATTTTTTGTTTAAAAGATTACACTTATTTCTCATACAGGGGTGGTCAGTGTAATGAAAGTATAAAAATTATAGGAAATTTATGTATGTGTAAAAAAGTGAGGAGTGATTTATATAATTTCACTAAAACTGAAAGAGTGTGAGTGTAATTAACTCATATATTAATGTCTTGTCGACCGCTTATAAAATGGTACTCTCACAACTAATTACCCTATCATTGTATTTGATTATTTAATAATTAAAGGTAAAACAATGTATTTTTTATTTTTTGTTTGACCAGAGTTTATCTCACTCTTACGTATTTCTATGTGCAATAGAGAAATCAAAACTACTTAATCCCGAGTTGAAAATTGATTAATAAGTTGACTTTACTTTTATTAATTGAGGCAGAAATATAAGAAACATATCATAGACTTCCCTTAATTAACTAAAGAGATGACATAGATAATACTAATGACCACAAACACTTACCAACTTAAATATGAACGAAATATACTATATTAATTATGAACGATCTTCTACTTCTCAATCTAATTAAAAACATTTAATGATATTTTTTTAGTAAAAATTTTATTTTAAAAAATTGAAAAGTGATTAATATTAAAGATATAACATTGATCATGAACTATTTTCCTCCTTGGAGAAATGGTAGAGATAGTATTAATGGCAACATGTGCTTCTCAAACTAGAGTCCATAAGATATGACATGAGTCATAAATTAACTATTAAATTCTCAAATCAATTTTTTTAACATTTTTTATATTAAAAAAAGATTATTTTAACAAATTAATTAATAACATTTATTTTTATTGATAATTAATTTTACTAATTATGCTCATTAGTTGCATTTTCCCTTTGAGAAATGACAGAGAGGAATGATAGTAATTGCTTCTCAACAAGAGCAAAAATTTAGATACTTATTAAATTCTCACATTGATATTTTTAATTATGTAATTAAAAGTATTTTATAAATATTAAAATTTATATTATTTGATTTTTAATATTATTTTATTATTTTTATAAATATTATTTTACTTTTATTTATCCAAATATGGAAGAAAAGCTGGCACTGAAGAAATAAATTACAAAGTATGTGTAGATCGAGATAGAAGATTAGGACAAGAAATGAAAGGTTGAGAAGATGATACATATGTGACTACACACATGCTTCTTTTAACCTCTCTCAATAAGCTTGAGAGCAACATGTTTATCAAAGTACTTAGAAAATTGTATTCTTATACTCGACGGACGCTATGTCTGGTATAAATAAAATCTAATGATAATAATCTATCTTCTTATCTTACTGTTAATCTATTTATATTTTTTTTACGATTATAATAAAGAAATTTAGTAGTTATATGACATAATTGCGTCTGGCCATAATATAGTTTAACTTAGAAATTATATTTTATTTTACACCATAGTCTTTTCTCTCTAAAATTAGGTTTAAGTTTTTTTTGGTTTCCCATATATATCCTCGCACGGGAGGTAATCCTTTTCGAGCCGGGAACATCCACAAGTATGTGGAGTTAACTCTTCCAACGAACATTTTTTTCATTCACAAGACTCGAACCTGAATCTTTGCTTAAGGGGAATCAAGCATGTACCACTTGAACCAACGTTCATCGGTACATTACGTGTGTGTTTATCAATACTAATAAATGTCATATTTCCCACTTTCTTATTGAAGGACAAAAATGGGTTGACTCTTATCAAAATACTAGTATTTCTTATTTCTTATCTTATATATTAATAAAGTAGTTGTCAGGTGTAATTTTATAATTTCCTCTTCTATCGTTATTAATAATTGAGTAGCCACCTATTTTAGTATTTCATAATTATTTTGTGTACCAATTTGATGCATAAAAAATTAAAAACGCAAAATGATACCAAAAAAATATATTAAAATAAGATTAAATTGGTTATTTTAGCATTTTTATAACATTAATTATTTTGATCCATATTCATAATCTTCTAATACTAATTTGATCTTTACTGATTCGGGAATCAAAAGAATAGACACAAACATCTATAAGGATTAAAATGTCTATTTAGTTTTGATAATTTAGATTTCCAACTCACATCTTATCACATACACATTTAAAAATTATTTTAAAAGATTAAAATTTACTACTCGTAGAATTAGTTGTAGTTAGTTAAGAATCAACATTATTTTTCTGTAAAATAAATCTACCATCTTTTGAGGGAAATCCGTTTCTCATTATCAATTTCAATAATTTTTGTATCTTTCTGTGCTAACCTTTTAATAATTGTTATGTTAAAAGCGGAATAACCTTAAATATTAATTGATTTTTTTTTTCAAATATCTAATTTTTTTTTATAAGAAATAACCAATTAATATTTATGAACTAAAAAATACTAGTATAATGATATAAAACTCTATTAGATCTTATGAATTATATTAGTCAAAAGTTTGACGGTTAAGAATAATACTTGATGAAAGGAGATAAGAACAAATATTTGAAAGAAATTAATTATTTATTCATAAAGTAATAAATCTCCTTTGATAAAAAAAAAAAGTTAAATTTTGTGATATTTATTTTATAATTTTCATGATTACCTTTCTCATTCATCTAACATTTTCACATGAAAACATAAGAAATCATGTATTTGTTAATGGTAAGGACATGGAAATATAGTTGCTACTTCACTCTCAAAATAGATAAACATATAATAATAAATAATAAATAGTTAATATTTTTTATCATATCTCATTTCCCTTTAAGCTCATATGTGTAGTAAATATTAGAGTTGTTATTTTATTCTCTTGAAGCAAATAGATGGATAATGATAAATACAAAATATATTTTTTAAAACTCGTGACTTTAAATTGAGATGCGGAGTAGACATTAAGTTATCACTTCAATCTGTTGAAGCGGTAGGTAAACAATAATAAAAATTTAAAGATGGGAAGAAGCAATACGTTCAAAAGCTAGTGTGCCTTCTCTCTAATTTAGTTGAGATGCGAATAGACATGGGAAGTGTTACTTCACTCTTGAGGTGAAGATCACAGAACTACAATTAAATATTGTTTTTTTATCTTTCAATCATTAAATAAAGTATAGTGTTGGCTTTCCTATTACATATAGGGTATTGAAATATACTCTCGTCAAACACAAAAAAATTTAATAAAAATAAATTAAAGTATAAATTTCCATGCTTCTAGCAACGGTACTATTTTAACATGAGTGACAAAGTGCTAATATTTTTCTGATTTGTAATTGATTTTTGAACTTAAAACTTTTATTCAAATGCCACATATGCTAAATTGGAAAATAAACATAGTTTTCTAAATTCTAACCTCAAGAAAAATATAGCAACAACTCAATAGTGTGAATAATTATCCAAATATAATACATATTTGAGTGAAATTCAATAATCGAAGACAAATAATGCGCACCCATGGGGTGCCACGTGTGCTGATAACACATCACCTAATGTTACGCTCTTTAAACTCCATACTTCCCTTCCTTGGAGACCTCTCAACTTTTTACCTGGAAGCACCTTAGCCAAGTTATCTACCTTTACAGATATGGTTGCGCCCCCATCACTTAGATTGAAAAAAGCAATGTAGATATCCTGCCCTGAAACCAAAATCAACAGTACAATAGAGTTAGAGAACCCTAGTATAAGAAATCATGTTTAAATATTCATGCCATGTTGTTTTAGTGCATCCCCACTTTCTCATTCACAAATTTTCTAAGTCTAAGTTATTTGAATATAAGAATAGAATAAAGTTGTTACATATTTATGGCTAACTTTTTATATTCCCTAGCATCACTTCAGAATTTTAATTAACAATGTTACTCTTATGTTAAGATTAACTCTCTACTATATTTACTATAATGAACATTTCTAATACCGAAAAAGAAAAAAAAGGAAATGGTAAACAATTCTGTGTTTGTATCATACCCTGTGGTGACTGACCACCGTTATTTCCAGTTGCTACCCAAGCTCGTGCTCCATCAGTAGAAGCAAACTGTGTAAAAAACAGAAAAAACCACATTATCACTAACGAAAAATAACAACAATGTCAAGAATGACCAATTCTAAATAAACTTTTGAATAAGATCATAATTTTGCTTCCTTGGATGATTAATTGAATATATTTTTTTTTAAGCAACAGTGCCAAGGCACAAATAATTATATTAAACCATGGAGAGGAACAACAAGAAAGAAACTAAGAAACAAATTAAATAATAAGAGAGATGGTTCACATGCCTCTCTATTGCCTGTGCTGTTAGAGTTTATAAACAACAATGTAGGATTTATGATAACACCATCTTTTGTCCAGGAATCAAGGTTTCGAAGATCCCCTCCATACATAATGGGGGATTTTGCCATACACCACAAGGTCATCTGTGAAATAAGAATAGAATCACTCAGAATATATTGATATATGTGTGTGACAAAGTAGTAATGTGATTCACTTGTGTGGTTATGCATATATACCTGAGATTGTTGCTCTTCTAGATTTAGATTAGTCAATCTGTGTGGACCTTCATTGTCAGCTATTGAGAGGGAAAAAATAGAAGATTTGTCATCTATATATTCTTCATACAAATCACGTATATCTTATTTTCCTAATGATTCTTATACCAGGGTTAGCCCAAGCCTTAGTTACACAAATTCATTATCTTAACCTGGATCAGTTAGCCATCCAAATGGTAGCATATCCAAATCAGGCCATGATTTTCCATTTAGACCTTGTGCTCCTATCAACTTAGCTGCACCAAAGTCCCTACAATATAAAATCAACGAATCATATATATATATAATTTAGAGGTATAGTTGCACAAGTTGGCTTGCTACATGTCTTAAAGTCAAATGCATCTAATACAATCTAAATAGTTACCTTGCTACATCAAAATGAGATGCTACATCTGACCATTTATCCCAGTCATCTCCTGCTATGCGATATGTGTTAACTAGTCCATTGATAACCTTAGCCATGTTTGGTGTTGCTTTTACTCCAGGAGACAAAGAAAATACTATGGAGGGTTTTATCTCCTTCAAAGTCTATACCCAAATGAAATGGTAAATTTCCTCCTTTAAAATGACGAAGATAAAAACTAAGAAGAGATTGCATTATACCTGTGATACATAACTTATTTCTTCGAAATCCAAGTCCTCGCCAAACACACAATCAAGTTTGACTACAAGGAATGCAAAAATTCCATATAAGAATATGATGTTGGATGTTGAATCTAGGATATAATATATGTATATATAATATTATGATAGTACCGAAATCAAGTCCCCATGAAATATACAACTCATAGAGAGATCTCAAAAAGGCTTTTCCAGCTCCTGATGTGACATTTAAAGCCATGAAACCATTATCCATCCATTTACAAGCCCTTTCTGGGATTCCTATGTCTTTTGCATGCCACGTTTTACCAGATTCTTCATAAGCTTTTCCCTAACCAGTTGTAGGAAAGAATGATCAAAGTTCAACAAAATTTGATGATCACAGAGTAGAAGAATATAAAATAAAAATGATAAGGAGGATTGGAAATATTTCTTCCTTTTGTTCATATGGAGTTTATTATGTCTTGTGAAGTGATAGAGGAGAAAAAGGAAAAAAAAATAGGAGTTATTGCATGTCTACAGCCTACAATTGTCACTAAATGCTACATATAACATATAGGTAATAGTAGTATAGAATGATTTTGGTTTATGTTATTATTGATTGAGATTATAGGTTGCGAACATGGGATATCAATAGTACAAATGAGAAATGAGGGGGGTTTGTGTGCTTAGATAATTGGGAGTAACCAGTATCTACTCAACAAAATATTCCATAAATCAATAAGGTGTTCTTTTAGTGGTATAAGGTTCCACTAGATCACCAAAGTCAAGAGTTTGATTTAATGGAACCTTATATCACTAAAAAACTTTGGGGATCTAGTACAAAATTAAATGAATATTATTGTTTTGGACTCACTTTCACAACTAGAGACTAGGGTTGATAAGATACTCCAATGTGAAATACCACTAAAAGAACACCTTATTAGTTTATACACTCAAGAGGTGGTCACTAATTTCAAAAATTCACACAAGGGAGTGATCTACGTCTTCTTTTGTTTTGGATATGTGTAATGATTATATGCTATTATATATGCACCGGCCTCACTCATTCAAGCTAAGTATCTCCAAGATGTATTATCTTATCGACCAGGGTATAATATATATCACCATTATCACGTGGGTAAATGCATTATTAGTGTTCGTTTTTTCATATTTTCCAATGAGAGAATATTATCAATTTGAATTTTGAGTGAAAACAAAAGGCAATAAATAATTACTAAAAGTGAAAGATCCGAAAATAAAATAAGTCAATTGTCTTTTTGGGCAATAAAAAAACAGTGAAAGAAAATTGTGCAAGGCATGATTTCCAATGGAAAACGGGTTTTACCCACCATTTAGGTAAAAATACACATTTCTAGTAAGATTAAAAAGGTTATACAAAAAGGTTAATTTTGTGGTCAAACTATACAAAATTGATAAATATGTATATCTTTGTTTTCTATTTACGTTTAATTTAGTTTGAAATTTATAGAGGATGAAATTTAAATTGGAAATTAGCTACATTATAATAAAAAAATTGTAATTTGAATATGACAAGAAGAAGAAGCAATACCGTTTTTGTATCTAGTATAGGTGTATTGCTATCATATGCTTGTGTACTGATTCCAGCCATAAGATGAATCCCAAACTTTAAACCCATTTCATGAACTTTATCAGCAACATTCTTAAACCCTTTCCATCCATTTGATGATGGCCACCTCTTTGCATCAGGGTGCAACCTTCCCCATTCATCAATGGTATCACTGCCACGAGAATTACTACCACCACTTAAATCCCTATACCAAAGGTAATCCACCACTGCATACTATATATATAGTTTCAAAAGGTAGGGTTAATTTATATTATCTATACATTATATTAACATATATTCAAATGAATTGTAATTTATGATTAAAGAGTACTACACCTCATATCCATATTCCCAAAGGAGCTTGTCTGAAATTATTTTAGCATTCTGTAAATATTCATCTTCAGAAATTATCCAGCTAAAGGCATCATATGAATTCCAACCTCTTGGAGGAGTGATAGCATTTTCAGATAACACGCTGAAATAAATAGTCAGGGAGTAAAAAAAACCATTATTTCTTGCAAATATATAGATATTGATCTAAACAAAAACCATCTTATTAAGGTTGTACAAAAAAAAAACATTTTATTAAGAGAATAGAAAACTAACTTCTGTGATGAAATTAATGTATTTTAATATAACTACTTAACAGAAATATATAATTTATGCAGTGTTCGTGCCTTCAAGAAAACATGAACCTATAAATAAAACTCACGTACAAGAACAAACTAAATGATATTGAAAATAAAGCAAGACATTATATGGAAGGATATATATGTATGAATGAAATAGTTGAATACCTATGAACACAAAGACAGAGAAAGAAGCAAAGAGAGATCACAGAGAGAAACTTCATTGTTGCTGCTAAGCCTGTTCCAACCGTTAAACATGAAATGTGTATCAGAATGGAAGAACATGCAAGTATTTATAAGTAGAAGATCAGAACATAATCTTGCTTTATTATGAGTGCCAAAGAAATTTGATATGTATACCATGATTAGTGCGATTGTGATCATTATAGTGTAAATTATTTTGTAATTAATAAAATATTTTTGAAATTGATATCATCTAATTATTATGAGTGTGATTTAATGTGATGTGATTACAACGATCACTATAATCACAGTATTGCAATTGCATCAAGTGATGCAGTCCACAATTTCAATTTTGTATCATTTCCACGATCTCTTTATAGTTATGTTAGGTTAAAAACTGAATCAATTGATTTTTTTCCAAAATATAAAAAAAAACAAATATCAATTAAATTTAGTGAGGTCTAATGACACTTATTGAAAGAAATAAATATCAACCTTTGAAATAGATTAATACCTTACTTATATCATTTATTATACAAATAAAATTTAAAGTTTGTGATATCATTCATGTGACATTTTCACATGAAAACAAATGAAACAATGTATTTGTTATTTGTAATGTTTACTAACGACATTACTTTGTTTAAAACCAACTGAAATTACTAACATGTCCTAAGACAAGAGGATGTACGGTGGTAAACACCAAATTTTATCCAACTTAAAATAAAAGAGCCAAAAATGATAAAAAGAACCCAATTTTTATAAAATGAAATAAAAATAAGAATAAATTTAGATCAGAAAATGAATATTATTGGTATATTTTTAAATAAATAAGCTAAATCATATAACCACAATTATTGTATTTATCTCTTAAAAAATAATAAATAATTAAAATCTAAGTGAATAATCATTTTTTGAATTAGAGATAGGAAATTTATTGGTGGTTATCTTTTATGAAATTTGAGATAACAATTTTATCAATTGGAAATTTAAAATTGACATATTATTTGTAAATAAGTTTATGAGGTTCAACTTTTAGGTAAAAAGAGATAGGAAAATGCAAGAGAAAAATACTAGAATAACACAAGATAATCCTAAAGGGATAATTCAAAATAAATACATATTAATCATAATGATGATTAAGTTATCCTAAAAAGGGACACATGCACACATGTATCCAATCATTCCATTCATGTATATGTTAACTAAAAAAAATTATCATTCAAAATATCAATTCATACATATATTTTTAAAATAAATATATTACTCATACATTCATGCATTTGAAAAGAAAGAATTCGCCAAAGCATTTAGTTATCCATTCATACATTCAAAAATGAAAATCCATTCATTCAATTATGCATTCATTCATGGAAAAATTACGGGGATAGTGTAGTTTGACAACACTATCCAATCTTTAGTGTAGCTTTTAAATTAATTATGGGTTTGAGGTATTTTTATGAAACTCGTGGATGGTATCCATGAGTTTAGCAAAGTCGTGGACCTGAGCCACGATTTCACTGCATAGGGTACACGACTTCCAGTGTCGTGTACCCGATACACGAGATTGCATGGGTTATTTCGAATTGCACCCATTTACGAAACGTTTTAGTTGTTATTTTTTTTATTAATTTATAAAAATAATGTATTTGAATATGGTAATTTTAGTTAAATAATTATTTTAGTATGGTAATTGAATATGTTAAATGATTAATTTAATAACAAATTTGGAATTGGAATAATTTGTAATTTAAGATTAATGTAATAACAAAAATGGAATTGGAAAAAGAAGAAAATTTCATAAATTGTAGTTTCAATTTCAAAAACATTTAATTAGCGGGAAAAAAATCCTAATGACGTCTATGAGATGATGTTCCACATCCAGGTGCCTTTCTCCTTCGAGGTGACTCTTAGTTGTTGTTGTTGTTGCGATTGATTTTGTCTTCCACCTCTAACCAGTTGTGGCTGCTCCTCATCTTCGTCTTCACTATCGTCATCATCTTCATCGTCATCGTTTGTTTGTGAAGGCATTGTCGGCTGATAATATAGTTGAATGTCGAGAATGGAGTATTTGAAGTAGTGCCAAACATTGATGGCATTCCTTGAAATTGCGAAGATGATGCTAATTGAGAAAATGAGTAGTCACTCATTGCTCCGTAAGCTTCAAACCCAAAGGGATGTTGTTGTTGTTGCTGAGGAGCATGAGTCTGAGTGTCGTCGTCATATAGTCGTACCGTCTCCCCTCATCATATGATTGCGTCCATTTTTCTTTTGGGATTTTATCTAACCACGCTGCCGCCTTAGAGTTTTTTTGATGCAATACAACAAGCATTCTCTCAAATCGTAGCCGCATCAATTCATAGCCTACAAAAAGTAGATAAATATTCACAAAAATCCAATATACAAACAGTTTGACATAAATGACATCCATTTCAAGACTTACCCATTTCAATGACTTTTTCTTTCAAATCATTGTCTCGGAACTCCTTGTTGAAATTGCTAGCAACATGGCGAAGCAATATACAAATTGACCGTCACACCATTGTGGGAGCTCAGTACGTAATGCACCCAATAAACCTGTACCCTTATCTGATATTATGCAAATATTTGGTTGTCGGGTAACATATGTCCGAATATTGTAGAAAAATCATTCTCAAGCTTCTTTGGTCTCTCCTTCTACAATGGCAAATGCTACTGGAAATATACGTCTATTACCATCTTGGGAAGCTATTAACAAAGTTCCAGTATATTTTCCAGTCAAAAACGTCCCATCAACTTGAAGGATTGATTTGCAAAAACCGAATCCTTCAATGCACGGCTTGAAAGCCCAAAAAACCCTATCAAGAATTAAAGTATTATGTTCGTCATGGTTAGATGTTGAATATCTCACAATTGTACCTGGTGCATAATATTGAACAACATTCAACCAACGAGGTAACTCCTTGTATGATCCCTCCCAATCACCATAAATTTGGGCCATTGCCATTTGTTTAGCAGTCCAAGCCCTCCTATATGTGACCGTATAACCAAAACGAGTTACCACTTCCTTCACTAATGCTTTGATTGGTATACCAGGATCTTCTGATACTAGTTGCACAATGCAGTTTGCGATGAAAGATGAGTTCAACTTCGTGTGATCTTGTGAAATATTAGTGGATACACAAGTGTGACTTCCACTAATTTTTCTAATCTCCCAAATATCACGCTTCAAACTTTTTTATGCTCGAAGTTTCCATTCACACCCAACACCATAATATTTACATTTTACAACATATCTATCTGGCCTAGACTCATCCACAACGTAATCAACAGAATTTCTAATATGAAAATGTTTTACCGCATTTATTGTTGCCTCCTTTGATTCAAATTGCATACCAACAAATAGGTCATTATCTATATCAGTACTTATGTGAGTATTTCTATATGGAAAATCTTGTCCAGATTGATGATCAATGTTAATGAAAAAAGATGAAGGATTATGATATGTTACGCTAACTGCTTCATGTGTGGTAATCTGAACATCATCATGCTCGTCATCATCAAGCTCGATGTCCTCCTCATCACTAAAATCACTAACAATATCTCTAATAATTGCCATCTACATATAAGAGTAAAAAAAAAAAATATAAACAAACATATTTACATTTAAACAAAGGTAACACATAAAATTATATATAAAATAAAAGATATAAAAAAATTTAAAGCTTTTGAAGTTACCTTAAATATGCAGAGTTCTTCAATTCCAGGCTACAATTTTTCATACAGTTCTTCCTTCAGTGTGGTTTTACACACGGGGCTGGGGGGAAATATATAGAACTTTGAAATCGTGGATCCAATACACGACTTGTAAGTCGTGTACTTGGTCCACGACATTGCATGGAACTCGTGGACCCCATCCACGACATTGTCATGAAAGTCGTGTATGTGGTCCACGACTTACAGAGACCTGACACGTTGTAGGGAAATCGTGGATGTGGTCCACGACTTTCCAGTGAAATCGTGGCTCTGGTCCACGACTTTGCCAAACTCGTGGATCTAGTCCACGAGATCCACTAAAATCTACCCCAAACCCGTAATTAATTCAAAACCTACACTAAAGCTGGGATAGTGTAGTCCTCGTAATTTTTCCTTCATTCATGCATTCAGAAATAAAAGAATCATTGATTGACTTAGACATTCATTCGTGCATTAAAAAAAGAGGAGGGATATATCCACTTAAACTTACTCTTCATACTGGTGATGTTGGTAGGTGTTTCATCTCTTCCACTTACTTATCTCTTTCCATTTGTTCATTATTTTATTTTCAAACTTAATTGATCCCCTATGAAACCTCCCTCACTCAATGATATAATGTGCATCTAGTTTACTAGCACACTCTTTTTGGAAATTAAATTCCATAGTGAAAGCATTTTTATTTACTCAAATGCTTATTATTGACCAAGATGAGAATTCTCAACATTTATTTCCTATCTTGAGAAGGAGTATTAGTCCCTAGATTCAGCAGTAACTTATCAACAATAGTCACAATCCTTTGTTGGCCAAGTTAGTTTAATTCACAGGTTGTACAATTAGTTAGCAGTTTATTAGTTGTGAAGTTTGTTAGTGTGCTGATGCATATAACAACCATATACTATCATTGCTCCAAATCAAAAGAAGAAACAACATATGAACAATTACACAAATTATATAGATTTGAGTGTGTCATTCAATAATCGAAGACAAATAGTGCGCATCCATGCGCTGCCACTTCCGCCGATAACACATCACTTAATACTAAGCGATTCAAACTCCATACTTCCCTTCCTTCGAGACCTCTCACCAGATTTTTACCCGGAAGCGCCTTAGCCAAGTCGTCAAACTTCCAAGATATGGTTGTGGCCTTATCATTTAGATTGAAAAAAGCAATGTAGATATCCTGCCCTGAAAGCAAAATCAACAGGACAATAGACTTAGAGAACACTGCTATAAGAAATCATGGTTAATTAATCATGCCATGTTACTTTAGTGCATCCTCACTTCAATGAAATGAAAGTTGTTACATTCTCTCAATAACTTTTTATATTCCTTATACAACTCCACTTATGAATTTTACAGAAAACCATAGCTGACATATTGGACCTCCATATTACAAGTTAACAATGTTATTCTTGTGCCAAGATTAACTCTCTACTATATTTACTATAATGAACATTTCTAATACCAAAAAAGAAAAAAAGGGAAATGGTTAACTATTCTGAGTTTGTATCATACCCTGTGGTGACTGACCACCATTATTTCCAGTTGCTGCCCAAGCTCGAACTCCATTAGCAGAAGAAAACTATGTAAACAACAGAAAAGTTATTATACCAATCTAAGACTTAAAAGAAACCAGATTATTGCTAACAAAATATAACAACAATGTCAAGAATGACCAGTTCTAAATAAACTTTTGAATAAGATCATAACTTTGCTTCCTTGGATGATTAATTGAATATACAATATTCTAACAAAGAATAAGAGAAATGGTTCACATACCTCTGCATTGTCTGTGCTGTTAGAGTTTATAAACAGCAATGTAGGATTTATGATAACTACATTTGTTGTCCAGGAATCAAGGTTTCGAAGATCCCCTCCATACATAATGGGGGATTTTGCCATACACCACAAAGTCATCTGTGAAATAAGAATAAAATCACTCAGAATATATTGATATATGTGTGACAAATTAGTAATGAGATTCACTTGCGTGTGTTGGACCAGACTGTGATCGGGGAGCCTCCAACCACGAGGGAGTTCCATTGTTACATGGGTATGAGAAGAGTGAAGAGTCACAAGTGAGACACCACATCTTGAACCAAAACTTTAAGGCATTAGTTCCATGAGTCTTTCCTACTTATAAACTCTTTCACTCATTCTCGCATATCCAATATGAGACTTCACACTTGAATAAACCCAACAGTGTGGTTGTGCATACCTGACTTTGTTGCTCTTCTAGATTAAGATTAGTCAACCTGTGTGGACCTTGTTTGGCAGCTAATGAGAAAAAGAAGAGGATTTGTCATCAAAAAAGTCATCAAATTATGTATGACATGGGATGAAAGTGAAAACACTTCTTTTTAGTGATTCATATATCTTCATTTCCTAATGATTCATATAGGACAGTTATGTGAAAATGTATAGAAAAACCAAAGTTTAATTAAAGAAGAAATAGTATTCCATTATTATAACCTGGATCAGTTAACCATCCAAATGGTAGCATATCCAAATCAGGCCATGAGTTTCCATTTAGACCTTGTGCTCCTATCAAAGTAGCTGCAGCATAATCCCTACAAGAAAAAGTAAATGAATCATATGTATATGTATAATTTACAGGCATAATAACACAAGTTGGGTTGATACATGTTGTAGAGTCAAATGTAGAACAATCTAATTAATCACCTTGCTACATCAAAATGAGTTACAACTTCTGACCATTGATCCCAGTCATCTCCTGTTACACGGTACATGTTAACTAGACCATTGATAACCTTAGCCATGTTTGGTGTTGCTTTTACTCCAGGAGACAAAGAAAATACTATGGAGGGCTTAAGGTCCTTCAGAATCTACACCCAAATGAAATGGTAAATTTCCTCCTTTAAAATGACAAAGATAAAAACTAAGAAGAGATTGCATTGTACCTGTGATACATAAGTTATTTCTTCGAAATCCAAGTCCTCACCAAACACACAATCAAGTTTGACTATAAGGTGTGCAAAAAAATCATATAAGAATATGATGTTGGATGTTGAATCTAGGATATAATATATGTATATATAATATTATGATAGTACCGAAATCAAGTCCCCATGAAATATACAACTCATACAGAGATCTCAAAAAGGCTTTTCCAGCTCCTGATGTGACATTTAAGGCCATGAAACCATTACTCATCCATTTACAAGCCCTATCCGGGATTCCTATGTCTTTTGCATGCCACGTTTTACCAGATTCTTCATAAGTTTTTCCCTAACCAGTTGCAGGAAAGAATGATCAAAGTTCAACAAAATTTGATGATCACAGAGTAGAAGAATATAAAATAAAAATGATAAGGTGAAATGAAGAAAGAGAGAAAAAGTAGGAGTTACTTCATACACATAATCAACTTTACCAATTGGACATCTGTTCCAAACTCGACTTGTTATTTAACTTTATAAACTTAGTTCATAAACAAAACAAATTATACTTTTTGTTAAACATTAAACTTCTTAAATAAACTATTCGTACTTAATTCGACTCATTGGGTTCATAAACCAACTCAATATATATAATTATTTTATATATATATATATATATATATTATTTATAATTTTATATATATTAAATAAATAATTTTTATTTAATGTGGGAACTTAACCAATCGAGCTAATAAGTTGAATTAAGAACTGAACGAACTTATGATAAATCAAACCATTTTGAGCAAATGATATGAATCAAATAGTTTGAAGAACTTTAATTGATCCTAATTCGAAATGAAAATATAATTTGTTTTAAAATTGAGTCAAGTTTTGAACCGAACTAATTATTATCGAACTGAGTCAAAATGAGTTCTTATTCGGCCAAACCCTAATGCAGGTTCTACCATTATGACTAATAACAATATAACATGCTGGTAACTAAAGTTTATAATGGTTAGGTGCTATGTGATTATTCATCGAGATCATATGCCTCCCAACAGGGAATATCAATTGCACAAATGAGAAAAATAGGGGTTTGCCTACTTGCATAATAAAGAATAATGACATCTACTTAACAAATTATGCTAAAATTATTAGACCAGAAAGTGATATTTATTGCTTCTAAGTTAATCTTTAGGAGAATTTTTATGAGGATTTATAAAATTCCGTACCAAAACAATGATTTTACATTTTATTTCATTTAAAAAACAATAAAAAGAACTTGATATAGTTAACTAAAAAAACTTATATTGCCCCTTTTGAATTTTTATATAGTTTTGAAATGCATAGGTATGAATTTTTTTTATAAAAGGTATGTAATGTAAATTTTTTTTATATAACCAATAGTATTTTTTCACCATATGTTAAGGAATCAAACACTTAACCTTTTAATTTATCTGAGAATATTTTTATTTTATATATACTAAATTTTCACATGTATGAGCCAACATTTTTAAACCCAATAAATTTACTAAAATTTATAATTAATGATAATCTGAAATTTATTTTAGAATAATAACAGAAATAAGATGAATGTGGAAAATATAAATTATTAGTAAGGGTATAAATAAATTAAAAGCTAATTTACAATATATATATATACTGTAAGTATAATGTATAATATATTATAACTTATTTATATAAATAATTTATTGATAAGTACTATGTCTCCTTCATAACATAAATGTGCAGAATCTTTACACATTTCGTGTAATTTGACCTCAAAATTACTCTTTTGATATAACATTTTAAGATTTTATCGGAAAGGTTCATTTTAAGTTATTAACATATATCCCAAAAAATGTCTGAAATCTTTGACCCATGGTAATTAAAGTTGCATATTTCCTTTAAAATCCGAAAAAATTACACCAAAGGGATATTTCTTGGCCAAACTATACCGTCCAAATCTATAAAGTTTTCCATAAATATGCATATTTTGTTTCCTACTATGGATGAAATTGGAAATTAGCTACATAATAATCAAAGAAGAAGCTATACCGTTGCTGTGTCTAGTATAGGTGTATTGCTATCATATGCTTGAGTACTGATTCCAGCCATAAGATGAATACCAAACTTTAAACCCATTTCATGAACTTTATCAGCAACATTCTTAAACCCTTTCCATCCATTTGATGATGGCCACCTTTCTGGATCAGGGTGCATTCTCCCCCATTCATCAATGTTATCAGTGCCACGAGAATTACTATCACCCTTTAAATTCCTATACCAAAGGTAATCCACCACAGCATACTATATAGTTTCGAAAGATAGGGTTAATTTATATTATCTATATGTTAAATTAACATATATATTCAAATGATTTGTAGTTTATGATTAAGGAGTACTACACCTCATATCCATATTCTGAAAGGAGCAGATCAGACATTGTTTGAGCATTATCTAAGTATTCATCTTCAGAAATTATCCAACTAAAGGAATCATATGAATTCCAACCTCTTGGAGGAGTGATAGCATTTTGAGAAGACACACTGAAATAAACAATCAGGGAGTAAAAAACTCATTATCTCTTTCAATATTATATATTGATCTAAGCAAATTAAACTGTCTTATTAATTAATAGAAGATATATGGAGAAAACTAACTTTTCTCATGACATTAATGTATTTTCATCTAACTATATATTTAACATAATTATATAATTTATGCAGTGTTTTCAAGAAAACTTGCAGCTATAAATAAAACTCACAAACTAGAAAAAGTAAATGATATTGAAAATAAAGCAAGACAATATATGGATCAAGGATATATATGTATAAATGAAATAGTTGAATACCTATGAACACAAAGAAGGAAGCAAAGAGAGATCAAAGAGAGGAACTTCATGGTTGCTGCTAAGTCTGTTCCAACCTTTAAACATGAACTGTGTATTAGAATAAAAGAACATGCAAGTATTTATAAGTAGAAGAACATAATCTTGCTTTATTATTATGAGGGCCAAACAAACTTCATAAGTATATCATGGTCTTTCCTTATCCCTATTCAATTCCTTATGTAATAGTAATAGAACATCTCCTTACACCGAAAGAATATGATATATGTATTGTTTTGTGTAGTTTTAGGAATATTTTTACAAAAAATAATTAAATAAGACAAATGTTTATAAATAACATGAAAATAAATTATCTACTTATTATACCATGAGATATTTTATACTTTTACATTTCTTATCACAAGAGAGTTGCATTATGCTCTAGATAACTTTGAAAGTATGACAAAACTAAATACCTTTGCTTCTTTTGGATTATTCTCCACGAGAAACCAGTAAAGTGATGATCTGTTACTACCACAGCAAGGAGCACTAGTATTTATTCACGTTTTTTAAGGTTAGAATAAATATCCACGATCTTACTTTAAATAATAATTATAATTATTTAAGTAGTTAAGAAGGAAACAATGAATCCACGATAGCAGTAACAAAAATCTTAAATAGACTTATAAAAGAAATATATTAATAAGAAATGTTTATATGCACACAGTTATAAATGAGAATGTAAAGGGGAGAATAAATATTAATAAGAAGAACAGTACCAAAAAAGTTGAAATATGGAAACTCTTGAATATATTATATAGTATGTATACAAAAAAGTATATTATATTCTATAGTATCGTGTCTAATTAAGATGGTTACTTTAAAGAATGAGATCATCATTAATTGGTTTTCAATGTTCTACATTTTAACCGGGTTGATATCCTCTAATACTCAAATATTGTGAGGAAATAGTATTTAATGATTTTTATATTATTTTATTGAAAAATAGTTAAAATCTGGACTATTATAAAAAAAAATAATGTCCCGATTTAGCATATGTGCATCCAGTTTGAGAGGATAGCTATGTGATCTCTTCTTTAGAAACAAAAATTGTAACACAAGTTGATAATCAGCAATTAATATAAAATTTGACGATAAAGGTAATTTTTTATATTCTTATTACTTAAATTTAAATTATTTTTCCTGCAAAAATAACTTTTAAAATTAAAAAATGATTTCTATGTAAAAATAATATTGCATTTGCTTAAAATAAAATTTATTATTTATTATCAATATGTCAATTGTACTAAATTTTAAAATATTAGAATTTAAATGATAAAAACTAACAAACTTGTGTAATGCACTCACCTAAAACTAGCGTTGGCATTGAACCGAAACAATTCAGGATTCGTTTGAAACTCGATTCATTATTTAGTTTGATAAACTTAGTTTATGAATCAAATGAATCGAATTTAAATTGGAAATTGATCTCATTAAATAAACGAATTGAACTTGAGTTAGATACAGTTCTACTCGTTAAGTTCATGAGCTGATATAAACTATTTTCCATGTTTATTATCATCCCTGCATTATTTTTTATATTTGTTGTTATTATATCAAATATAGTGTTTGTCAACTCGCTTTCCTATTATTTATAATATGTAGTCTACATGCTATAAATATTAAATATATAGTAAGTTATGTTAAATATTATAACTGAATTTATTCAATTTATGTAATTATTAATTTTTTAAATTAAACATTAAAATAATTGAGTGATTCACAATTATTTTGTAAGTGAAGTTTATGGTTTGGGTGACTCCGTGCCTATCAACCCACATTCCTAGGGTTTAATACCGAATTTTCATTTCTCCATGTTATAAACATTTGGAGTGATAAAGTTTAATTATAATCTACATTTGAATACTTTGTATTCATATGACTACAATAATTTATACACTTAATATAGTAAATAATAAAGACAATATAAAAAATAAACTCACAGTCATGTTGTTTAAAATAGTAAAAAGAATAAGAATATAAAACCAATAGCAAAGCAAACACAATATAAAGGAAAGACTACTAACATTTATCATAATAACATCATTGTTACTAAGTCAAAAAAATTCTATTTGTATGGTCAAATCAATTGATTTTGCGTGCCACTAATATTGCATAAATCTCCTTCATTTACTAAATATATTTTTCCTTCTTTGCCTTGAGAATCATTGATGAAAAAAGTGTTAAATTTCCCCATCTCCCAATGATAAATACCAGAGTTATTAAAATCGTATCATACCGGCCAGTTCAACTGGAAAACTGGTGAACCGGGTCCCTAACCGGTACGGTACAGGTGTTGAACCGGCCATGTATTCAAAAACCGGTCAAAACAGGTGAACCGGACGGTATTTTACTAAACGGCCGGTTTATACACATTTTTTTTTAAAAAAAAAACTTAAAAACATAAAAATTCATTACAAGGTGACCCACCTTTCCAACCATTCTTTAACCCTTCAAGGCACATACTTCCAAGACATACTTAGATTACACACTTTGGTTCCTAACGTGACATTCGTGTAATCTTGGAGTACTGTCTAAAGATAGGATTTAGTAGAAAAGTATAATATTCATATGAGACAACTTTGACTCATTGGTGTTAAATGTTAAAACTCCAAATTTATTTGTTT